>NC_092348.1:44913679-45231687 GCF_963676685.1 Mytilus edulis | reverse complement strand
GATGCCATTGCCTAAAGGTTGATTCGCTGCATACCGCCATCTTGGAATACACAATTGCAGTACACACTCGGTCTAGAATATTTCAAATTGTCCAAATATGGAACTTTGAGACAGTTTGAAGTTTATTTTAAAGAATGTTTATGCATACAATGAAAAACACATGATTATTGCTTTAACCAAAATGTTTAAACAAATTATTTGAGTGTTTTGTTCATCTTTTCCCCCCTGAACTAAGCCATTTAAGGGGAGATAACTCTTATGGTAATACATATATACAGGTATGATCGCGAACTTTTAATTTCTTGCTTGTAGCAAGAAAACAAATTCGGCGAAACAAATGAAACATAATGTAAAGGCTTGACTAGTTTTACATTTTTGCAACTTCTAGGGCAATTCCTCTAGTCTCACATATATAGGCTCTCTTAGTACAGCTTTTCGAATATAACAGCATTCACAACTTGTACAAATTACACGCATGATTTGGTATGTGCCAACGATATTGATTTTTGATTCATCGGCTAGGTTGTCACGTAGTGGCGGGGCAAACACATTTTTCTTTTAAATTGGTATGTCATGCTTCTTTTTTTTATGCCGTTTGCGGCATTTAGGAATACTAGCCTAGATTGATCGGCTTAGATTAAGAATAATGTCTGCAGGTAGAATGACAAATCTTCCTGCTAGTAATTTAGTGAATAAGCACATAAATAATCCGGCTCTATGTGTCGGTCTTGTACAAAACACAGCTAGGTACGTACATTGTACGAGAAGAAATTTTTAAAAACTGTATATTAATTACATGTACATTTAATTTAGATGTATGTTTCATTTAAATACTTTTTTTCTGATTGGTTACACTGAAATTTCGCGTATTATTCCTTATTCAATTTCATTACACAATAAAAACTTTCATTCATGATGACACGAGGTCCCACATAAAGTGCACAGGTAAATTAAATAAAAACTTGATAAAAATCGTGTTTTCATTATCCTAGCTAAAAAAACTATAAGTATTGAATACTTCTTTTTGTAACTTCATAGGGTTGTAAAAGCGTTGACCGTGGGCTCATTTATAGAAAGAAGCGCTTCCTCGCTTCATACACAATGTACTTCGGTCAACGCTTTTAAACCCCAAATGAAGTTCCGGAAAAAGCATTCAATTTTTAAATAAAATACACTATTCAGTACATATGCAAATATTTTTTTTTCCTTCAAAACTTGTCTTTTATCTGACACATAGGCAAGTTTAGATGTTAATGTCATATTCACATTCTACTCATAAATATGCTTTTGATATTCCACTTGACATTATATAATATATAAACAGCAACCAATGCCGAATCCATCAATTCTTCCAGTTGTCGAACTTACCATGGTTCTCTTCCACATCAAAGGTATATCGTATTGTGTAGCATCGGAGATAAGGCAGATAGTTTTCCTTGATGATTGCGTGTTTTATATCGAAAATAGCAATAAGCAATAATTAAGACTGCTAGCAACTGCAATACAAATAGTGAAGCATAAAGCCAACTTGTTTCGGAGTTCGTTGACAGTGGCTACGTTGTCTGCCCTTCGCTAACCCATGCAGGCCGTAAATAGCCTCTTACAATATTGAGGCAAAATATATTCGCCGAGCGTAACGAGGTGAAAAAAAATTTGCTTGGGGTCTCGGGGCCGCTTAAGGCCCCCAGAAGCCCCGAGAAAAATAACGCAAGATCGTGCATTCTGAGCGTTTCCCGGACTCTTTCTTAGGGAGCTACCATTTGATTTTTATGGGGGGGGGAGGGGGGGGGGGGGGGGCTAGGATGAAATTTGAAAAAAATAGGCAGGACAAGAGTTTTGAGTAAAAAAAAAGGCAGGATGAGACACTTGCAAAAAAAAAAAAGTCAGGACGACAATTTAGGTATAAAAAGTCAGGATAAACTAAAAAAAAAAAAGCAGGACCGAACAGAGTGAAAAATAAAAAGGCAGGACAGAGATTACAGCTAAAAAAAAATGCAGGACAAAATTTTTCATCCTAGCCCCCCCATAAAAATCAAATGGTAGCTCCCTTACATTGAAACGCAATTAATTTTAAGCTATTTCTTTTGACAATATTCTTGTCTCAAAACAAATTTAAAACTCATTGTAATTTAAGACTTTTAGGTTTTACGGGGACAACATTAAAAGTAGACCGATATGTAGAATGATAAAGCAAAAACCGAAATTCTCATAATCATTAATCATTGTGTCTGTCTGTTCTTGTCTTGTATTGTGCTTAATTCAGACTTTGGTGATTTTTTTATGGCTAGGGAGCTACCATTTGATTTTTATGGGGGGGGGGGGGGGGGGGGGGGGGGGGCTAGGATGAAAAATGTTGTCCTGCATTTTTTTTTAGTTGTAATCTCTGTCCTGCATTTTTATTTTTCACTCTATTCGGTCCTGCCTTTTTTTTTTTTATTAGTTTATCCTGAATTTTTTTACCTAAATTGTCATCATGAATTTCTTTTTTGCAAAGTGTCTCATCCTGCCTTTTTTTTACTCAAAACTCCTGTCCTGCCTATTTTTTTCAAATTTCATCCTAGCCAACCTCCCCCCCCCTCCCTAAAAATCAAATGGTAGCTCCCCTAGATTGAAATAGAGTGACAGTGCAGCATTATATTTTAATAGTACTGCTTAAGTCGACACTAAGGACCATCTTGACCTTGTTTTATGGTATTAATGATTCTTTTATTGTTGAAGACCCTCCATCAACTATCAAGATGAAGAATAGGGAAAAAAAACTTTGGCCATTGATCATTTGTATTTTTTCTATGCATTGACTTCGTGTGAGATAAGGTCCTGTGCACGTTTACTCCATATTCTTTTTTTCTGTTTAAGAGTCTAAACACGACCTCATGCAAGTTTAATCCTTCAATGTAAAAGGTCATATGGCAATACATTGACTTTTTTAAAGATGATTTGATACCGGGAAATTGGTGGTCTTACTTTAATTTAAACCATGTCAGCTACATGTATCTAGTTTCATCTACAAAAAAGAGCCAGTTTTGTATTCTTTGATATCAAGTTCAATTCTCCATGCAGAAACGACAATTTTTTTTTTATGTCCAGTAGCATCGTATATTCTTAAAATAGTTTCTCGTACAATGTCTGGACATAGGTGGACATGCAACATGGCAAAACCACAGATTACCAATGAAAATCAACACTCTGCAGACTATAGTTATAAAGTAGGACAATAAATGAACAAAAGACAAACCCAGGACACAGAAGTACAAACAACAGACCATCAACTCTGAAAACTAAAAGTAAAATAGAAACATGGATCTCGAAAAACATGCACGGGAGACATCAGAGAGACTTGCAAGACACTTTCCGTGAAAACAATTCAGGTTGATATGAAGACAATCCTATTTCAGTTTTTTTTGTTTTTGTTTTTGTTTTGGAAATTTCCAACATCAGGCATTTTTCTCATTTGCCTCAATGTAGTTACGGCCCTGCCATGGAATGTTGGAAAAAACACGTAAATATAAAGTTGATGTTTATTAAGAAATGTTTAGGGACAATTGTATTACTAGTTTATATGAATTTATAAATTTCCATGGAAAACTCACATTGATTGTGTGGAGGGAGGCAAATCATTAATCGTATTGTAATGCCTTAATAGAAAACCATATAACACATACATATGTTTCGTTGTATTGAAATGAGCTATAGTGCTATTGCATTTCTTAAAAACGTTTCATTTGAATCCATAATTTTGATTGGCTGACAACAATTGTGACGCACTCAAATATCAAATTGTCACGCACTTCCGTATGAAACACAACAGCATCCACTGCACGTACTACTTGTGACAATTTTTTATTAAACAATGCATGACGATAGATAAAAATACGAAACTCTCGATAGAACTCTTAATTTCATGGTTGTAATGAAATAAAAATTTAATTATAAGAATTGAATGCTTCTTTTTTAAAATATAATTTAATGGCTAGTAAAAGGGTTTAATGTATTCACATTTTTAGAGTGAAAGCGCGAATATAAAATATAAGCTTCGGTAAACGCTTTTTCACTCAAATCAAACTTATCGAAAGAGGCATTTAATTTTTAAGTGAAAGGTCTCTCAAAGTCACATTTACATTTTTATTAGACACACACCATTACATAAATATAAGAAAATGTGGTATACGCCGGTGAGACAATTCGCCATCCAAGTCACAATTTGTAAAAGTAAAATGTTATAGATCAAAGTACGGTCTTCAACTAGAAGCCTTAGTTCACACCAGACAGCATGGATTCAACTGTCATTTCCCATGACTGCATCCTGTGCAGCAGCATAGAGTGTATCCAAAACATTTCGACTGTGAACCATTGCAACCTTTCCTCCGACAAAAAGGTGGACACTTATCAATAGAAAAGCCACAGTCCATGAATGGTATACATTTACGATCTCGAGTCTCTGTTAAACCGCCACCTGTCAATATTAAATAATAGCAATTTTATAAAGACTCATTAACTTCAGTAGTTTTATGCATACGGGCCCAGCTTGCAAATAGTTATTGTATACAATTTCAACATAATTTAATTCTTAAAATGAACGGGAATCATAATATCCATAATTGGACCCCTAAATTTGCAAAAATAAACATTAAGATGATTCAAACTATTCAAAATGTTATTCACAAATGTACAAGTTGCTTTAATCTGGAAAATAATTTTATTCACGATAGAAAGGCCGCCCTTGATGTCACTATGCCATTTCGAAATTCGCTTATTTGACCTACACAATGTAATATGACAATTTCACGAACAGCTTGGCTTAGGCGAAATATATATAAGACCAACTTATAATCGAAAAAATATATTACAGACATCGGCATCTTTCGAAAATATATTCTGTAGCATGATCAGAAAACAATTTCCAATCTTCTTTTTTGGGAAACAGGTATTCTAGATTCAGATACATTCATACCATATTTACGTTGATTGACGTGTTCAGTTGTGGAAGCTTGATAGATGCCTTCTTTCACTAAAATTTAAAACTTTAAATTAATAAGAAAAACATTTTTTTTTAATTTGATAAATATAGATATAAATGCATGGCTGTTCTATTTCTCTTACTGTATTTTTCATTCGATCTCTTGTGGAGAGTTATAGCATAGGCGATAACACCACGTCTTCTTGTTTTCATATATTAAGGTGGTACCCAACACTTTAGGTAAAATTAATTTGGGTTGTTTAATTTTCATAAAATTTTGACAAAGTATTTACTTTGACCCTTTTACAAAAATATAAAAATTTCAAAAAATTCGAACTAACCGTTTTATCAGAAAAATTACACTGGTTATATAGCAGTTTGCAAACACTTATTTTGATCATTGAGAAGCTTAATATTCCTTTTACAACACAACGTAATTAAAACGTTTAGCTGACTTTACATGGTTATCTCCCTGTAGTGTTACATTTTGTAGGTACCACCTTAATCCGAAGATTAAACCTAAACTCGACAATCTGTCCAAATATGTATAATCAAATGATTTATTGATAGATTGGTGTCTGTTTATTTACCATGTTCAATCCACCATTTTCTACATTTGAACATGCCTGTACCAAGTCAGGAATATATATGACAGTAGTAATTGTCCATTCGTTTGATGTATTTTATCTTTTGTTTTTGCCATTTGATTAGGGACTTTCCGTTTTGAATTTTCCTCGAAGTTAAGTATTTTTGTGATTTTGCTTTTTAACGTTAATTGACAAATACATAGATTCTCAAAGGTGTCGACCGAGATAATGGGCGAGAATTTCGACTGTACGTAATACTTAGGCTTAGTTGAATAAGGACAAACATATTGCTTTACAACAGACTACATACGAACACCACAAAAGGCTGTTTCATGGATGCATTAACGTTTAAGATAGCATGATTCTTAACTACATGCAATTACGCAAGCATCATATTTAACGGTCCTATTCCGACCTATCATGTGTGATTATGTATACATTCCGCAACTAATAACTCTTTTATGTAAGTAACAAAACGGTTTGCTAAAAATACTATAAAAGCACGAGTTGTTACGTGTTCGGTGCATCTTAAGAAAATATAAGGACCAATATCGGCAAAATAATGCCGATCGCCCATCATGGTCACGAGAACGATTCTCCTACTAAGACTCAGAAATCAACCAATCAAAAGTTTTCTAAATTTATTGTTTCGAGTGCAAATTTTGTAATCCAAGCACTGCGTATACGTTTTGTGATATAAGTCACTGTTGTGTTGAAAATATTGTGAATTTAAAATTTTGTTTTATGTTTGATATGACATTACCTGTAAAGCAGACAGAGAGTAAAATTACAGCAATCAATAACCTCATTTTAATAGCCTAAAAATATATAAAAATCAATGACAATAATATATATAATAATGTCCGCCATTTTGGATTTTACCGGAAGTGAGACATTTTTTTTCAAATGCCTCCCTATCTGAAATAAAAGAGTAATAGTCGAGGAAGGTCTATTCCAAATTTCATGCTTGTAGCAGGATGTGCACATTTTTTCACAAAGCCGCCGTACTATAACTGTTAAGATATATATATTATGTATATGGAATCGAGCATCAGTGTAAAAAGAAAGCAACGATCGTCTCTGATGAAAAAGAAAATCGAAATGTGAATAAATTATACAATCAAATTGGATTTGGTATTGCGTTTATGTGTATAAACAAATGTTTGAATATAACTAAAACATGATTTAAAGGAAAACAAAATAGAAACAATCACCGTTTCTACACAAACATACATAAAATAAAAACATAAATTTTATACAAAAACTGAGACACATAACAGGTGCTTCGAAAGATGCAGTATTTTCTTGCTCAAAAAAAGAAACCAGATAATTTCTTTTTTTTTTTACTCTTTTTTTTTTTATTTAGTATCAGTTTCAAGAACTACATTTGTAGCTTTTAAACTTTTTATGCAAGACATTTTTTCAATTTTTTATTTGTTACCCGATGAAAGAAAGAGGCACGCCATTTCAATTCAATACGGTTTTAAAAAAAATGTAAGGCAGCCATTACATATATTATTTTTTCATGAGCAAAGAATTTCTAATAAAAATGTACACTCTTTTTTTAACTGACATTCATTGATATTCGCAATGATGAGTATTTCTCCGATATTACATGTTTTAGTAAGATAAAAAAAAATGTAATGTACTATTTTTGACTTTATACATTATATGTATGATACATTGTAATTTACAATACTTACTTGTTGTTAACTCAATCTTGTCACTGTTTGACGACAAAAGAGATTGCCCTTTTCTCCTTATCTAACATCATGTACGTCAATCATCAACATTCTGATGATGTAAATTACAATTGTCTAATGTCGTTTCCTTTAACATGTCTTTTCCTTCCGTAAAATGTTAAAAAAAAATATGCTGTAAAAATTTTCTGCAAACCTTGTGATAAATATTTTTTTAAACATTAATCTGATTTGATCGAAATTGATAATAGAAAAAGTACGTATGTACCGTGTTAAATCATTGCATAGATTTTCTACGTTCGTTTCGCTTCTTATTCCTTTTTTTTCTTAGGCCGGGTAGAGGGGGTGAAATTCTGATAATTTGGTCAATATGAATCATAGAGCCAACCGTTTTATGGTTATTGATACCTTTTTGTATTTTTTTTTAAGATTATGTGATATTCTGGTTCTAGCGAACATGTTGTACCAAATTTACCTGTCACACTTATTTTGATTTGGATTGGTCATAGAACTTAATTGAATCGAATGTAGTTCGAGTGGATAGTTATATCTTCAGCATTACGTATTTACAAATTGAAAATGCCCAGCATGTATTGTGTCAGAACGTGAAATTGTATCAATACTTATTTATGAAAATACATGGATGGCAACTGAGAGTCGTAACTACATAATTTCCCTTTTCACAACGAATGTGACCTATCGAATTAGACTATTTACGATATATTTTATATTATATTTCGATTTATGAATTTGACTGTCCCTCTGGTATCTTTCGCCCCTTTTACAGTCTTGTGAACTCTCTCTCTCTCGTGCTACTGAAATATCGTGGCATCAATCGACAACTCTGCGACAGATATTATCCATATCACACGCAGTGATGTTGATACAAGTTTGAAAATACATTCTTTATATAGAATTCGTCTAAACATCAGCTCAACAATGTTATATCTGTAAATTTGGAAAGACAATTTGTCGTACTTCCTTTCCCGGGATTCGTATTCATGCTAATGAAATATCATGGCACCAAGTCGCCTTTCACTGTGCCCGTCGCGCTAGACCACTTGACCACATAGGCTCTACAAAAATAAATATATATCCGATGACAGGTTAATTATAATTTCTCTTTTCTTACAAACTGCAATATTTACTTGACCATCTGTCTGAAAACACTGGACGAGTTCATGTTATTTTCGTCTATGAATCAAAACGAATGAAAGGTTCAAGTTTGCACACACAATTCGTTATTCTAAGTATGTTAACAATATTGAAGAAGCGCATGCTTCAAAAATTTGAACAACATTAAGGATCATGCATTTTCATTCTTTGAACAAGATATCATATCAAACATTGTCGAAGAAAAACATTACAATTTATTTAACGAACGTCTGTCTTCGCAAAGTAAAAAGATGTCTTTACAGAAAATACCATTTTTAGTCTTTTTAATCTTTTATCATTCCATATAATTCAATTGAAAACAGGGTGTGAATAGAGTCAAAATATTACTGGTCTGTCTATTTTTGTATAAAAAAAGTCAAGAGTTTCATGTGGTGAAGTCGAAATCATTTCTTTGGATATATTACGGACGCCATCACGGAGTTGGTTAACCATTACGGAATATCTGTTTCAATGATGGCGACGAATTTGTTATAGTCTTCCTAACAACAATTCCGCTCTCTTTTTCTCCGAATGTGAACTCCCACATTAGAATTACAAAAATGTATCACTGAATTTTAAATAACTTGCACAACACGACGGGTAGCTGAATAGATAAATATCTGCTTACACTTCTAAAGCACATGAGATCGTTCCCGGATTTTGATAGGATTCGTGTTGCTCAGTGTTTTGGTTAAGACTATGTTAGTTTCAGTGTCATATGATATCTTGCATTACAAGTGTTCAAATCGTTACTTCTTATAAAACAAGTGCAAAAAGCTTAGTGTTCCCTTCTGTTTGGCCTTTCTCAACTCCTATTATTCTACATAAAGATAAAAGATAAATCAACTCACGAGAATCAAATTCAATTTAATATACTTGATAAAGTAAAGTAAATGAAAACTTTCCGAGGAAAATTACTTATTTAACAATTGATAGAATCGTATAAGGTTAAAACTACAATATGACATTTACTTATTGGCCCATTAATATATTTTGATTAATACTTTACTTGTCTTTGTGTTTGCTGTTCAGGATATCTGTTCGTTTAAAAAACTATATGGTAATTTATGTGAGAAGTTGGCCTAGAAATATTAAATCAATAAACATTAATTGTGAACGTAATACGTAATGACATTTTACATTTATTATACTATAATCTCATAAAATAAAACAGAAAAAGTATTATATATCCATATTAATAAGAGCAATAGTAGTACACCGCTGTTTAATAGTCATATATATTAATGTCATTTAAAACTTCGTCAATTGCAAAAAAGTCCATTAAATTTAAGAACAAAATAATGATCTCTACTCTAAGGTCAGTAAAACTTCTTCGTGTTCTGTTTAAACATATAGACGTTGAAAACAACAGTACAATTTAACGTTGCAATTAAAGAAACAAAACAAAAAATCCCAACAACATTGGAATCTCAATGCATTCTAAATCTGTAAACGTACTAGCTTTAAATTATAAGAAGCAAATGCATATACATAGATAGATAGATATTTTTATTTTAAAGTACAATTTGTTACATATACATGACATACAATATATTACAATTTTTAACATAATTAAGAAGTCAATTAACATGTATATCTATACCAACCAGTCTTTTTAGGCTTATGATGCACTGTCATTTATGTTCGAAAAATTATATGAATACATTTCAAATCCATTAATCCTTATTATAAATATACAGAAGCCGTAAGGGGACACACAAAACATTAGAAAATATTTTTTTTTAATTCGAGATCACGATAAAACATTACCGTTTTACCAAGATCTTGATAAAAAATATATCATTATCTCGATAAAACGCAACTGTTATATCGAGATCTCGATTATTAGATAACGATATAATAATCCGAGATCTCGATATAACAGTTTCGTTTTCTCGACAAAACGCAACTGTTATATCGAGATCTCGATTATTATATCGTTATCTCGAGAAAACGAAACTGTTATATCGAGATCTCGGATTATTATATCGTTATCTCGAGAAAACGAAACTATATATTAAACCGAGATAACAATATAATAATCCGAGATCTCGATATAATAATCCGAGATCTCGATATAATAATCCGAGATCTCGATATAATAAATCGAGATCTGGATATAATAAATCGAGATCTGGATATAATAAATCGAGATCTGGATATAATAAATCGAGATAACGATTTAATAATCCGAGATAACGATTTAATAATCCGAGATCTCGATATAACAATTTCGTTTTATCGAGATAACGATATATTTTTTATCGAGATCTCGGTAAAACGGTAATGTTTTATCGTGATCTCGAATTAAAAAAAATATTTTCTAATGTTTTGTGTGTCCCCTTACGGCTTCCGTATAAATACAATGTAGTTTCAATTTGTCAATTGTGTTTAATAATTAAATCAGAAAATAAGGCTGAAAGTAACTTAATAATTTATATATAAATATGAAGTGAAAATGAGGTGGACGATATCAAAAAGTCGAATTCAAAACTCAAACATCAATGAAAACTTACAATACAATGAAACTTGTTGTATTCCTAAAACATCAGTTATATCCCGAAACAGACATGCAACAAACTTAGCTGTGTATTTTGAAGATATGGCATCCAACATGTGAAAGCTGCATGTTTTTCTAGTTGAAAATAGTAAATGAGACTTGAATTTTTTTTTAACAGTAGAAGCCAAGTGACCCTTATTGCATTTTCCCTTATTCCTGTGCTATTTTCACATTTCCTGACCGGTGTGAGACAAATGTTTCTCCTCACTAGTGAAAAATATGTTCTCGGGAAATGATTGGTTGAAATTTAATTGTGACGTTAAATTTTCTTGTTTTCTTTGAATTTTCTTATTGTGATGTCATCAAAAGTACACAACTTTCCTCAAATCCTCGAAAAGGAAGGATAAAAAACATAAGAGAAACAGAATCCACCACTGTAACTCGTGTATTACGATATTTCTACCCTCTCGACAGTTAAATTTTAATTATTTAAAAAGCTCGGCAAGCCTCGCGCTTTAAATATTAACATTTAACTGTCTCGAGTGGAGAAATATCGTAATACACTTGTTGCAGTGTAGGAATCTATATTTCTCTAATTTTTGCGCTATTTTCACATTTCTTGACCGGTGTGAGAAAAATATTTTTCCTCACTAGTGAAACATCTGTTCTCGGCAAATGATTGGTTGAATCTTAATCATTTAATTGTGACGTTAAAATTTTTTGATTTCTTCGGAATTTTCCTATTGTGACGTCATGAAAAAAAGACGACCATGCCTCATGACGTCACGTAAAAATTACACAACTTTCTTCAAATCTTTGAAACAGAAGGATAAAAATCATTAGAGAAACAAATTCCACCACTATATAACTCGTGTATTACGATATTTCTCCACTCTTGACAGTTAAATTTTAATTATTTAAAAAGCACGGCAAGCCTCGCGCTTTAAATATTAAAATTTAACTGTCTCGAGTGGAGAAATATCGTAACACACTTGTTGCAGTGTAGGAATCTATATATTCCTTGCGATCCTGTATTCATACAAGTACCTTGGAACATACTTACGATAAAGTATAGAATGGATATGTGATAAATATGCATGAATTTGTAGAGATGCATAGGTGGTAATATTCTACTAGTATATCAAGTTCAACTAACTGGCGAAACTCGATGGACAACGGAGAAGTGGTATTCCGCTATTATCATGTATTTGTTTCATTCATAGGATAAAAACAAAGAAGTGGTTAAAACCAAATGGAATATAATTGAGGCGAATGTAATTTTTTTAATCATATTTTTCGCAAAATCAGCCCTCCCCTCATGAACATTTTAAACTTTACAGTAATCCATTTAAAAACGATTTTAACACCAAAGATCAAACTATTTAACTTAAACTATGCATTCAAAGTCCTACATAAGAGACGATTCCAATTTAAAACCAAAGTGTATCAATTATGAATGTTTATGCCTTTGAAAAATTATTTCTTGAAGTATATATTATAAACAGTTGATCAATGACCTTTTAAAACTTACTTCCATGTCAAATAGAGATGAACTAATTAAACGCTTGGATCTGAATAATTGATTCATAATCTTCATGAATAATCAATCAGCCTTACATCAACTTTTGTTATGCCCCACCTACGATAGTAGAGGTGCATTATGTTTTCTGGTCTGTGCGTCCGTTCGTTCGTCCGTCCGTCCGTTCGTTCGTTCGTCCGTCTGTCCCGCTTCAGGTTAAAGTTTTTGGTCGAGGTAGTTTTTGATGAAGTTGAAGTCCAATCGACTTCAAACTTGGTACACTTGTTCCTTATGATATGATCTTTCTAATTTTAATGCCAAATTAGAGATTGTACCCCAATTTCACGGTCCACTGAACATAGAAAATGATAGTGCGAGTGGGGCATTCGTGTACTAAGGACACATTCTTGTTTTTCATATAAAATAACTTATTTCTACAACACTTTAATCATCAGATGCATATGTATAAATACAGTGTATTTTAAGCTTTTAGTAGAGTCTTAGAAAGAGTTAAAAGAAGTAGAGTCTTAGAAAGAGTTAAAAGAAGTAGAGTCTTAGAAAGAGTTAAAAGAATAAAACGCTACAACACAGTCAAATATGTTTTAAATTTGATAGATACTTTTGTGTTTTTTTGTAAAATTGTTTGTTTTAAGATTGTAACACAGTAATGACTGCTGTACCCATATTTTGACCTTTTTATTTATCATGTCTGTTTTTTCACGCATCGTTGTAAATATAACGGAATTTGATAAGACTGTCGTACATTTGATAATGCCTGTACCAAGTCAGGAGTATGACAGTTGTTGTCCATTCGTTTGATGTGTTTTGTCATTTGAGTTTGCAATGTGAGGAGGGACTTTCTTCGTAGTTGAGTATTTTTGTAATTTTACTTTTTTATGTAAACAAACAACAGAAAACATACCGTAGCGATAGCGATATGTACAGTATACTATTACGGCCCTTAAAAGTAGGCAAGGATCTTTTATATCCAATCATGTTATACAATTTGTTTTGATGTTGAGAAGCTACGATGATAAGAGTCTCAAAAAGAAGAAATATTAATTCACCTAATTTCATACTTGACTCCCCCATCCTCCCAATTTTCTATAAGCTAATGAAGGTTTTTATTTAAGCAGAAACAGATATTGCATGCTATGCAGGAAATTAAACTGCTTAATTTTTTTCGATACGTAACTATATATAATACCTGGTAGTGTGTTGCTGTACTCATGTTATGTAAATTGTTACTCAATATCATCACTGTAATTAAAAAGTATAATACAACAGTTAACGGGATACACATGATGATATTGACTAAACATGTATATACAAATTAAAACAAAATGTGTTTGATTTAATTGAAAGATCAAATATATTTATAAGATTAAACTAAACCCAGTCTTTTTGTCGGTAAAGTTTTTGAAAAGTGAATGATATAATATTAACTTCCATTGAAACAAGGTTTTGGCGATACAATTGTATCGCCCGAAAGTACAGTGTGTGTTTAAAAGGAGACGACCATCTACATACGGTTAATACACTGATAAATGAACAATATTTAATTGTCGGAAATATAAAATTCATTTATACTCGCTACGAAGCAGGAGAAAACCTCGGGGAGCCTCGCTTTTCATCCTGTTTCTAAAGCTTATACAAATAAATTTTATCTTTCCCGACAATGAACATATATTGTTGTTTTTATTTTGGAATCACTCACGTTTTGTTCATTTGGCTAACAAAACCAATCCAGTAAAAGTTGATAAAACTATCATATATAAATTGGCTAATGAAGTATGCATAAATTCTGCAAGAACTCCTACATTTTTTTCGTAGTTCACATATACAAAAATGTAATATACCTTTATACATGTATATGAACTTGAAGCGTATTCTAAGTTTTCTGTTTCAAAACAAAGAAGTCATGTTAAACTTTTTTTTATAATTTTGTTTTTTTGTTTTTGTACGTTTGTCTAAAGCACAATACGAGTAACATGCAACTGTCTTTTTTAAAAAGTCTGTATGTAGGCGTGGTATGAAAAGATAATTATGGTCTGATGACAGCAAGGAATACCATGCCCCATTGACATTTAGATAATTCTAAACAATATCACAGATAATCAAGTGCAATGCTATTTACACACTTGTGTCTCAATACAACGTTAAAATATATGATTTATTTTTGAAAAGTTAACTTATCTTCATGAAAAATGTAATTGTTCCTGTTTACTGTAGTGAGAAATTATATAATCCGAAACAATGAATATAGTAATTCAACTTTAAGTCGCGGTCGGAAATATTATGGATTAGAGAACTCTATTACAACATGTAACATCCGAACTATCAATCAAACATGTAAACCATGTATTTTACCTACAACAAAACTAAGTAATACGACAATGAATTTCACTGCTTTACAAATCCCAAGATTATTTCTTTTTCAAATGGAATTTTTGCTTGTACTTATAATGCATAATGTCTAAGTATTACTAGGATTTAAAACAATCATATTAAATAATAATAATAGAAATTCGATCAATGTATTATATAAAACTAAAGCTAATGGAAACAAGATCAATCTAAATGAAATTCCTATACAAAGACTATAGCATAATTTTTTCTGACGCTTTCAATTGTACAAAATCACCACATTATTCCACAATAGTGATTTTACTTGTTTTGTGTATAAAGTTATATAATCCTTATCCGTGGTTGATGCAGATATTTTAAATTAGAGATCTTAAATGACAATGCCAGATATCTAATTATTTTCCATGCCATTCAACGATATAATTAAAAGTAGACGAATGAATATCAATGAAACGAATTCTTTCACATGTATTTGAGTAAACCAGAATCTATGACAAACTAGACGATTTCAGTTTTGAAATTATTAATTCCCCTACCTTAGCAGCAATATAACAGCTTCACCTGTTTATGTGATATACATTTCCCAACTCATTCGGTATTTAAGAGATTACAGCTGCTACTTAGACTGAATTAACATTCACAAGTGTCTGCAAAAAAATGAGAACAAAACTTTTTATTTTCTTATGAGCTTTGTCTTTTGTCTATGTGCCCTATTTTATTTCTTGACATATTTGTTTGTTGTTTTTATAAATTAAGATTATAACACAATGTCACTGCTGTAGCTCTTTTTTTTTGACATTTTTATCTATAGTGTCTGTTTGTTCCAGCATTGTTTGTCAATTTAATGGAATTTCATTCGGCCGTTATAGATATAGATATTTATTATCAAACTGGGTGTAAGCCACCATTTCTACATAAGAATATACCTATATCAAATCCGGTAAATGATTTTTATCCATTCGTTTGATGTACTTGAACTTTTGATGTTGTCATTTACCTACGGACTTTCTGTTTAGAAGTTTCCTCGGAGTTCGGTTGTTTTGTTATATTACTTTTAATATTTAAAAATATCTAGAAAGCCGACCATTATTAAACATATTCAAGAACAACTGAACAAATATCTAGTCTGAAAATGATAGCAACATCAATGTATTCTAAATTAAACTTTGCACAATGACTAGCTAGCCAACGAATATTGATCACAATATCGGAGTTTGAACAACAAACATTTCAGAAAATTTAGAACATCACCTACAACACCGTCATTTATTTTTAGAAGTATTGATAGGATGACATTCGTAAAAATGTTTAAGCTACTTATTAATTTAAACACCAGACACACAATCGGTCTAAACAATACTCCGCAGTAGCTCCAGAATCAAAACAGACGAAACACTGAAATCGAAACGAATGTGGGGAGCATAGAAAAAGCAAATTTTCTAAATTTTATTCCAAATCTTGCTCAGTTCATTTAAGCCTAGGTGTAGACAAACTTTTATTTTGTTGGTTATTTTGACACTTTTGTAGACGACAATGAGAGTAAATAAACCAAATATATTTCATGACAGGATTATCGAACACGGGGCTGGGCTGGTGAAACCCTTGAACATAAAACTTTAAGAAGTAGTTGCATTGATCTAGTGGTTCTGTAAACCACTCAAGAATTATATGCGTTTGACAAACATGACCAAGTTTTGTGTATATCATATTCATCAGTTGCGCTTGAAGATCATACTCATTACGAAGTGTAACAGCATTAGTAACAAGCAACACGATTATACTGAGTTTCCTTAATCATGATCTTTATACATACATGCACACATCTGTTTTGTTTGTTACACTAATTTTATTTTGCCTCTATGTAATGCAATACGCCATTGGGAGACAGAGAAAATGACGTAACTATGTTATATTTTTTGTTTTCATATCTTATGTATTTGCCAATTTTCGGCAGCAACGCATTGTAATGCAAATTTGGAATATCAAAACAATAACCATGTTTAGATTCGAAAAGAACGCGAAAAATCTAACAGGAGGAATTCAGTTCAAGTTTGATGATGGACATTTACTTTTTACTCACTAAGAAATATAGATAACATGTTGTACATTGTTCTTTTCTTTTTGTATATATTTTTTCCGAAAATTGGATATTAAGTGGCTGACGCGCTCTTGCAAACTGTCATTTTTCTTTGTTAATTTATGTTATCCTTTACATGTAATATTATCTATTCTATGCGATAAATGCTTAAACGAAGTGGCATTATTCACGTTGATAAATTTCTTTCGTAAGATGTAGTGTGACCTTGTGATAGTATATTTATAACAAAGACATGCAAAAATATTAAATCAAAAGCTTTTCGAAAGGACGCTCATTAAAATCACATAGAATAAACAATTAATATGCAATAATATCGACCAAGTTGTAGGTAATCTGATTAAAAAATATATATATAACTCCTTGTGATGTACCTAAAAAAAAAATACCTTTTTTGAGAATAGAAATTATGCACCACAAGAACACTTTCATATTTAACTTGAACTATTATAAACATGATAAACGAATGAAATATGAATCTATATAAAATCTATAGAATGTGGTATGATTGCAAAGTAGACAACAATCCACCAAAGTTCAAATGAAGTGGATGCAAGCAATTATGGGAAACCGTATGACCTTCAACTATGAAAAAAAAACATTACCGTATAGTCGGCTATAAAAGGCCCCAAAATTAAAAAAATTAAAAATTCAATCGAAAAAGTTCTTTTTGTAGTCGTTGTATGTGCATAAGTTTTGATTTTGCCATTCGAAAAAGGACTTTCCAATTTGAAATTTCCTTTGGGGTATGTGTCATTTTTATTAATTTACGTATTAGTGTCCGGTCTTTTACGGTTATTTCAAGTTGTTAATTATTACATGATAAAATATGATAACTGCATTATACCTAATTTTATCTACATTTTCAGATTTGTCACGTTTTAAATCTCTTATGTAGTTCAATTTAATGTCAGGATGATTAAACTAAACGTTTTAAACATATAAACCAATCTTATTCACTTGGAATCCCTTTTTGCATCAGTTTTGTATTGTTCTTTGTAGTTTTATATCCTGTTTGTTGTAAACAATTTTGGTTGATTTGTTCTTAGACATTTGAATGTTCGACTCTCAAAAGAATAATGAAAGGCAACAATAAATATGAGCTGCAAGCAACCCCATACCACAAAAGTACATTATCATGATCATTGTCGGCCATTTTGTTCGAAAAATTGAATTGTCATAGTTTCTTTTATTTAATTTGTTAATAACGTTAGCTTTGATTTTTGTCTGTTTATATGGTCTTCCTTAATTTGAATTTATCTTGAAGTTACGTACTTTCATTATACCTTTTCATGATGTTAAGGTGGTACCTAACACTTTCACTAAAATCAATTTGGCTCGTTTAATTTTCATAAAATTTTGACAAAGTATTTACTTTGACCCTTTGACAAAAATATAAAAATTTAAAAAAATTTAAACCAACTATTTTATCAGAAAAATTACACTGGTTATATAGCAGTTTGACAAACACTAAATTGATCATTGAGAAGCTTAATATTCTCTGAACAACGCAACGTAATAAAAACGTTCAGTTGATTTTACAGAGTTATCTCCCTGTAGTGTTAGGTACCTCCTGAATTTGATCTTTATTTGTTTTTCGAAATATGAAATAAAAATTTGAATATATATATTATATATACATATATATATATATTCAATTTTTTATATATATACATAAACACTCATAATTACCTCGCATTTGAAATTAAAATATATATATATATTATAAAATGTAATGTCTTTAACAAAATAATGCCTGAATATCACAAATCTCAAACAAATAAGTTAGTTTAAATTATTTCTAATTTCCTATATTACGGAATCCTTAATGCACAAACAATTTTGAAAGTCGCACGGCATTATATAATGTTGAAATGTCTGTTAATTAATCTTTTATCATTCCCAGTGATAATGATCAATACTAATGGTATTTGTCATGAGCCACTTTGTTTTATTTACTGCTTTTATTAAATAAACATGTTTTAAATCGTTGATGCAGTCATTGGGTAATATAAAACAAGAAAGCTACAAATGGCACTTTTCAATTTATCGACGTATGTCAGACACTATTTAGAATAGGCGTGGAATTTTAACAGAAAAGATTTAATTTCCTGATACGACCTTTCATTTGTCTTTTGTCATGCCACTGACATTATATGCTAAAGTAACAGAAAACCGATCTAAACATAAGGATACCTGGAGGGCAATCAGTATGCTGTATTTGGCCGAACTTATTTTTCTTATTCAACCTATGTTCATATTATGCGTTGCTGAGTTTCGAACCCAAGATTTTAAAATGGAAACAGGAATAAAAATTGTTGCAGAAGCAACAAGAGCTGAAATAAGTGGGGTAGCATCTAGAATTTTGTGTGCAGGCATGTGTTTAAGTTCAAATACGTGTTGTTCTTCAAGTTACGAGAATACGACATGTTATCTAGACTCTATCTGCAACCCTGTAACAGAAATATGTAATGATGCTGTGACGATTTGGAAAATTATTAATTGCCAACAAGGTATATTTGATAGTATTGCTCCTTTCTCATTCAATTTCAAAATTTACATTGTACTTATGATGATCAGTTTAACTAAAAAGGATCAACTATTTTTCTGTAAATTCAGATTATATTGCTAGGCGTTTAGTAATGCGAAAAGTATATATTGCCAATAAGGTATATTTTATGGTATTGCCCTCTTTTAATTCAATTTTGTAATTTACATTGTGTATATGATGATCAGTTTAACTAAACAGGATCAACTATTTTTCTGTAAATTCAGATTATATTGCTAGTAATGCGAAAAGTATATATTGACAATAAGGAATATTTTATGGTATTGCCCTCTTTTTATTCAATTTTGTAATTTACATTGTGTATATGATTATCAGTTTAACTAAACAGGATCAACTATTTTACTGTATATTCAGATTATATTGCTAGGCGTTTAGTAATGCGAATAATGCGACTGGTTTGGTTTCGCAAGATTAAGAAATTGCAATCTGATATCTGATCCCTATATTTGTATGACGATTTTCATAAAATTGTAATAGTTAATCTTACCATTTTGCCCTTTCATTCAAAATCACAACATTAATTGCATTGCACGCACTAATTTCTGAAATTACAGTTACATGTACTAATTTAATATTTTAGTTATCAGAATGCAATATCCGTATTTCTGTATTTCTCTACCACAAAGCAGTTCATTATCAACATTTTTGGGAAAATTATAATTTAATGTTCGTTTAAACGTTTTCCCATTGTTATGAACAAAGGAACACGGAGTTTTGTTGCAAACGTGTTTTTGCATAAATTGATTGATTTTTTTAATTAACACTTTTTAGCCAGATAGGAGGAATTACACACATGAAATGTCAGAGGCTTGAAGGCCTAACAAAAACACGGAAGATGCAATTATAACGTATATCAAGTCATGTTGCTGCTTTTTCAATTGTTCATTTTCTTTCCGTCTGATTATTGTTCATCTCAAACAGATCTACGCCTAGAAGGGTACGTAGAGTCGAGAACATTAGATAGGCAACGTGCCTTATGCCGAAAGGTCGACAATCAGTACTTTGATAATTCACTATGCGAAAGCATTGTCATAGTAAAATACTATTTTTTTAATTTGGCTACTAGTGTGTAAAATATACATGTGTATGTGCAAATGTATATCTTTAAATACTGTATTAGGATTTTGTTGACCGTTAAGTAATTTCTTTGTCACAGATTAACACATACTAAGTCTGTCTTTATCAATAAGACACTCCTCTTTTCTTTGAGTGTAACATAAGGGAATGATACATCACCCTATTTGTACTTTGCATAAACAACACTACAAATGCCAAATTTGAAGTTTGATATGCTTATGCATTGTGCATTGATGACTCACGATCCTTAACGGTTTGCCGTATACAGCTTGCCTTAAGTTATCCGTTTCTATGATAAAAATTAAAGGTTCACAATATCGTGAAAGTACTTGTATTCGTGGGTACACATTTTTGTGATTTGAGCAAAAGCTTAGGTTCGAGGGTTCCTAAATTCGTGAAATTTAGTTATCTTAAGAAGAAAAATCCAGCGATGAATTTGAAGCCATCAAAATTGATGTTCTTGAAAAAAATCAACTGTTGTTTTCATATTAGGTTTTGGGTCATTGCAAAATTAGGTGGTTATTTTTACTTTCTTATTCGTCTTTTATTAATGACAACATTCATTTAAGTATTTAATAAAGTAATTGCTTTTGGATATAAGCTATGATTACAAATTGTCTCGATTGAAAGATATTGCTAAGTAAACATTTGAAATGTTGCATACGCAAAATCAGACGTGATGACACGTACTAACCTGCGACCAACCGATAGACGATAATCAAAGGTGTCAGTTGGACCATAAACATTACTTAAAGAAAACATATTTTTGAAAATTATTAACTGTTTATATTGATTTGTGGGACATTGCAAAATAAGGTGGTCATTTTCTCTTACTTGTTTTTTTTATTTTTTATTTATGACAACAATTATTAAATACTTAATAAGAATTTTGCTCTCGGATATAAGCTATGCTTATAAATTGTCTCAATTGAAGAATATTGAAATGTAAACATTTTAAATGATGCAGACGTAAAATCAAAAATGATGACTTTAATTAATCTGAGATTAACAAATAAAGTCAACAGTAGTATACTGATGTTCAAACTCATAAATCCATGGACAAAAAACAAAATCGGGGTAACAAACTAAAACTGAGGGAAACGCATTAAATATAAGAGGAGAACAACGACACAACATTACAATGTACCACACACAAAATCCCACGAGAATAACAAATATAGGATCAAAACCAAATACATGAATTTGGGATAGACAAGTACCGTGACACGTCTTATCGCAATAAACGATCATCAAAGGTGTTAGATGGTCCATACAAATGTCACTTAAAGAGAATGGTTACATTATACATAAATAAGTTTAACAAATTTAATTTTATTCTTTTAAAATACAAAAAGGCAGCCCAACATGATAGTTCGAAGTCTGTACCCCTAATTTTGACTTTTTAACCCATTTTGTCGGATTGTTTTCAATATAATGTAATATATTGCGACTGTAGTACAAGTGAGTGGTTTAGCGCTGTAAAACCATGTTCAATCCTCCATTTTCTACCAAAGAAATAGCCTGTACAAAGTCAGGAATATAAAATTGAGAATGGAAATGGTGAATATGTCAAAGCGACAACCACCCGACCATAGAGCAAACAACAGCCGAAGGCAACCAATGGGTCTTCAATGTAGCGAGAATTCCCGCACCCGTAGGTGTCCTTCAGCTGGCCCCTAAAATATGCATAATAGTACAGTGATAATGGACGTCATACTAAACTCCGAATTAAACACAAGAAACTAAAAATTAAAATCATACAAGACTAACAAAGGCCAGAGGCTCCTGACTTGGGACAGGCGCAAAATTGCGGCGGGGTTAAACATGTTTATGAGATCTCAACCCTCCCCCTATACCTCTAGCCAATGTAGAAAAGTAAAAGAATAACAATACGCACATTAAAATTCAGTTCAAGAGAAGTCCGAGTCTGATGTCAAAAGATGTAACAAAAGAAAATAAATAAAATGACAATAGTACATAAATAACAACAGACTACTAGCAGTTAACTGACATGCCAGCTCCAGACCTCAATTAAACTGATTGAAAGATTATGTCTTCATCATATGAATATCAGGTACAATCCCTCCCGTTAGGGGTTTAGTATCATACTATCATAAAATATATGAGAAGAACATAACCCGTGTCATGCCAACAACTGTTGTTATCAAATATGACTGTTGTTATCAATTCGTGGTCCGTGTATATTTGCCTCCATTATTTTGTGTGTCATTTGGTCACTTGTGGAGAGTTTTCTCATTGGCAATCCTATCTAATCTTTTTTTTATAAAGACCAGAGATTCCTGACATGAATATATATTTCTTTGTCTCAAATAAATCATGTATTTAATGAACAATAAAATCAGTTATTTTAGTTACACTTCCTTTTTGGAATATTGGAATACTGATTTTAACATGTTTCCTGTTTTATACCATATATTAACTTTGACATCATGTATCCGTGTCAGTATATTGGTGATACACTTGATGGCATGTTCATGTTTTTGTCATGAGTACAACAGTACTGAAATATTATCAGACGTTGATTTTTCATTTGCCCAAGACCTTTTCATTTTGTTTTGAGGTTCATACCATAGCTTTTGTTATTATCAGTGAAAAGGAAACCAGTTTAAAGGAACATCGAATGCATCATCTATTTTAAAAGGAAATTTTTCTACTTCTAATAATCAATCTATCTTGAAGCGGAGGTTCTAAATCTGTCCGAGCCACCCCAAAGGTAAATATAGATAGTTGCACTAACCGCCGAAAGATATTTCTCCGTCAATAATTTCAACAGTAATACGTATGTTGTCTACACTCCCTATTTTACCTACTATTCAAGGAATGATATTTCTATTTCCACAAATTAATCATTACGTCAATTGTTAATATGTAATTCAAAACAGTAAATAAAGTATATTTCGGATATCCTCTTCTGAAATAATAATTATTAAATATGTTAATCACGAGTAAAAATCAAAGAATGAAGTTAATTTTTCATTGGCATTGTCGTACAATGAATATTGTGAATAGTAAGCATACCTTGCCTATTTACCTAAGAAATAAATATTAGAAATACGTTTTTTTTTCACTTTCAATCAACTTGAAAGTTCTAATCCTGATTTTATCAAAGTTCCGAATAAAATAAATACCATCATTTCGAGGAAAAGGATTGTAAAACATTTTGAATGAATCGGGAAGACATGCACACAATTTGTTTCCTCGGACACCTCTCGTCGATACAGGGATAAAGTCATACTAATCTATATCGTTCACTGACTGATTTGATATCTGTTGACCAAATTTAGTTGTGAGGTTTTTTTGTGTCAAGGTTAATTGCTAGTTGTTTATGGATTATTCTGGTGTTGTAAGAGTTGTACCCATTCTATTTTAGCAAAATTTATTTCATATATGATCGCTTTATGATTCCACAGATGTGACAGATATTATACTGACACGATCATGTACTTGCAGTTAATGATAGCTAGTTTAACACCAATACCAATTTATACAAATATCAGGTATCTAAGATTTAAAATTCATTAATTATAAAAAAAATCTTGTTTTATCTCACTTTGCCCAGCAACATTACTGGCCTCCGATATTTATTTAATTTGTATACATGGTTATAAAATGCACATTTAAGTCTAAGATAAAAAAAAAAAAAAGGGTAAAATACACGATTTGAATGCTGGCAAAATTATTTGTGCTTTACATCACCAACATGCAGATAATGAATTTTGTAAATTTATTAGAATATGCTCAATTTGACACGAAGTGTTACCTAAACCTACGTTATATAAAAATAAAGATACCTAGAAGTACATGTTTGTGGCTGTGTGTGTTTGTAATTGATTACGTATAGATTTTTGGAAGGTGCATTACAAAAAATTAACATATGGATTAATATCGTTTTAGAACACATTTGTTGGATTTTGTTTTTCAAAAGTTTAAATACCGTTACAACATATTAAATCCATTAACTACCTTTTCACAATATTTCTCACGAAAACTCTACTAAATGTTAATTGGTGCTTTTCTGAAGGAGACAATATTGGTAAACTACAGAATACTATAAATGAGTTCACACACTACTTGTTTGAAAATTTCAAAGAAAATGTATATTTAGTTAAAATTTTTTTTAGAAAAAATGTTCAATCTATAGATTAATAATTGACTATTAATAAACTTCAGTTTCCGGGTTGAATAACATGCATTAAATCTACAAAGTTTGTAGGCATATATATATTTTTTCTCGGAACAAAGAATACCAAATGAAGCTGATGGATTCATGATTATCTTATTAGATGGCTAGTTTCAAAGTTCAAATTAACTTTTCGCTAGTTTAAATATATTTTTATTTATAGTGGATTGGGAAACAAGTTTTGCAACTTATATTAATCTCTTTCCACTTTGCGGATGCGAGTGCTGCCTTGTAGCGGCATTAGTCTACTCTTTTTCGAAATCTACAAGGGTGTCTTTTACGTGCAAGAGAAACTATCTCTTTGAACACGGGTCAGCCATTTATCGTCCCCTTCCGACGGACTATCATCGTTTCCTCAAGACCATACTCGCAAATGTTGTCAAGGGAGAGCAGAAAATTCAGTCCCTAAAATGTTCATCCCGGAACGGGAATCGAACCAGAAACCTTTATGTTAATAGTCCGATGCACTAACCACTACACCTCGGCTCTCTTTTCACTCAATGATTTACCAGACCAACACGTCAACAAAATGAACTTTTGATTATTTCAAAGTACAGTATTTGGAGATCAGTCTATAAATTACAAAAACAAAAAAAATTAGCGTTTTTCTTCATATCTATTGCTTCAAGACAATTTTGACAAAAGTTGTAAAGGTTCACACTTCGTCAGGTTTATTGCAGATATGAGAATCAGTTTTTAATGGATATAATTTGCATTTAAAGATGCTTAAAAAAAAATGACCAAAGTCATAATCGATATGAAATTTATTCTTTGCCATTTAAAGTTATCAATTAGTCTAATAAAATATAATATTGCTTTTTTTAAAATGAAACGACAATTTAATGTTACTATCAATATGCTAATTAAGAACTGTTAAATGGTTGTCCTCATT
Source organism: Mytilus edulis (assembly GCF_963676685.1). NCBI lineage: Eukaryota > Metazoa > Mollusca > Bivalvia > Mytilida > Mytilidae > Mytilus > Mytilus edulis. The sequence goes on along the minus strand of NC_092348.1, from coordinate 45,206,068 downwards.
TTTTTTTGTTTTAAAAAAATTCGTAGATATTATAAGACAAAAACACCAATTTATGGTTGTTTTATTGAATTATTTGCTTTGTTCTTTTCGTATCTAAAATTAACCCTTATCAATACATGTGCACTTAATAATCTGATAGTTAGACGTAAGTTTACTGTGCAAGCGCATAGGATAATGGAATGCAGACTTAACTAAAAAAATAAAAAAATGATAGCGTATATGATCAAATTTACATTTTTCTGCAACTTTTTAATACAACTGCATTTATGTTAATTGAAATAAAATAAGAATGTGTCCCAGTACACGGATGCCCCATTTGCACTATCATTTTCTATGTTCAGTGGACGTGAAAATGGGGAGAAATTTCTCATTAGGCATTAAAATTAGATAGATCATATCATAAGGAATATGTGGACTTCAACTTCATCAAAAACTACCTCGACCAAAAAAAATGAACCTAAAGCGGAACAGACGGACGAACGGACGGACAAACGGACGACCGAACAGACCAACGAACGGACGGACGCATAGACCAAAACATATAATTCCCATAAATGGGGAAAAAATGTACCTTTCAAACCCGGAAGAGACACTGATATACTGATATCGATGAATGATTAAGGGCAGATACATGTAGTACGCCAGCAAAAACAAAATCGTTTTCTTTAGCGTTTTTGTTCATATCTATTGCTTCAAGACAATTTTGAGAAAGTTGTAAAGGTTCACACTTCGTCAGGTTTATTGCAGATATGAGAATCAGTTTTTAATGGATATAATTTGCATTTAAAGATGCTTAAAAAAAAATGACCAAAGTCATAATCGATATGAAATTTATTCTTTGCCATTTAAAGTTATCAATTAGTCTAATAAAATACAATATTGCTTTTTTAGAATGGAACGATAATTTAATGTTACTATCAATATGCTAATTAAAAGAACTGTTAAGTGGTTGTCCTCATTTTTTTTGTTTAAAAAAAATTCGTAGATGTTATAAGACAAAAACACCAATTTATGGTTGTTTTATTGAATTATTTGCTTTGTTACTTCAATGGAAATTGAACAAAACTGTTCTTTTCGTATCTAAAATCAACCCTTATCAATACATGTGCACTAAATAATCAGATGTAAGTTTACTGTGCAAGCGCAAAGGATAATGGAATGCAGACTTAACTAAAAAAATAAAAAAATGATAGCGTCTATGATCAATTTCACATTTTTCTGCAACTTTTTAATACAACTGAATTTATGTTTATTGAAATAAAATAAGAATGTGTCCCAGTACACGGATGCCCCATTTGCACTATCATGTTCTATGTTCAGTGGACGTGAAAATGGGGAGAAATTTCTCATTTGGCATTAAAATTAGATAGATCATATCATAGGGAATATGTGGACTTCAACTTCATCAAAAACTACCTCGACCAAAAAAATTAACCTGGAGCGGAACAGACGGACGAACGGACGGACATACGGACGACCGAACAGACCAACGAACGGACAGACGCATAGACGAAAAAACATAATTCCCATAAATGGGGGAAAATGTACCTTTCAAACCCGGAAGAGACACTGATATACTGATATCGATAAATGCTTAAGGGCAGATATATGTAGTACGCCAGCTGTGTGACTGATCCAAGGTGACAGGAAAAAATCACACATGACACCGAGAAGACACTTTTTTTCTTACTCATCAAAGATAACAGTATGTATGATTGCCATCGAAACAACTATCCACCAAAGTTCAAATGAAATGGGTATAAGTAATTGTAGGCTATTTATCTTGCCCGTAGCAATGTGAAAAAAACTATACCCTATAGTCGCGATCGGCTATACAAGGCTCTGATATCAAATAGTTATTAAAGGTACCAGGATTATAATTTTGCACGCCAGACGCGCGTGTTGTCTACATAAGACTCATCAGTGACGCTCATATCAAAATATTTACAAAGCCAAACAAGTACAAAGTTGAAGAGCACTGAGGATCCAAAATTCCAAAAAGTTGTGCCAAATACGGCTAAGGTAATTTATGCCTGGGATAAGAAAATCTTTAGTTTTTCGAAAAATTCAAAGTTTTGTAAACAGGAAATTTATAAAAATGACCACATTATTGATTTTCATGTCAACACCGATTCGGAAGTGTTGACTACTGGGCTGGTGATATTCTCGGAGACATAACGTCCACCAGCAATGGCATCGACCCAGTGGTGTAAATAGTTACCAAAGGTACCAGGATTATAATTAAGTACGCTAGACGCGCGTTTTTGTCTACATAAGACGCATCAGTGATGTTCATATCAAAATATTTATAAAGCCAAACAAGTACAAAGTTGAAGAGCATTGAGTATCCAAAATTCCAAAATGTTGTGCCAAATACGGCTAAGGTAATCTATGGATTGGATAAGAAAATCCTTAGCTTTTCGAAAAATTCAAAGTTTTGTAAACAGGAAATTATAAAACAAAATATAAACTATATAATTGAGAAAATAAACGGCCTTATTTATAACAAAACAGTACATCTTCCAAATTCTTCAAATCGTTTTTCTTAATGACCAGGTTTGTTTTGAATATAAAATAAATTCGTGAATAATATTACAATTATAATCCTTTTGCAGAGAATGTAAATGGTTTTTGCAACGTTGCCTACAGACGACAATCATCACAATCAACGACATATATTGATCAGCCTCAGAGGAGCGGATATTCGTGTAATGGAGTAGATGGATTGGAATCCACAGATTTCTATACAGGATCCTGTGTTCACACAATGATTGAATCTTCTCCATGGTGGCAGGTAGATCTAGGAGCAGTTTATACTGTCGAATTCATCAACATTTCTGCAAGAACTGATTTCCCAGGATATTTTCACTATAGTAAATATATACATATACCTTAATGCTTATACTCATCCAAGTATTTACAAATAACATTAAGGGTACATGTACATATCCTACTGCACCAGATGCAAGTATTGACAAATAATGTCGCTAAGGATGCTCCAGACCAAAATATTCAAACAATCCAAGATAAAAGTTAAAAGTCTGGTGAAACCAAAAAACGAAAAAAGGTTAAGCCGAATATGGAATATTTGATTCTTAATTTACCAAAACAGGATTAACAAAAGAAATGTGTAAATGGGCACTCTACTCGCACTTTTACATCTAGATGTTCAATGAACCGCGAAATTTTGATAAAACCCATCTGTTTGCATATGAATGGTAAACAGCTGTTAAGGAGAATTCTGGCAAATGGTCAAAAGTAAAATAACGAAAATATCGAACTCCGAGGAAAATTCAAACGTAAAGTCCCTAATCGAATGGCAAAATCAAATGATAAAACACATCAAACAAATGGACAACAACTATTATATTTCTGAGAATGGTGGATTGAAACTGGTTTTATAGCGCTAAACCTCTCGCTTGTATGACAGTCGCCTCAAATTTCATTTTATTTATTAGATATGATAGGTAAAATTGTCAAAATAGGGATACAATCATCATCACCATGTCCCAATCTCAATAGGACAAAAACAAACAAATATATAACAAAGGAGCACAAAAAAGAAAATATAAAATTTAACAACCACATGCATTGCTAATTATATATGTATTTAAAATAAACCTAAAATAACTGCATGGCAAGGTTCACATCAACTCGAGAAGAGATGCGTGTTTGGTTTTACTGAATGTTATGTCACACAGGAAGATATATAAAACAATTTTGTCCTTCAAAGTATTGTCAATATTATAATATAACATAATGAGATAATAATAGAACAATCACATAATGACATAATAATAGAACAATAACATGTATGGTGGGATGTTACAAATAACACTTTGGTATAAAATAATTTTGTTGTTCAAAGTGTTGTTAAATCATAATAGCACATTAAAATTATTGAATTTTGATAGGGAAAAAACCCAAACGTGCACCAAACTAAAATCATATTAATTGACCTAAATGTTTTGATGATCCCGTTTTACAGGACTCTTTATCAATAATTAATGCAATAACACGAGGAACGTATGTCATGTGATTACACCCAATAGTTCCCGAATATACCATCAACCCAGTCTATAGTATTGTTTAAGCCTTACAGCTCTTCTATAAAAGCATGCAATGCAAACCTTATATCAATTGCCTGCTATGTTTGTTTGGATGTTTAAAAAAAAAAAAAAAAAAAACATTAGCTTCATTGCATGTCAATTTTTATTTTCTCCAATCAAATTCCAGTATATCGTAAAAACAGACAAACACTGCCTTCCTTTTGTTTGAAAACACCCAAGCAAACATGGCAAGCAAGTTGATCAATCTTTGAATGCTCTTATAGAAGAGCTGTAACTGGATTTAGATGATTTCTTATGATAGTATTGAACATTTGTGTTTCTGTAAATATATTTAATTTGAAAATTTCAACTCCTTCCCATACAATACATGTATATGTATATAACGTCGATTTATGTTTCTTTCTCGGTTCAATAAAGTAATGAAACTCTCACGCTCTTTATTGTGTTGCTCCTGAAAAATTTGTATCATCAGTATATACGAGGAGCGAGAGATACCATAGGGACAGTCAAACTCATAGATCAAAAACAAACTGACAACGCCATGGCTAAACAACAAAAAGACAAACAGAAAATTATAAGTGCACAAGACACAAAATAGAAAACTAAAGACTAAACAATACGAATCCGACCGAAAACTGTAACAGTAGCATCACCACATTACCTTGCTATATAAAAAAAAGTCTAGAGAAGTTGTTAACTAGTTTAAAACTGATGACAAACAATTAAACCAACATACCACTCAAAATCTCTGAAAATATACCGAGAGAAAAAGAGTGCCATACAATTTAATTACCGAGTGAAAAACATAAATTCACAAAGTTGCTGAAATACATTTTTGATAAACTGTTTTATTTAAAACAACACGTTAAGGTTGATTTTATTTAAAGAAACATTTTTCAACTGTATTACAAACTATTTGGTTTTATACATAATTTGTCAGACTTGGAAAGTATTTCTGTTTTTATTTTTTTTATATAGAAAAGTTTAGCAACATACAAATAACAGTAGATGGACTTTCATGTGCATATTACGCAGGACCCCCTGCTTTGTCGGAAATATATCAACCTATAACAATAACTTGCGCGGCTAATGCTACTGGACGTTACCTTAAAATAGAAAGACAGGTATCTGGAAATTTACAATTCTGCGAAGTCAGAGTCTTTGGTAAGAATTTTTCTTTTATCGCGAATAATGTATTTATAACCTCAGTCATACATATGTATAATAATTTTTAAAACATGTTATATTACAACTCAATACACACTGAGACATATTTTTATTCTGATAAATCAGCAACATTAGAGCTATGTATTACATTATATGTCAGACATTTTTCAGTTTTCGTATTGCAAACTGATTTAGAAATTAAATGCTACAGTCGTTATATAGTTAGTGAGACAAATCTTGCTAGTAGTCGTATAGAAAGACTGCAAACTTACTCTTGGACGGCTAATTAACTAGCATTTACTTACTCTTGGACGGCTAATTAACTAGCATTTACTTACTCTTGGACGGCTAATTAACTAGCATTTACTTACTCTTGGACGGCTAATTAACTAACATTTACTTACTCTTGGACGGCTAATTAACTAACATTTACTTACTCTTGGACGGCTAATTAACTAACATTTACTTATGTTATTGAATATTTTCCTTTATATTCTAATCTATTAGTTCACTTAGTAACGCTTCATGTACAAAAAATCACATTCGTTGATAAGATTATTCATTTACATGACAATTTGTATTGTTAAAAATTGTTGTACATTAATTCATAATATGTCACCACTGTTAATAAAATTGAGAATGGAAATGGGGAATGTGTCAAAGAGACAACAACCCGACCATAGAACAAACATTAGCAAAGGGTCACCAACAGGTCGTCAATGCAGCGAGACATTCCCACAACCTGAGGCGTCCTTCAGCTGGCACCCAAACAAATATATATATACTAGTTCAGTGATAATGAACATTAGACCGTTGGTTTTCCCGTTTGACTGGTTTTACACTATTAATTTTGGGGCTCTTTATAGCTTGTTGTTTGGTGTGAGCCAAGGCTCCGTGTTGAAGGCCGTACATTGACCTATAATGGTTTACTTTTTTTAAATTGCTATTTGGAATGAAAGTTGTCTGATTGGTACTCACACCACATCTTCCTATAGCTATGTTTAATTTAAATCAAAGATAAAAATTCCAGACATATTTATTACCAAAGTATTTAAAAAGAAACGCCAATTAAATCAGTTAAATTATAATTTAGAAATATTTATAAAAACTGAATAAAAAAACTGTTGCACAATATATTGATGATTTGGCAAACTGTATATGTATATAGTCTCTAATGCTTTGGCAAATTAAATTTTTTCTGAGCCCATAATCATAAAAAAATAAACCTAGGATTGACGATGATCTTAAAAATATATAGGGTAAGTTAAAAATGTGTAACCTATTATAGCTTGATGTTTTAGCCTACAGATGCAAGAGAAATTGACATTTTTTTTTTATTTGTATGAGGTAAAAATCAGGAATATGGAAGGCCCTCGATTGGAGTTTCGTTTTAAAAAATCAAATTAATTTAATAATCATCAGAGGAACTGAATCTAACACTAGATCGCATTATTTACTCGTGGATTAACAGATTATCCAATCTCACTGACCATATTATGTTAAGTCCTCGCCGAGGCTCTATCATTAAATTCGATAAGTAGGTCACTAAATTGGGCAAATCTGATGACAAACAGGTAACAATGTAAGAATCTTTAAGCATACATAAAAATACAAATGCACAAATCAGTATCTTTTAAACATATGCTGAATAAAAATGTTAGACAATTTAAATGAATATGATAAGAAAGCTTGAGTGAATAAATTTTGTTTACTAACTAATCAACGAACTTATTCTGCAGTAAAGTAAACATTTGTTTACAAAAAAAAACATTTTCTACAGAATCATAGAAATCAGTTAAATAGAAATAGTATTACTGAACATGTCATTTGCTATGTATGATATGTTGTTCTTTGATGTTTATCATTGTGTCATCTTGTCCTTTACATTTAATATTATGTTATGAAGTATTAAATATTAAAACACAGTCTAAAGTAATCAAAATTTCAAAAAAGATGTTTGCTTATAATAGTATTATTTGTATAGTTTGAAATTTATTTTGATGTAGTTGTAACTGCACACTACCTTTTAAAATAATACCTGACAATTTTTTTACACCTGTTTTGTCTCCCATTCCACCTATGGAAACATGCTAGTTTATTCGCCGTTATCAATCGTTATCAGCTGCAATCAATGATATATTGTAATAAAAGGATTTGCAATCAGTAATCATGTAATTTAATGGATTGCAACGCAAGTATCAGGGCCAAACATGATCACATTTAGATTTCATTAACCTATTTTCCATATGATTTCTTGTTGATTACGAATTTTCTATACGAAAATGATTTTTTAAAACCTGATATAAAAATCAGTATGAAGGAAAAAAATATATCATACTAAATTTCAACTTGACTAATCATAGTTCAATATGATTCAGCATAGCTTATATATAGCACGCGTTAAGTATATGTGTATAATCAACTTTCGCATGTAGAGTGGACTTGTGTGTATTTATTTTTAAACAGTTCTTTACTGGAATTTACCTTAAGGTGGTACCCAACACTTTAGCTAAAATTAATTTGGGTCGTTTAATTTTCTTAAAATTTTGACAAAGTATTTACTTTGACCCTTTTACAAAAATATAAAAATTTCAAAACATTTGAACCAACCGTTTTATCAGAAAAATTACACTGGTTATATATCAGTTTGACAAACACTTATTTTGATCATTTAAGAAGCTTAATATTCCCTTAACAACACAACGTTATTAAAACGTTCAGCTGATTTTACAGAGTTATCTCCCTGTAGTGTTAGGTACCACCTTAATATCATTTCTTTTTGATCTTTAGTCCCTTTGATACAAATTCTGCTTTGAATGCATTTTATGTTCAAATATCGCAGATATTAACTCTAATTTTGGTTTATACGATACATTGTTATAACTACCACAAAACCCAATAACATATAACATTTAGGGAATTTAATTCCAATTTTGACTGTGATGATAAATATAAATGAGCCCATTAAAATGTATTGGAAATATTCTTTTGTTTACTAATTGTATGAATTTGCATTAACTGTGTTTTCCATAAATAATTTAAAATGTGCTTTCATGTAACAGTTATTGCAAACCATTCTATACATTATGAAAATAAACTCCTTATTATGTCTATATTGATATTGCAATTAAGAAAATTATGTTTTTTTACCCATGGTCACCTATTGATAGTTAACAAATATTTAAGTAGTGATTAACACTTGAAAAAAAAACATACTTTTGTACAAAGTTAAAAAAAATAAATCCCCATTGAAAATCAACAATCTCATTAGTTTTTTCATTATTTAATATATTTTTTTGTGAATTTGAAATTTGTATTTTAATAATTTGTTTATTATTACAATGTTATATATTTTAAAGCAAAGAACGCCTTTGCATGTTATCAAATTTACACTTTACATAGTTCCTCGTTTTAACTTTTAATAAGAAGAGTAAATATAACTTAAAAACCATTTGTTGTCTTTCCAAATCAATTTTCTAAATTATTCCGAAAATGCTACTTCCGGTTTACTCAAAGCTACTATTGGCTCCAAAAGTAGGTTTCTTCATACTGATTCAATTGATAATAGTTTCTATATAATTTTAAAAAAGCTCACTTCCAATCACAAATGATAGGTATATGGATGAAAATTTAAAATACATATAGTTTCTAGGTACTTTTTCTATGAAATAACAGCAAAAATTACTTCTTCCCGTTTACTCAATGTCACTTCCGGTTAATATTTTTTAAGTTGATATGTCAACCAACAGTTGCAAAAGACCCTATGGCTTCATCATGCATCAAATAATCAATTAAACTTAAAATTAATCGTTAAAGGGACAATAACTCCTATATGATGTCACATTACATTGTTTCAGACTAAATGTATCATATCTTCACAATGAGGCAAACATTTTGCACTAGTTCTTTCAAAAATATCTCTAAGATTGTTAGACGAGTTCTCGGAACAAGGAAAAGTCAAAATTTAGATCATAACCTTAACCTTTGACTTTGACTTCATTATTTTTTTATAAACACAGGACCTCAAATATCCGTACCTTAGGTCTGTATTATTTACAATTCAAGTGATACATTGACATATCCCTTATGTCAAATTCAAATGGGGAAATAACTGTCATATGGAGTCTACGAATTGATCCGGTTACATTTGACAAATCATCCTTAGGATACATCGGGCGATTTAGTAATATAAAGTTGTCGCTTTCTTTTACGGTTACATAATTTGTACAGAGAAGATATCGATACAATGAAAGATCAAAATTTAGAACATGACCTTGATCTTTGACCTTGAAATGTATTTTTATGAAGCTAGGACCTCAAGGATGAATTGTAATTTAATAGATCATATTTAAAATCTCTCTTTGCTTTTTAATATTGATCATAGGACAATTTTGAATCGAAAGATAGCGCTGTGGACGCATGACTTTCATAAAGTACTATTTAAATACAGTCGAACCTCGTTGTGTCGAAGTCGAAGGGACCAGACGAAAGTATTCGACTCATCCGAGGTTCGACTCATCCGAGGTCGAATGTGACGTCATATATTTGAAATAAAATCAACGGTACCAATTTTGTTGCACCAGATGCGCATTTCGACAAAACATGTCTCTTCAGTGATGCTCGTGGCCAAAATATTTGAAATCCAAAGCTTATATAAAGGATGAAGAGCTATAATCCAAAAGGTCCAAAAAGTATGGTCAAATTCTAGAAAGGAATCAGAGCTTTGCATGAGGGAGATACATTCCTTAATTTCTAATATTTTGTAACAGCAAATTTAATAACACAAAAAAATCCGTATTTTCATGCCAGTACCGAAGTACTGGCTACTGGGCTGGTGATACCCTCGGGGACTAATAGTCCACCAGCAGAGGCATCGACCCAGTGGTAGTAATAAAATCAACGGTACCAATTTTGTTGCACCAGATGCGCATTTCGACAAAACATGTCTCTTCAGTGATGCTCGTGGCCAAAATATTTGAAATCCAAAGCTTATATAAAGGATGAAGAGCTATAATCCAAAAGGTCCAAAAAGTATGGTCAAATTCTAGAAAGGAATCAGAGCTTTGCATGAGGGAGATACATTCCTTAATTTATAATAATTTCTAATATTTTGTAACAGCAAATTTAATAACACAAAAAAATCCGTATTTTCATGCCAGTACCGAAGTACTGGCTACTGGGCTGGTGATACCCTCGGGGACTAATAGTCCACCAGCAGAGGCATCGACCCAGTGGTAGTAATAAAATCAACGGTACCAATTTTGTTGCACCAGATGCGCATTTCGACAAAACATGTCTCTTCAGTGATGCTCGTGGCCAAAATATTTGAAATCCAAAGCTTATATAAAGGATGAAGAGCTATAATCCAAAAGGTCCAAAAAGTATGGTCAAATTCTAGAAAGGAATCAGAGCTTTGCATGAGGGAGATACATTCCTTAATTTATAATAATTTCTAATATTTTGTAACAGCAAATTTAATAACACAAAAAAATCCGTATTTTCATGCCAGTACCGAAGTACTGGCTACTGGGCTGGTGATACCCTCGGGGACTAATAGTCCACCAGCAGAGGCATCGACCCAGTGGTAGTAATAAAATCAACGGTACCAATTTTGTTGCACCAGATGCGCATTTCGACAAAACATGTCTCTTCAGTGATGCTCGTGGCCAAAATATTTGAAATCCAAAGCTTATATAAAGGATGAAGAGCTATAATCCAAAAGGTCCAAAAAGTATGGTCAAATTCTAGAAAGGAATCAGAGCTTTGCATGAGGGAGATACATTCCTTAATTTATAATAATTTCTAATATTTTGTAACAGCAAATTTAATAACACAAAAAAATCCGTATTTTCATGCCAGTACCGAAGTACTGGCTACTGGGCTGGTGATACCCTCGGGGACTAATAGTCCACCAGCAGAGGCATCGACCCAGTGGTAGTAATAAAATCAACGGTACAAATTGTGTTGCACCAGATGCGCATTTCGACAAAACATGTCTCTTCAGTGATGCTCGTGGCCAAACTATTTGAAATCCAAAGCTTATATAAAGGATGAAGAGCTATAATCCAAAAGGTCCAAAAAGTATGGTCAAATTCTAGAAAATGTATGTAATACAAATATGTGATTTCTGTAAACTAGATGCATGTTTATTGATCATTGTGCTTTTTTCGATATGATAATACATAATTGTGTATTTATGTTCTGTATTTTTTAAGATTCAAGACACAACAGTCACAAATAAAATCAATACACAAATATTTACAAAGGTCAGTCACTATAAATTATGGAATCACTCCCGAAAATACTTTCATACTAATCTTTAAAGAATGTGAACAGTGTTCACAGATTAAAAAGACCGACTCATAATAATTAATGAAATATTTTAATCCTTTTAATTATTGTTCTTATTTTAATGGTTAATTTAATCTCTGCTTGGGTCATTAAAATTCGTTTTGTTTTTATACCAAGTGAAATAGGTTCAGAACATTCAAGTTCCGCTTGGACAATCAACAAAGGTTTTGATTAACGGTCATCATAAACATGTCATTTTAACTGTTTTACAAACAAGTATGTTTGCACACCTTTAATCACTTCTGAAATTTACACAGCTTAAATCACTTATGGAAATGAATAGGTTAAACAAGAAAAACATCCGTTCTGAAAATTATTTTTAAAGTTTTTATTTCTTTCCATTTTTTTTTTTATTTTGAACTTCGACACATCGGGGTCAATTTACATCAATTTTACATCGACGGGACATAAGGAGGCTTGAGGGTATAAAAATTTCAGAAAAAATTAAACATTTGTTTTTCACTACAAATTTTATTTATTACCTTTTGTAGTTGTTACTTTATCATATGGTACAAAAATCATTTAAAACAATCAATTCGTGTTGGCCCTAGATGACATTTAAAATGTGTACAGCATTGAAAAAGTTCCAAATTATCTCCCTTTGGTGGAAAAATGCCCTTTTTTGGCTTTAAAATTGATATATCTTTTTTAACTCATCGGTGACATATATTTTTTAATATAATTTCCATATAAGCTGTACTTAAACTAAATTAATTATTGTAAAATTTGAGCGATTTCTGTAATAAATTTCTTTTTTTATTTCGATAATACCTATATTTCTCCTATTACTTCAACCACCTTTACAAAAATGTATGCTTCTTTCGAAGGCAGGTTGTGAGCGCAAATGAACGGTGACCCCACTTTTTTATTTTAATTTTCTATTAACTATAAGATAAAGTTCATTTATAGAAAAATATAGAGAAATCCTATATAAATGATTTAGACCTCGACTTAACCGAGAATTCGAATCATCCGAGTTCGACTCATCAAAGCTGAAAATGCATTGATCAACTGAGCTCGACACAATGAGGTTTGACTGTATTTTATACATGTTTCTAAATAGTCAAGCATTTTGGTGTAATTTTTGGCAATCTATAGCCTAAAAAAAGAGTTCAATTAAGAAATGACTAGATTAAACATATCAGTAAGTTTACATCGTGCTATTCTTGGTTTTATTTATTTTGAGTTGTTATGTGCAGTATTTAACACGATTCCTGTTATCTTTATTCATCTATTCGGTATTTAACAATTATACAGTATATTTGCCTTCTGGTTAACATATTTTCGTATTTGTTTATATCAAGACGATTACTGCATTTAATCTTCGATACGTAATTACGTCTAAAAGTTTTAATATGTTTATGGTTCCGAAGATTGAATCGAAAGTAGAGAAATTTAAAGATTGACTAGTTACTGGTCTTCTTCAGTTTTACCATTTAAAAGTTTTAACTAATATTATTGATATAAATATTTAGAATACATATTTCGGGTAAGGTCTAACTTTCGAATGCGAAAGATACATTTTAGATAGAAGGGGGACGATAGACAGTTGAATTTGAGTGATTTATCAACTAAGTATTTACGTTTTGTTTTAAAGCGACCCGTTTCAGAACCAACCTGTTAAATGTTGTATGATGACTTTGAAATTTAAAGCCATCATCTGACCAACACGAACACTGAACTGGAAATTGTGAATTATGTTATATAAATCTGAAAAGTCCATTCATTTAATACTTAGTTCACTTCTAATAAAATTTGTCATTTTTTTTTTATTCAAATGTAATTATAACGTTACACGATTTTTAAAAACCAACGTCGAAACCACGACCTCATGTAATTTTATATATAAATATATTTCAAAAGGCTATTAGCCTGATTGAGTCAGTGAATGGAACAATATATTAACTATTATTAGCTTTGCACTTATTATCTATTACAAAAAGTGTAATTCATTTCATTCAATTTCAATTAAATCAATTTACAAAACATTAAAAAAAGTTAATTGATATTTTTGTGTTTGATTACAGATAGATATTCTTGTTATAAATATGTGCCTGACATTACTAATGAAAAGAAAGAGGTTCTTTTGTTCATTATTGATTTCTGATGTCACCTGGTATGATGAAGCATCTTTCACAAAAAAATCATGGACAATAGATCTAATTCAATCTTTGCCATTATAAGAGCTGATAACAACAACAGTATATTTAATTCGATCTTTAAAACAAAACACATTCAAATGTAGTTAAAATTACTGTATTTTCGATTTCAGCAAGTCTTACTTCTTGTCCAAATCCAGTAGAGGCATGGACCTGCAGGGATATTCCAGGCATTTGTGAATAGGTGTAGTCTTGTGATTAATAAAAGTTACTGATTTGTTACATTGTACGATTGAATGTTCTGTGCACTGTTCGTTTGATTATTAATATTTATCGAATCTTGTCTATCTGTATTATTATTTAGGCAAATATGTTTGGTGACGTGTATAGATACAAAAGTACGAAGATGTGGTTTGATTGCCAATCTATGAGACAGCTCTCCACCATTTGACCAATGTCGTTGATGTTAACACTTGCTGTAGGGTTTACATTCGCCCGGTAGACATCATATAGTAATCGTCTATAAGAAACACTAACATTGGAAAAAAATAGATGAAAGTTATATTATACCAATTTTAAGTAAACCAATTGCATTATTTGTTTCTTCATACTTGATAATACTTCATAATATGAAATCTTCATTAACGTACAATCTACAAATGTAATCATTTCAATTATGCATAATCATTGTATTTGTAATCTATAAACCTAAGCATGTTCTTATTTTAAATGATATTATTTTAAATAGAAGTCCAAAAAAATATGACATATATTTAACATTAATTAAACTTTAATTATAACACAACATTGACTTAATATTCATCATATTCTTTAACCCCATCATGTTTATATTGCATTTCGTTTCGACAATGTGAATAATTTCACCTGAATAAAGCTACATTTATGATATAACTTGTGTTTATTATGAAGTTGTACCAAGTCAGGAATATGGCCATTGTTATATTATAGTTCGTTTCTGTGTGTTTTACATTATAACGTTGTGTCGTTTGTTTTCTCTTATTTTTTAGTGTAAATTCACATTGCGATAAGACGTGTCACGGTACTTGTCTATCCCAAATTCATGTATTTGGTTTTGATGTTATATATATATGTTATATTTGTTATTCTCGTGGGATTTTGTCTATGTGTGTTACATTTAAGTTTTATGTCGTTGTTCTCCTCTTATATTTAATGCGTTTCCCTCGGTTTTAGTTTGTTACCCCAATTTTGTTTTTTGTCCATGGATTTATGAGTTTTGAACAGCGGTATACTACTGTTGCCTTTATTTATTATATAAAAATTAAAAGATTTGTTAAAATTGATTACGAAATATCTCTTCCTAAATAACCTTATGACCCAGAAGGCATGAACCTATATGCGACTGTACTGTCTTTACAAATTAGCAAAAACATACTGCATAACAATCAATAAAGTTCCCGAAATAATTAATATTAAACAACTCGCATGAGAAAAGTAACGGTTTGATTTATGTACAAACAGTAAAACAAATAGTTATCAAATGTACCATGATTATATTTTAATACGCCAGACGCGCGTTTCGTCTACATAAGACTCATCAGTGACGCTCAGATCAAAATAGTCATAAAGCCAAACAAGTACAAAGTTGAAGAGCATTGAGGACCTAAAATTCACAAAAGTTGTGCAAAATACAGCTAAGGTAATCTATTCCTGGGATAAGAAAATCCTTATTTTTTCGAATAATTCAAAGTTTTGTAAGAGGAAATTTATAAAAATGACCATATAATTGATATTCATGTCAACACCGAAGTGCTGACTACTAGGTTGGTGATACCCTCGGGGACGAAACGTCCACCAGCAGTGACATCGGCCCAAACAAAGACACAAATGAAAAGTCAAATCTTTTTAACAATTTAACAATTTTAAAACATAATATCAAAAAATTGAATGGCATAAAAAAATAATTATTAAACAATGTTGTATTAAACACATAACGCATCAGACCATTTTTCTTTTTTTCACTAATTTATTCATTGTCTATGAAAACAATGTGCAAAGTCTATAAAAGGAAACTAATCATATAACTATCAATATATTGAATTATCGAATTGAAAAGAAGACTGTTGCCGATATCTTCTTGTGAATTTGGCTTGGGTGTTGTTATTAGGGTTTTCTACAATCGTATTTTTCCAATAACTCAGTGATCGAAACTGCGTCTCAAAGTGGTACAGTTTACACTGGATGTTAAGTAATAAAATGTAACAGAGATACCGAACTCCAATGCAAATTCAAATAGGGAAAGTCAATACAAAATCGCCAAAACAAAAGCAATCAATTAATGGAACAAATAAAAACAACTGCGATATTCTTGACGTGGTGCAAGCATTTTCAGATGTCGATACAAACAGATTTCTAAGATTTGTATAAGTAAAACATAGTATCTTTTATCTTGCAAATTATTAAATCATTCGCCTGTTATATCCCAAATTCCAAACTTATACACGTTATAGATACATTAAAAATTGCATTTTTGATACAAAACAAAACAGGAGGAATATAGATATTAGTTAATAACCTTGTTGAACAAGGAATTGATCATACACCCTAAAAAAAGGCACTATGATTCAAACAAAACAAAAATTAACATAAATTATAGAGATGTCCAACTATTTTTCTTATATTATAATATTTTTACATCTTATTTGAAATTTGGTGTGAACGTGTTCTTACACCAAATAATCCACTATGTACATTGTTTGTTGTGTTCTTACCAAATAATACAAAGTTTCGTGAGAATATTGAAAAAACTTTTCCTCTTCGAAGTTGAAACTAGTTATACCCCCGATACAGTTTAGTCTCCTTTGAAGACATCTTCAATGTTATCTGACAAGATACAATACGGGTTGGTTGAGAACAAAAGATTTCATCAGGCGTGTAACGTCACCTGGAGTACAAAGTTGATGCAAAAGAGGGACGAAAGATACCAGAAGGAGAGTCAAACTCATAGATAAAAAATAAACTGACAACGCCGTGGCAAAAATAAAAAGACAAATAACAGTACAGAAGACACAACATAGAAAACTAAAAACTAAGCAACACGAACCGCATCAAAAACTGGGGGTGATCTTAGGTGCTCCGGAAGGTCAAGCAGACCCTGCTCCACATGTGGCACCCGGCAATATTCCAAGCCTCGCATTTCCGTCAAGACTTCATTGATGAATATTACGAATTGATAAGAAGTTAACAAACCAAGAGTGGTAAAGTGGCAGTTATCACTTCGTAAGTTTGACAGACGACACAACGAATTGGTTAACTGTTATGAAATATCTGTGTCACTGATGACTACAAATATTTTCAACTTGACGTAAGCGTAATCTTTATATCTTTTTCTGGATTGTATCATCTTCGACATTGTCGATTATCTTCGTTTCTCTTGGTGTGTGATGTTCAGTAGGCCTTAGTTTTTATTGGATAGTTTTGGAGACTGATGTTCGTCTCATTTGTCGTTTTGTCGTTATCTGTTATCGTTCTTCGTTTATTGATTGTCCTTCCTGACTACATGTACTCCTTCAATAAAAAAGTATATACAATTAGGACCACAGCAATCTGGTTATACATGTTATATATAGTAAACGTTATTTCCATTTTTGTGTTCGACGTAAATGGTATTCAATCCTAGAGCGTGTGATTTGGTCATCAGCAGAACCCATGATAGCACAATGAAAAAGGTCAAGGTCATATTCTATGGTTTGCAAGTTGGAAAAGGAAACGAATTAATTGAGAATGGGATCCTAAAAAAATGGTTCAAAAGTAACAGTACTTTCACAGACATGTTCATTAGCATTGACGACTAAACAAATTGATATAAAGATGACAATTACATTATTGAGGTATCTAAAACAATACACCTGAATAGAAAATGTCTTCAAACCTTATTGAATTCATCGTAGCATCTAATTGAATCCTTTTGGCTTCATTAATTTATATTTATAGTCTTGCGTTTAACAACCAAATATTGTCATTATAGTGTTCCGCTATTCACATGATAAACGACTGGCATACAAGTGAATGGCTATAAACCAGGTTTAACCACAATGTATTTCGAGAAATATCCGTAACACTTCGGAATTCAGGATAGTGATAGCTAATTTCCGTTCGTGTCGTTTGTTTATAAAGGTCTTTTCATGTTTCTTAGACTTTCCAATTTTTTATTTATCTTCCAAAGGAAAGGGCTAGGCGGGAAATGACAGAAAACTCATACAGAATATTAACAGAAACAGAAGTCATATCTTATAAAAGATGTTGTCCTCTTGGTCCATTATAAAAGAACTGCAATTATCTTTATAATTATAGACCATACTCACTTCAGTTTCCGTTTTATTAAAATTATCTTCAATATACAGTACAGTAGAGAACAACGAGCACAAATGCGTAATAATTTATTTTTCCATTAGAATGCGACACAAAGTGTAATTAATTCTTTATCAAACTTATCCGAGATTTTGTCATTCAGGATAGAAATCTCAAAGTTTGATTTGACTTGAGAAAGATTAAAACAATTAGTCTCTTGAGAAAAATAAAATACGACACAAACTAACATGTATTATTGCATCTAGCATCTAGCTTTGCGTTGAAGTGCTAATGTACAGAAGCTTTTTAAATGATAAACGACACCGTAATTAAAAAAAATGAAATAGGACAACATTGTAATATATACACTGACATACAAGTAAAACATATCTGACGATTTTATAGTGTTCACTTATGTATGAGGAAATAAATATAATTTAACAAACAAAAAAAACAAAAAAGGTGTAAGTCTTGATGTAAGTCTTGACTTATTACCAACCCCCTCTTAAAACCAGTGGTTCCATAATATGATAGGAAAAAAAACAGCCATCGAAATATCATAATCCAAAATGGGGGGAGGGGAGGGGGGGAGGGGCTAATAGCTTAACTCAAGACTTTGGTCACTATTCAACTTTATTCTAGTACGGTATACGTTTTACCACTAGCAAACCCTTTATCTTAATAATGTATCAATCATTTATTCAGATCCACTTTCGCCTCGTCGTAAATATGCTTGATATATTTGCCACTGGAGCACGGAAGCAATCAATTTATTAGTTGCATATAGTAATATAGTAATGCATAATCATTAGCTCTCAACTGATAATTGTCTCTTTGAATTTATTTGTTTGAATAATCAATAATAATATAGTTATTTAGTAGTCTACACCAGTGGTTACATTGTATGCAGCCAAACTAGGTGGAGTTTATTCTCAAGTTATTGTCTTTCTGATCTGTTTTGTAAATTAAAGGTTTTTTTTCATGACATCTATAACTGCAAATGGCGCAACAAATGTGTTAAGATCAGCCATATGACTTATTTGAAGATTCATATGACATTTGTTGTTGTTAAGAGATCTTATTCAAGGTTCGGATATCCCTTGAACCATTTATTTAAATGGTTTTTAAACGTATAGATGCGCGAAACTCTCACTACATTATGCATAGGATATACGACATTTTTAATTCGACTAAACAAGGCTGTAAATTTATACATTCTAGCAGCTAAACGGCCGCAACCAATTATAGCAATGATATACTGTCGGATGTGAGATGTCCAGAGATGTGAATATTTCTATATCCTGTCCAATCAATCCTTTTGTTTTGAAAAAGATTTTCAATGTATACATTAATACGACAGCAACCGAACGACACATACAATTTAAAACAATAAGAGTCAACATACATATTTCTGTTAAAGATAGAAGCCTATAAAGAATAAAAAGCCCAAAACTGCAACATGAATAAATAATACACAGTCAGTGAGTTTTTAGACAAGTGTTTGGTTGCAAAATTTCACTAGCTCTTTATTAATTTCGATATGTGAAATTATAGACGGTGTAATATAAATCAGTGTAAGAAGAACACTTCATTGTAAAACTAACTGAATTTTCATCTCGTCCATATACTAGTTCGTTATAAATAAGAAGATGTGATATGAGATATGAGTGCTATCGAGACAACTATCAAACAAAGTCACAGTCTATAAATACATTTGTCTGCCGTCGCACTGCCTAAATATAACGTTATTTCCCGAAACGTCTTAATTTTTGGCGCAATTTGTGAGGCTTACGGAAGGGATTTAGTAAACAATATCATATTTCTCGATTTTTCTCAAAAACGAGTACGGTGACAAATATTTTTTAAAACGTTATGACGTTCCATTTTTTTCAAAGAATAACATATCTCACTTTGGCCAAATCGACACAGTTAGAAATATTCTAATAAATTAAAAATGTGCATTTCAAATGTTCATTTCTTGCCGTTGTTTGGGTCCATCATAACGTTTTTGACTTTATTTGAGTATGAATTAATGCTTTAAATGATAAAGTTAGATTTTTCTTACCATCTTGAATTATTTTGCTTTAATTTGAGCCCCATTATATAAGTATATGTTGATTAAAATCATATTTATTTTTTTTAAATAAAAAACGTTTTTTACTCCAAAATTGCAATAATGTTCAATTTTCAGCAGTATTTTTTGAAAAAACGAAATCGACGACTAAAATTTTTTCTCTGTCTATTGAAGAATGAAATATCTTCAAGGGAAAAAATTCTCACCGTCAAAAATAAACTGTTGGATATGCCCTTAAACGCCAATAACGAATCCATGCATTGTTTATATATTGTACTTTAATTTAGTCAGCTGTGCCGTAAGTATTTGATGTATATTTGCACTATTCTGACTGCTGGGTCCCAAACATTGTCATATTTCTCATTTTGTTTTTCACCAAATATTGTCCTTATAGCGTTCCGCTTTTAACATGAAAAACGACTTGCATACATGTGAATGGCTGTAAACCTTGGTTCAAACTATTTATTTCGGGATTTATCTGTAACACTTCAGGATAATGATCATTGATTTCTTTTCGTGTCGATTGTTGATAAAGGTCTTTTTGTTTTGCTTGAAGACGTTTTTTTTTTTTAAATTTCTCTTGCATTTATTGATTTGTGTATGGTTTATCAATTGTGCAGCCATTGAAACTTTTTTTTATTATTAAGTCGTTTGCTGTATTACAACTCTCACAACCAGCTGTGCTGCATGTGCATGCCATTGTTAATGTAATGATAAGTGAGCAAACTGTTCCAGTGTATCAAGATGTGATCTGCCTTGTCATCATCTTCATCGTCATTGTGTTTTCCTTTTTGATCTATGATTCTCCATTCTCCTACCTTTAACTATTTGGTAATTTCTTCACCTAATAACTTGAACATAGATACCACATACTTCCTTTGGTAGATCTTGTATTGTTGATATTTTGTTCAGTTTCTATCAGAAACAGTTTTCGAAATAACAAAGCAAATTATTGAATATTTTAAAATGACGTCCTTCAAACACCATGAGTACATACCCGTGGTAAAATATGAATATATTGCATTGGCTTTTCCGATCGTACTCCCACGTCATGTGCTTTTTTATGAATGAGTTATCCGACGTCATAGAACGATGACGTCAAAATTTAAGCATTTTACGGGAAAATACACGCTTGTGAAACCGAAAATCATCACAACAAGTAAACGTAAACAAACGATGCTAAAATGTGGTATAAGCCAATTTTTTTATACATATAATACATATAAGTAAATTATCATTTAAATTCATCCAAAACTATCCAAATACTTTATTGTAAATAGTTTGACAATGTCGTTTGCTCCGTTTTTTTACACCAATTTAATAGTGCGTTTATTTATGGGAACGGCAAATATATGCCTCTACCTAGAGCGCTTCGAGCCAAAAGAATTGCCGTATTTGTCCTATTAGAATCGAAATAATTCATCGGGGCTTGAATATATCTAGATTTTTACACGGGTTGTCCCTTTGTGCCGATATTTTACCCTTCGCTGTCGCTTAGGGTAAAAGATTTTCGTAAAGGACCAACCCGTGGAAAAATCATTAGTAACAAAAATACCGAACTCCATGGAACATATTTCTACATAATAATGATCAATGTTTTCACTAGAATATCTGGCTTTAAAATTTCAAAAAAAACGTTAAGATAACTTTTGTTTGTAAACAACTACATGCGTGTCCATATTATGTATTATCTTAATTTGCGTTAATATGATCACAGCAAATATAGACCTTTAAAAGTATCCCAAGTTTGGTAGTGTCATTCCTTGATTTTGCTTTTCTCCTAAATATCCCAGGTTTTTTTTGGTTTTTTTTTTTGGTTTTCTAGATTTTACTTTTATCACATCAGCTTCATTACACATGTAGCTCCATGTGAAATCCTTTTCTTAGTTGACAAACACAGCTTCTGCTGTCATACAATTGGAATGTAATTTATATTTAATTTCTTTTAGGTGTATAAGAACTAGGTATTGAGGCAAAACTATAATTTTAAAGTAAAACATATAAGTTATTTGCAATAATAAATTCGTATACATATACTAACGCTTTTTTAAAAACTGTCCACGTGCGGTGTGCACATTATTGATATTCTAACTACAAGCATGTATGCGTTGCTTATTATAAATAATGCATTATTCATGATTCCTCATAATGTATTTCCTGTTTGCATGCTTTTGAATTTGTGAATTTGCCTGCAATAATAAAATAAGAGTTGACTGCATCTCCGCTCTTTTTGCTATTGATCAACTACATGCATACAGTTTAGTTGTAACGATATGTTTTCCTTACCTACACTGAAATAGTGTTCTGTCAACGCCTAAGATTTAATAATTGTACTAGCATTTATCGAGTATGATTACCAGAATGCAACTCTTTTAATAATTTGATATTTGAGAGCAATAACACTATGAAACTAATAGAACATGAACTGGAAAGATAGTGTAATACAATTGAGAATGGAAACGGGGTATATATCCTCGAAACAACAACCCAATAGTTTATTCCGTTTTGATATACACTCACAGACATAATTACTTCTTTTAAACACTAAATAGTGTCCAAGAATCTTACACAGTTCTCTTTTCTTTTTTTCTTCTTGATTTCATGTAAAATTGACAGGTTCATTTTAATGAAAAAAATACACAACTAATACATGTATGGCAGTAAACGTTACCCAGTAAACGACATTATTTTTTTTATTCTATTAATCGTTCAGGTGTAAAGTTTGTCTTATAAAAATAATTTACAAGAAATGTTGCACGTGAATATTGCTTTCGAACATTTTTCAGATGATGAAACTTTTCAAATGTTTTATTTGGTTGGAAAAGGCCACGGCTTAGCAAGCATTAAAATTTTGAAAAAAATGTTTTATTGTATTGTCCAAATAAATAATAGGATGGGATACAAGTTATATTATCTTAGAAAAGTCCTATCTAAATAAGTAGAATATATAAAATTTGAAGATGACGTCGATAACACAATTCAATACAATAATTCTAATTATATGTTTAAACAGTAACACATGGATACGAGTACGTTTTAAGATGCAGCAATATTAATCAAAGGATTATGTTTGCATTTGTGATAACTATGTATAATTCTTAAAAGGATTGTGTTTTGTTCTACAATTATTTCGTCTGTTCCAAATAAAATGTGTTCTACAGAAATTGCAGCTATGTGTTCGATATTTTGAAAGAGCTGATTTCTGAAATTTATGTTTAGAAAAAAATAATTAAACTTCTAATGGAAACCCATATTCACAACTTTGGTCAATTAATAAGTTAATTTTGAATAAATCAGCATTTAAATGACTATGACCTACATGTATGGTTATCAATTTTTGTGTCATTCATTTGGTCTCTTGTGGAGAGTTGTCTCATTGGTAATCATACCACATCTTCTTTTTTAGTTTTTATACATCTGATATAGATACAAATATATGAAGGTGTTTCCTACGCACACACATTTCCAAAAAAATCTAGTAATAACTAGATATATAATATTAAATGTAGATCTTAGCACATGTAGCTGTAAAATAGTCTTGAATTGCTGAATACACGGTTGATTTATACACCATTGCTTGTGTTAGTTACCAAAATCTTAATATTTCTATCGGAATGTAGCAGTGTATCAATTAAAAGTAATTAAAATCAATGAAGTCGAGTTGAAAAAAATTTGAAACATTTCTGTTCTATTTTAAAGCTACTAGCCACAAGATTTATAAAAAAATCTAATATGTGTTGTCCTCAATCAAATATGAAATGCTAATAGTGAAATAGTATTTAGCTTTTAGCAGCAATTATGGTCAACATAAGCGAAAAAAAAACACATTGATTATGAATTATTCACTTGCAAGTGGATGATTCGATCTCATTGAATCCGTATTCATGTGTACTTCAATTTAACCCCTTAGCTTGATACGGATAACACGTGAATTGTATGTGTAAAGATATTTAAAGGAAACAAATGTCAACATTGAAAGTGAAACAAAGATAAAACATTTGATTGCTGATTCGATCCTCAAAAATTCATTCTTATACAGGTAAATTCAGGATATATCAAACAAAAGCGCAACATTTGATCGTTCTAGCCACTAAAAAACGTAATCTCTTCATGCTAAAATTTGAATTTTCCGTGACATATCACATAAAAGACTATGAGAAATGCATTTTATACAAAACTGTATCCGAAACATAGTTTGTGAATAAAAGCATGACTACTCCTATGTCTGAGACTGATTCGTTAGAGCATTGCTCTAAAAAAATATTGGATTTCTATTTTCGTGAACATCCAGCATTTTCAGGAAAGTCACAGTACAGATTAATTTTGTTCCAGTGCAATCCTTCAGGACAATCTTTTTTATAGGCGATACTATTAGCACAGTGTATGAAGGATGAACAGTCATTTGGATATGGCAAGTACCCGTGCACCATAGTATTACAGTCTGAAAAAAATAACATTTCAATGGTTTTGCAGTTTAGAAATATAACTTTGCTAAATTATTGCAATCTTTTGTTTAATATCATGAGTATTACAGTCAGAAAGTATGACTTTTCTTTATAATTGCAATGTGATATATAACTTTTCTTTAGTATAGCAGTCCAAAAAATATACATTTTTATAGAACTGGAGTCTAAAGAATAACTTATCTATATTGTTGCTGTATGAAAATAATAATTTTTCTACTTTGTTTTTGTAATGCACAAATAAGGTCTCACAAATATATATAGTATTGCAGTCTTTAAACGTACCATTTTCAATTGTATTGAAATTATAGCAATGTATTTTCTTCAAGGTAAATACATGTTTTGACAAAAAAGTATATAGTTGATTTAAAAGGGTTGTGAAGCTCATTGATACATTAAAGCAACATGATTATTGAAAAAGTAATAAGGCCGTGTTCCCATTGACCTAAACTCGGTGTTAGTGTAACTCACACATAAACTACACATAATTACGTTCCCATTGATAAAACTCAATGTTTACATGTAGTTCAAATCATCTTTGGTCTATATGCAGTCGATAGTTGATGTAGACCTTGTGTAGGTGAAGTGTACACAAAACTAGGCATTCAGAACTGTAATTTCCCCCATGTTTATGTAAAAAAGAAACGATTTTTATATAAAATTGATACTTATAACACTTATCAATAAAGTTCAGAAATATTTGTCTAAACTTGATATATTTATTCGTTATAAAAACACTTTACGTAGCCTTATTAACCCCTTATCAAGACTCATATCCATCATCATTGAAGAACACATAATTCATTTGAAAAGGTCTTTCCGAATCGACTGGACGTACACACTGACAGAAATTTTTTCCACTGGGGTTTACTCAAACAACGATTTACTCATAAATGCATCACTGAAAAAGGGTGAGGTTAATTGTTTGTTTGTGTAGTATCTCAGATCTGTTTAAATACAATATGAAATAAAAAAAAAACATTCCCCCATCCCATGCCAAAAACTCCTTGAAAAAAATACCATTTGAAACAAACAGAAAAGAGTAGAAATGTAGTGATCCTTAACATCGCAATTCTCTTTCTTTGTCTGTAAGCACGTTGATGCAGCTTACGTTTTTAATGCGTAATCGAGACATCTTTAAACTGGTGCAAATCATCCAAAATGATTTTCTTAAAGGAGCAACCACTTTACTTCAAAAAAAAATGGGGGGTGTCCGAGTCCGAATTTTTTCTCGCGCGAAAGTTTATATATTTTTTTTCGATTGTATTACCAATGTTATTTCAACTGATCGGGCGGAGCTTACGTTTTAATTTGCATAAGGACAGTCTATTTTAAGATGTGTGTGATAAGGATGATTGCCGTTATAATTATAACTGATTTCTAATCTCCTATCAGTGTCATCAAAAGAATTTACAAAAGAATAACTGGACACTTCATTGATGAGTTTATTCTAAAACACCTATCTAAATATTGATTGGTTTATTATGAGCGAATCGGCTTAACTCCGCCCAGTCAAGTGAAATAAATTGAGTAATACCAATTCAATATTCAACACTTTAATGTATGGGGAAACTTTGTATTCAGAATATTTTTTCATTCTAATCATCTAAAAATAAAATTGAGAAAGGAAATGGTGAATATGTCAAAGCGACAACCATCCGACCATAGAGCAAACAACAGCCGAAGGCAACCAATGGGTCTGTATGACCCTATTGTTTTTAATCAAATTAATCAAATTGTGGAAAAATCCATCCCCTTTTTTAAAGTCAAATTGTCGTTCCCTAACTGCTACAAAAGTTGCTCGAAAATTTGAATTCGGTTCTACGTAATTAACATTTAAATGACATATAGTTTACACGTGTGAACAAATCTTATGTACAGGTAACTAAACAAGGTGTATAGATGTAAACAAATTTAATGTGAAACTAGTGTACATTACATTAAACTAAATGTTAACATGTTTACTGTACACGTCGTTTGGTGTGAACACGACCTAAGACTTAGATAGTCTGCACAATGAGATCAATAAAGGATATGAAATGATAAGATGATTTGTGAAGTTCGTGCAGATAAGTTGCAAAAATGACTTTTTATCTGTGTGTCATTTTCATTCATACCACATCTCCTTGTTTAAATCCACCAGAGTTGAAATGAACTAGTTTATATCTTATTCATATTAATAATGCATACAGCCAACATAATAGAGTCACTCATTTTATTTTATTACCTGGAAGATCTCCTCCTTGTGCCTCTGTAACAGGTGCCGCCTCTGTTTGTCCTAATAAAACAAAGATGGATGTTTAAATACAAAAGAGACAATTCAGTCATTTTTTCTGATCACTGGTCACTGACGTGACTAATCAAAATTGGAAATTCAAGTATTAAGTATTTTTTCGCTTTGTAAACACCAACGAGTACAATTCACGAAATATCTTACCGCAGTTATGACATTAGTCTTGCATTTTGACTGTACAAAAAACGAAATGTTTTATTTTCTTGATATAAATATATTATCTTTTTGATATTATAATAATAATCTAATAGACAACTTTCGATTTCGATGCATTTCCGTCAAAAACCTTTGGGTTTAGTTAACACGATTCGTATGTTTATAGGCATCGTCACTTCCGTTCCCATTTTGAACAAGTGGTTAGAAAACTATGATGCTATATAGCACTATTATTCGGCAAATTGAATTATCATAATTGACTATCAGCACTGCTATTATTAGGAATGTTTTATTTTCTTGATATGAATATATTATCTTTTTAATATTATAATAATAATCTAATAGACAACTTTCGAGTTCGATGCATTTCCGTCAAAAACTTTGGGTTTAGTTAACACGATTCGTATGTTTATAGGCATCGTCACTTCCGTTCCCATTTTGAACAAGTGGTTAGAAAACCATGATGCTATATAGCACGATTATTCGGCAAATTGAATTATCATAATTGACCATCAGCACTGCTATTATTAGGGAATTGTGATTAAGTACCTACAATACTAATATTATTTCTATTTTATTCTGTACAATGACGGTCAATAAGACGCTTGATGGATAATAATAGTGCAGGGATACAGACAATGCTCTCTATCTGGTAAATGAGGTCATAAAGACGTACATAATTGACGATTGTTTTCCGATGAAGGACAAACTAGAAAGTGGCTTATTGAGGTTCTGTTAACGTATGTCTACGTTTTTCTCTTTTTTTATTTGAAATAAAAATAAACTCACATAATTATTTGACGACATCATTGGGACCCTAATTCAAGGATATTATATATTCAATATCTTCGTTGGGAATCAAAGATGTCAATAAAGCGATTAATCACTCCAAACCTTGCATGAAATTCATATTTTTTTTAATACGTGTGGCCATCATTCCATTCGAAACACTGCATAAAGTCTGAATATGCTATTTACCTTGAGATAAATTCATTTGCATTTTGATTGACTTTAGTGAAGGGTAAATGTCTACCGCAGTTTTTTTTGCCAAGTGTCATTAATTCAAAAGTGTATTTGCTGCAAAAAAAAATGAAACGGGATTTTGTTTTGACACCAAATTCCTCAATTAATGCTACAAAACCACTCAACAAAACACATATTCACCAAGCATTGTTATGTATTGCCTGCAAATATCATAATTTCAGAGGAAAGCTATACCATCAGATAGCCGTTAGAATAGCCATTTTTTACAAATTCATTTTGGCTAGCAGGAGTAGTAACCACTGCCTACAAGTAACTTCTTACTTAAATCCACTTGTATCGTTACCAAATATGTGAATTCTTTATGCCAATTGCAATGCGTTAAATAGAGATTTTAAAATGCTAAACACTTATGCATAATTCAAGAAAGTACTTATTACAAATTTCAAAGTGTCGTGTTCGTAACAGGAAGGAAGACAAATCACATAATAATTGAATATCACATAAACAACAGCTTACAGTAAAAAACATTGATTATGAATTATTCACTTGCAAATGGATAATTCGACCTCATTGAATCAGTATTCATGTGAACTTCAATTTAACCTCTCAGCTTGAGACGAATAACACGTGAATTGTTGGTGTAAAGTTATTTAGGAGGGAAACAAATGTAAGCATTGAAAGTGAAATAAAGATAAATCATTTGATTGACTGATTCGATCCTCAAACATTCATTCTTTTACAGGTAAAAACGATGATAAACATTTATTTTTCATCTATAATATGAAATTAAATAGACATAGAATAACCAAACAGCACGAGTTTGCTTGATCTATTTATATCTATATTTATGTTTACATCGCTTATATGGTCATCGCATGACTTAAGAGGTCAACTCGACAATTAATTAGATGGCGTCTGAACTAAAATACACACGAATCGAAGCTACGTATTGTCATGCTCGTGCCTAGTTTATTATTTATTTTAGACTTTTAATAGTTTGGATAAATATTTTACATTGTTGTAAATAAAATATGAGAATTTAATTAAAATCGGTGAAAATGAATTTGACAGCTAGTGCCCCTTTAATAAATTATCCTTGATTGTTCAATACTTTAGAATGTTTATTTGCATATATTCAAGCGAGTGCCTTGTTTTATTTCTAATCATGACTTTCCGTGGTCTACCTAACAACAAATCTAAATATGTAATCTTAATTTTGCCCTTAATAGAAGTTTCGAACTTGTTCTATGTTTGTTTTATATTGCCAAAAACTGATAATTTGATTTAACTTCGTAAATGTGTTTTTTTTTAATATTAATGTATACATAGGTTTTGCCCAATTTCAGCTTACGGTACGGTCAAACATATAAATGGTTGAATAATAGCAAAGTTCGCAAAGGTAACTAAAAAACATAGAAACACGAATCCCCAAAAATTCCAAGAAGTTGTGCCAATTACGGCTATGGTAATATATACATGGGATAAGAAAATCCTTACTATTTTGTTAAACGTCACTAATACATGACAGAACACCACCATATACATGTAGGCCTTATTTATATTGTTTATTTTTAATTATATAACGCGTAGCAAAAGTATCTTGATATATTAGAAAACACCATTTATCATTGATATGTTCATAACTATAAATAAAATGTTAACAAGACAATAACAACCAAAACCAAGGAGTAAACAGAGACTTACAAAACCAAAAGACATTTACATCAACAGTTATAAATTAAATAAGAAACAACACGAACTCTACTAAAAACCGGGAATGAAATCAGGTGCTCCGGAAGGGTAACCATTTCCTGCACCGTATACGGCACCCGTCGTGGTATTTCTTTGTTCAATTCAGTAATGATGGAAGGTTATATGTTATTATGACTAAGAAAGAATGTCAGATATGATGTCTGACACACTTTTTGCATAAGGCCAATCAGCTCATGATGGCGACTGTAACATTTTTTGAGTGATGACCGTAATTTGATTGATTCATAACCCTGTCTTAGCAACTGAGAAAGCTGTATTCCTCGTTCAACAAAATCAACGTAGCTAGATCTAGAGTATCTTATCAATTGAGGCACATATACTCCATATCCTGGTGTCGCTTGGATGTTGCTACACAGAAATGGAAAGGTGACTATAGGAATATTAAAATCATCGCGTTTGTCATTTCACCTCTGAATTTTTGAAAAACTAAGGCTTTTCTACCTCAGGAAAAGATAACCTTAGCTGTATTTGGCAAAACTTTTAGGAATCTTAGGTCTTCAATGCTCTTCAACTTCGTACTCTATTTGGCCTTTACATTTTTTTTTTGATTCAAGCGTCATTGATCAGTCTTTCCTAGACGAAACGCGCGTCTTGCGTTAATATTAAATTTTAATCCTGGTATCTATGATGAGTTTATTTATTATCTTTCATTTTTCCCAAGAAAAATATGACCCGGTAATCAGAAATAAAAACACAGAAGAGATAAAAACAAATCGGGTCAATGATTTATAAAAACCTACCGTGTTGGTGCGTCTTCGTCATGACAATCACGCCGTCAATCGGTTCTGTCTCTGCAACACATACACCGCTAAGTACGCAAATCAAAGTCTCTTTACTGTAACTTGCAGAACAACAAGTAGTGCTAATAGCGCAAAGGCTTGCACACGATATAATGGAGTATGTGTTTATTGATTTGATTACTGCCGTACCAGAAACGTACCGCCTATCTCTATTAATGCTGAAATGCTGTGACGGTACTTGAAAATTTGTATTACAGTCCTCAAAATGTGCAATGACGACAATCATAATAAAAGTGAGCTTGTCAATTCCAAAACGCATTTCATTCAGCTGAACTTAAAACTGCTCAATTCATCAAATAAAAGTCGAAAAGTTAAGCTACATGTATACTAGTACCTGGGTCTAGACACATTTAAACTTTTTATCATACAAATCTCACACTGTTAAAATTGACAAAAGAAGAAGATATTAAAACGCGTTTCTAATCTAGTGAAGAGTTCGTTTGGATGCACACTAACAAATTGTTTAATTTAGAAATATTCAAAATAAAAATGTTTGACATGAAGGTATAAATGATGCATGTTCAAATGAAGAGTTTCATTTAATTATTTATGATAGTTCAGTCTGGTAATTAGCAGTATGTACGGTGCAGAAATTAACAGTTCGATTTATGAATTTCACTTTTACAATTAAATGAGAATTGTTCAGCGATTTCAAATTTAAATAATTGCACAGTTGACAATGGTTGATGTTTACCAGCTTAAATGTTATAACATCGATGATTTTTTAAATTTTGTATTTTAATCCCAAAATTTTTTGCATTTTATAGTTCACTTCAATTATATCTTTAGTCGATTTTTGAATCAATATGGATACCCTCTAGACCATGTACATCTACAATCGAGTCCGGTTTTGGGGTTTTGTCTGAAATTATTACTATGTTACAATTATTAAAATGAATAACAAATGCTTATATTATGCTGAGGAACAGTTGGTACAGAAAGATGATTTGTTTTATAGCCAGTCGGTGTTTCTTCTTTTCATTTGTGTTTTCCATTGCTTTACTCTTACAGATGATGTGTTTGCCTCAGATTTGGTTTTAAACCCGGAATTTTGTCAGTTAAATCGATTTATGATTATTGAACAGTGGTATACTACTGTCGCCTTTATCTATAGTATAAAACTTAGAGACTCTAAAATAAAAGAGAAATTTTCACTGGATAGTCGATTATGATAGATGCAAATCTTTTCAGGGCCTAAGCATATATTGCGGTGAAAAGAATTCGACAAAAAGATAACAGATTGATCTTCTTGAATCAAAAATTGTCATTTCTGCTAGTGGCAATTTTTGTTTTTTGGCATACATTTTTTTTTAAATGCAAAATTCCTATCGGAAATAAAAAGTCGGGAACACCTTTTTTTTTATAATAAGTTGGGTTTGAATTGACTGTTTTATCATTTAAACGTCTACACCAACAACATTTCATGCACCATCTCGTTTCAGATTCTATTTTATATATATATATATATTATATATTTATGATCCATTTGGATATAAGGACAGTAATGATTCGCAGTACTCAAACATAAAAAAAATGATCAAGCGAAAGACCCTTTCTATGAGACATAATGACACAGTAGACGTGATTGAATGATTATTTTCTGTTACTTTGCACTTGACGAAAGACTTAACAAATGCATCTTGAAATAAATATCCTTAAACAGGTTAAACATTTCTCAATATTTGTATATATTATCTACGGTAATTCGTCTTCAAGTTCTGACAATTTTTAGACTGCTTTTCCGTGAAATATTTAATTAAGATTTTTTATGTTTTTTTTATCTTTCGAAAATTTACCCTGACAATAGATGCTATGATAATTTTAAGATGAGAAACAGGAATAAAGGTACATTACATAATGCGCTATAGCGGGTAAATACATTTGTGTTTTAGAACATAACTGAAATGTAAGAATGTTAATGCTGCTATATGGACAAATCTATCGGGTTTTTACGCAATGCTTTAGATCTAAATTTACAGGGCGTCATCCCTACAATGGCTTCAATTTCGTGATTATAAAAAATAGGTGGTGTAATTTCGAGATAAAATGTCAGTGGGTCCGTGTGCACAGCTTAAATGCAGTCGTTTTTTTATATATTTGCGTGCTGTTACTTGCATACAGTGGATAAAATTAAGTTAATGTCGGTTTAAGAGGAAGCAGTAATGACAAGTTAATGGTATTCGTTGCGCTGTCGTATAACCATTAAACATGTTAAATGCGGCACATCACATTTCCTTGGAACAGATTTGGTCCCACCCGTACTCCTGGTGTATGACTCGATAACCTTCATTTATATTAAATCTAATACATGTAAAGGCAAGTATACCATTAGTTTTCTGGTTTTAATTGTTTTTCATTTTTCATTTAAGAACCTTATGCAG
The DNA here is from genome assembly GCF_963676685.1 of Mytilus edulis. Taxonomy (NCBI): domain Eukaryota; kingdom Metazoa; phylum Mollusca; class Bivalvia; order Mytilida; family Mytilidae; genus Mytilus; species Mytilus edulis. The sequence continues at coordinate 45,173,128 of NC_092348.1, read as the reverse complement.
CTAACAAAGCGGTATGGGCTTTGCTTGTTGTTAAAGGCCGTACGGTGACATACAGTTGATTATCTCTGTTTTATTTTGTCTCTTTTGACGAGGTGTCTTAAATGCAATCATGCCACATCTTCATTTCAAATAGATATTTATCTTTAACAACAATGAATTTAGAAATGATAATTATGTTGGCCGTTATAAATGACAACTGTGTATATATTTTAGAAGTTCTTATATTGGAATGGCTTTACTTCAACGTACTGAATTCGTGTACAAATCTTTATAACTCCAGATGATTATCCGTCGAGTCAACAGGGATTAACAGTTCGTTCTAAAATTATGGAAAACTTATTCTGACTTCAAATTATGTGATTAGGCTTGTGCCACTATTAGTGACTATGCTGTATTATACAAATGTGCAACTTCGATCTGTCAAAATTTCTGATGAAGTGATTCAGTTAGTAATTAATGATTTATGTCCCTTTGTTCACATTTTTAGCGAACAATCTTATCTGTACATTTTACTAATGGATGATGATTTAAATTGTAAACTTTGAACGTAAGAACAAATAATAAAGATTTTGATTCGATCTCATATTTTTCTCTTCAGTGATTATTGTTTTCAGAACACACATAAGTCGTAGGTATAAAAATGCACTCAATAATGGTGATTAAAATGCAAATTTGATAGATTTTGCTAAAGGTTCAAAACTGTTATGTTTCAATTATACACATATTAAAAATCCATCTTTAAAAAGTGATACACGTATATATAAGTCAAATTATAAATACAGTACACAGAGTAAGTTTTATTTCCACATACATTTATAAGTCGGCTTCTTCAAAGGCCTTTACTGTTAAATAATATCAAAACTAAATGCGTATGGAACGTCACTACGAAATTAATGTACTACTAGTATTCATTTGCTGGTAGTGCTAACTAGGGGTGTGAGAGATGTTTTTTCGTTTCTTTCAGTAAGGTCGTACTTGTGTTAGAATTGTGTCACTTGGAATTAATTCGACACATATGATATTGTAATCATTTTCAATGAAGAATAGATAAAGATAGCTAAGAAAAGAATAGCTAAGTTTTGTGAGTTTTAAACTATTTGTAGTACATTTCCATTGTAACACGGTCATGTAAATGGTTTCAAGAGACCAAATATCAGTTTCAATCTGCAAATGGCAACATCAAAAGTACTTTATTCATATGATTTGTACCACAGAAATATGTTTCTTTCAAACAAACTATACGATAAAAAGATTAATACATGTCCTTTTACATATCAAACTGGGGATCATCCCTCGATCTTTATCAGCCATCGGCTTACGTCTCGAGCTGATATTTGCGCACAGAAAGATATTCGGGACTATATGTAAAAGACCCTGTATTCTAATGCACCAACGTTTGTAACGTTCATTTTGGTTGGATAACGTCACTTTCTTTCATGGCATCAATTGAGAATTGATGCTATGGGACGTACGCGCAAGCGCAGACGGCATATGACAGATTTTAAATACATGTTTTAACGTTATTTTCTGTCAGTTTCATTAGAATGGAGATAACAATATTGTATTTTAAGCTCCGACGGCATCAATTTGGGATTAGATGGTCGCAAATACCCGTTTACTATTTCCGCTAACGCGTCGCCAGTAAACGTAATTTCCGACCATCAAATCCCCAATTGATGCCGTCGGAGCTTAAAATACAATACAGTTATCTCTTAATTAATCTCTCTTATAGCTGTGGTCATGATAAGCCAATGTGTCCGTTATGTTGATAATCAAAGTACCCCAAATTTTGCAAAAAGTTATACATTATAAATAGTAATTGGTTGAAAAATTCCTTTAGTTTGAAAGTTGAAAGCCATGCCTTTCCCTTGACCAGAAGATCAAATGAAAATTAGAAATATTCATTATATGACAGAACAATACCAATATGACACCTTAATGTGCATATTTCCAATTTTGAATTATATACATGTACTTGAAGCTGATGAGATAGGTAAAGATAAAAAAGAAAATTAAAAGGAAGAAAATGATGGCGGTGATTTTAAAGCTTACACAGTTGTGGTGTGTTCTTCATGACGTTGACACCATTAATTGGTTCTGTTTTGGCATCACATACACCACTAAGTACACACATCATAGTGTCGTCACAGTAACTAGCAGAACAACAATCAGTACTTATAATACAAAGGCTTGCACAAGATATCATGGAATCCATGTTTGTTGATATTATAACTGCCGTACTAGAAACGTACCGCCTATCTTTATCAATGCCAAAACGGTGTGACGGTACTTGAAGAATTGTTATACACATTCCGAAAAATGCAACAACAGCAAACATGAAAAAATATTGAGGTTGTCAATGCATTTCGTTCACCTATACAAGTTTGCAAAAGCTTAATTATCAAAAGATTTAAAAAGTTAAACTGCATGTATATCCGAGTCTTAACAGATTTGATTTATCGTCAGTTTAGGTCTCACACTGTAAGATTTGTCAAATCATTTAATTGCCAACCAATGAATCATTAAACTATGAAACACATATAATGTGTAGTCTACAGTCTTTATATAAAAAAGAAGATGTGGTAGGATTGCCAATGAGACAACTATCCACAAAAGCCTAAAATGACACAAACATTAACAACTATAGGTCCCCGTACGGCCTTCAACAATGAGCAAAGCCCATACCGCATAGTCAGCTATAAAAGGCCCCGATAAGACAATGTAAAACAATTCAAACGAGAACAGATTAAAAAAAAATCAAAGCTAAAAACTTAAGATACTTTCTGTTAATTATTTATGATAGTTCCATAACTATGTAAATTAACAGATCGGTATATAAATTTCACTTGACGAATTACATAAAATATGTTGCGCCATGACAAAATGTAACTATCGTACGGTTGACATCATATTACAAGTTTGAATGGTTACATCGAGATTTGTTTTGATTTGTATATTCATGTCTTTGAATGCCAAACGATTTAATATATTTCCCATAGTTCACTTTAATAATTTCGTTAGGCTTTTTTACCTCAGGAATACATTACCTCAGCTGTATTTGGCAACACTTTTAGGAATGATGGTTCTCAATGCTCTTCAACTTCGAACTTTTTTTGGCCATTTTAACTCTTTTGGATTCCAGCGTCACTGATGAGTGTCACGGATGAGTCTTTTGTAGACGAATCGCGCGTCTGTCGTGAATACAAAATTTTATCTTAATATCTATGATGAGTTTGATTTAATCGATGTTTATACCAATATGTGTGGTCTAATGACCAAGTGCATCGCAGGTTGTGACCGTCTATGAGATTTGACTTGACCTAATGTCAATGTAACAATTATATAAATACAGAAACAACTTTATGCTGATGTATAATGGTTGGAGGAGGATGAGAATATCAATAGTTGAAATCTGGAACTTTGCCAGAATAAAAACCTAAATAATTTAGAGCAAGAACAATAAAAACAAATCAAACTCGAATGAGAATTCGGAATCATTTGTTTTATAGAATAAATTCTAGAAATGATTTCTCATTTTAAAAACTTCATGTTATTCTGTATAATTAAAGAAACGTCTCATACAAAGCATTTATTCCTTTTTTAAATTGTTAACTACATGTACATGTAACTGCTAGGCTATATATTTTATGTGAAAAAACACTATCTGTCGAAATCGCTGGTATTTATGCGTCACCCCGATACTATTATGATAATGTCGGTTTAAGGTAGCACAATACAAAGATTTTTTTCACTCCCAAACAGATAACTTTAAACTGATGTAATTCATTTCATCCTTCTTTATATATTATAAATGAGGTACCAAACGAACAAAGAAAGATTAATCTTTCAAATTGTGATAATTTCATTATGACATAATTATTACATAATTAATTATTATGTAATTAGTTGCTATATTGTGATGTCCACACTTGAATGAATTTAGCGTCTTTGTTCTTCATAGCATCCCAAAATATTTTTATAGATTCTTGTACAATACATATACAGCTTGACCTCCAAAACTGTGTCTCAGATTTCCAAAAAAACATCAAATGAACAAATTTTATACCCAATTAAATGTAGTGGTCTCTTATGGATTGATGTTGCAAACTTCATTGAAGATTTATGAGAGAATGAAATACAATAGGAAAAATATGAGACATAGTTTTGGAGGTCAAACTGTGTGGTGGAAGCATCTATAAAATATTTTGGGATGCTATGAATAACAAAGAAGCTAAATTCATTCAAGTATGGACATCACAATATGGCAACTTATTACATAACAATTAATCATGTAATAATTATGTCATAATGAAATTATCACAATTTGAAAGATTAATCCTTCTTCTTTCTTTTGGTACCTCATTTATAAAATTTAAAGAAAGATGAGTGCAATTACATCAGTTTTAAGATGTCTGATTGGGGATGAAAAATCTTTGTATTGTGCTACCATAAGGGGAACTAGTTTCATTTCGGGGCCTTTTATAGTTGACTATGCGTTATGTGCTTTGCTCATTGTTGAAGGCCGCACAGTGACCTATAGTTGTTAATTTCTGTGTCATTTTGGTCTCTTGTGGACAGTTGTCTCATTGGCAATCATACCACATCTTCTTTTTTATATATAATAATTAAAAGTCAATCACAAATCTGTACGCAATCGTCGAATAACCTTGAAATAGGCACACCTTATTTTCATGGAAATTATGTCACGCCCTCACTCATAGTTCATCGACTCGGAAACTTTGGCATATTGTGAATGTAATACAGGCGAGATATCTCCGTGTCGACAGTGAATTTGTGTTTGCTTAGTAATGATCGCTTAGTCATCACAAGCTGCAAGTTCTTCATTTTATATTAACAAATTTCCTGAACAATTAAGTTCTAGATTAAATATATGTTGTGTGTTCCCACCACATCACGATAAGGTATAGTTTAGACATATAATGACTGTGTCTCATTAGGGACTTCCCATTTTGAATTTTCCTCGGAGTTCAGTATTTTTGTGATTTTACTTTTGAAACCTTAAACAAATACATGAAATGCTTTATTAAAGTTTCACACTATGAACATAGAGTTGTCTCATTGGCACTCACACCACATCTTCTTATATCTATATAAAACATAGACACATATAAAAGGGTAATCAACAGCTTATACATAAGCCACGCTAAAAAGAGTTGCAAGACACTGAATGAAAACACATATACATTAAAGAAATGTATATACAAGCATTAAAACTATTTGTTACATGGAAACATATAAAAGATACTTTGAGTAAAATATATTAACATAAAAGTAATAAATACAATCATTAACCATATATAGATTCCTACACTGCAACACGTGTATTTCGATATATCTCCTCTCAAGACAGTTACATTTTATTATTTAAATCGCGAAATATCAAATTTGAAATATCAAATTTCGACTTATCATTTGCCGAGATCAGATATTCTACAAAATATTTTTTTTCACACCGATCGAGAAATGTGAAAATAGCACAAAAAATTCAAGAAATAAATATTCTTTTCCTTTTTAATAATATATCATGGCAGATTTCAATTTGAAAGCTTAAATCAGTTACAGAACCAAACATAGAAAACAGTTAGACTATAATTTAATTGGTTTATTTAGACGTTTGTTACGAATCTCCTTTACGCATGTCTTAAACATGTTAAATGCTAGAATATTTTGTCCTTTTGTGGGCTGTTGGAAGGACGCGGTGAGTCACATTCATATTATAAAATTTAGATTTATTAGCAAAAATATGCAAACAATATATTGGAAGTACACCACTAATCCATGGCCCCATTGCTTTCGTAAAGTGACATTTATTGCATGTCAAAGCTACATTTTAAGGTGTCGTGTACTGACAAAAATAAACATACCTTAAATGGCATATAAGAAAGAACTGATTTCCGGAACTTCAGATACAACAAAACAGGTACTTCCGATTTGACAAACAGAAAAAATGTACCCTCTTTTTAAAATTTAGAGCAGTTTTTTAAATATCTAAAATTATAAGTCAAAAAGTGTTCTACAATGATTACCAGTCAATCAGCTTTCAATTGCTACCAAAAATACATAAATACTCTACATATTTAGAAAGTTACACTCATGCGTAGGAACTATTTTGTGTTACATATATACTACTTTCTGGTATGTGATTTCTGGCCGGGTCCGAATTAGTGGTGTTACACCATAAACATGATAACGCCACACAAATCTGTATTATGACAAAGAAATATGTAGAAAATCCTTAAATCATTGTTGCAATTTAGTATGTTTCAAAGCATATTAATACATACATAACATAAACATATAAAACGAAAAAAATCTCAGTAAAATATGTAGCAAATACTTAAAGTGGTACCAAACACCTTCACTAACATTCATTTAGAGCGATTCATTTTTGTAAAATTTTGACAAAATGTCTTCTTTGACCCTTTGACACAAACATAAAAATTTCAACAAATTGATCCAAACCACTTTATCAGAAAATTTGTATTGGTTTTATAGCAGTTTGACAAACACCTATTTTTATCATTAAGATATTTCCTTAACAATACAACGTGATTTAAAAGCTATCAAAGGTACCAGGCTTATAATTTAGTACGCTTGACGCAGATTTTTACAGAGTTATTTCCCTTTAGTGTAAGGTACCAGTGTACCAGTCAGTACGTTGTAAAACAGAATGATAAATTGAGTGTAGGTATTCAATAAAAAACAGCATGCATGCATTGAGCAATAAATTACAAGAAAGCGCTATAATTAATGTACAAAAATTTCCGCTGTATTCGATAGCAATCAGCAATATTCCTTTCCCGATTTGCGTTTTAATCAGTGTTATGCACCTTTGAATGATGTGTCTCACTATCACAATTGTTCATAAATATCTACCTATTTACACAAGTTACAGTAAGACTACATTCTTATAAACATTGTAAAAGCGGTGCGCTTTGAATAAATACAATTTTATTTGACAAAAGTCATACAGGTAACAATATCATTGTGACGTTTTATATATATATATATATATATATATATATATTTCGTTGGGCATTAATTAAAATAAATATATAACATCCAATTAACATGCTGAATATATATATTCAAAGCAGCATATAACAAAGGTGCTTTGTAGGAATTTCAACGTGTTCGTTGTGATGACTTGTCAATATTTTTCAGTAGTGCGTCGATGTTAAAATCTCCTAAGCTGAAATAACTCTGGAAGATATTTTTTTATTTCATCAATAACACACATTTAGATCAGTTACACCTACAGTTATGTAAATATAAACTTAGTATAAGAAAAACTTCATCAAACGTAGGTGGAAGAGATGATCTGGTGAGCCTTCCTCTTGAACTAAATATTAAATTTCAATTCATAGTGTGTATTATTTGATTATATTCTGATGACATTTATCCTCTTTTAAATTAATACTTTATTTTGTCTCAAAACTTAGACTCTACATGAATTTATTCTTTGTTCTCATATGTTGAACATGTATTAGAAGAAACTGGTATGGATATTTACACTTTAAAGAAATATTCCTTAAAAAAGATAACAAAATTTAGAATAATTGACCACAATTTATTCATAGAATATGGAAGATACCTTAAAATACCAAGAGAAAAAAGATTATGCAAGTATATAAAACATAATTAACCGTTTACAATTTGAATTATTATTTGACTTTCAAAGCGATAGTATGTATAAAGGCGTATGTAAATGTTGATAACAAAATTTGATAACTGAGGATTATCCCATACGATATAAAACAAAAGTTTCTATAACCTTTAGAACCCCGAATATCATGACCATCTTGCGCGACGCTATTCGGATTTATATTACTTTGGAACGTGTTTTTTTAAACATAGTGATTGAATTTTAAATTCACGTTGAAACTTATTTTTGGCGTAATTGTAAAATTGAAAATAAACATTTTATTAACAAAGACTAAAAGTGTAGCATGATACTTTGTGATTTTGCATTGTAATACAACATTATTCTTTTCCTTGGCCTTGCCGTTATATGTAGATTGTTTAGCGCCGAAAAGTAATATTTAATCCAGGCAAACCCCGCAGGAGAAATAAATGTTATTAAGTGAACACCTCTTAATATCTCCCTGTGTGAAAGGAAATCATTGTGTTTAGTACTTCCCTTAAGTATAGAACTATGAAACTCTTTTGCTTTTAAGTAAATTCTATTTTCTGTATCTATAGGCTTTATTTGCCTCTTTAACGTTTAAGAATTGAAATTTGCAGTTTCAAAAATTAACATAAGATTTTTAAAATTGAAATTTAATGAAATTGCTAATTAAAGCCGGAAATATGTAAAAGAAACAACAACCCGACCAAAGACCAATTGACATGATTGATCAATACTTTCTCAGAAAGCTATGCTTACAATTTGAATTTACGTTTTTTTGTTACTGGTAGTATCCTACAATCATGACCTATATGATATCGAAATTTAATATCACTAATTGTACATGACATAATACAACTTATTCAGTTGATTTTTAGTATTGTTTCACAAAATAAGTTCAACCAATGATGTAAAAAATTGTTTTTAACAAAAGGATAAAAGAGTACAAAGTTGTATCCTTTTGCTCAGTAGATTGTATGTAAACATTTAGTGACAATAAATATACAAAAGATCAACATATGAAAGGGAATTATATAAGGTCTTTAATATACAATAATTCTATGAAACTTCTAAATCTTCATATTATCATACATCCTCTCTTTTGATTTTTCCTGACCTGAAAACATATGTTAATTCAAATATTATGTCAGAACCACATATTGAACAGTAATCATTTACGTTTAATAATTCGTCACATTTACAGCAGATTCCAACGAGTATGAAGCTATATGTAGATTCTTTTGTTAGCTTCCTTGTTAGCTCAACCATGAAATGATTATTACCTCAAAATTGGGAGGAGCATAGCACCAATTCATCATTCAATGAAAACACTCATATCAATGGCCTGTTTATGATATGTAGGTTTCATACAAACAGGTTTCTCTAAACAACTTTGCAAATTAAATTTCATTTCTTATAGTTTTTGATTGAATTGAAAAATTCTATGTTTTACAATAAATTAGAAGCGGAGTTACGGTTTATGATTTGTTCAAGGATGGTGTACCCTTTTGTTGATTCAATGCTAAACAAATGGAAAGTCTATAGAAAATCAACAGCATTTCCCCTTGCACTTTCATAGTTGGCAATTTAGTACTTGATATATGGAGGTTTTTTTGCAAGCAGTGCTAGCAATGGTTTCATTAACACAAGTTTATAAATTTAGATATTGGTTTAAACAAATATATCTATGGACCAATTCAAGTACACCTTCTAGGGTGCGCTCGAATTTCGTGACTTCGGACGATTTTTTTTAATTTACATTAACGGTTGTCTAGGACTTTTTGTAAACAATAAACGCTAGCACATCATAGAAAATTCAGTGAGTAATCTATGCTTAAAATTTTATAACAAAAATATCTTGGTTTTATTTGCCACAGAATCCCGTTTAACTTTCAAATGCAATAAAACTACAAAAAAAATGCTTGATCGAAGTTTCCTCATTGTAAATGTACAAAATGGCCCGTCTCTACTATTGATTATCTTTGCTGTTTTTATATTATTGCAGTTTGAAACATTCGTAATTCAAAGGCTACAGAAGGGGTCATTAACCTTATACATACACATAACTGGATTTATAAATGAACAGAGTAATTGATTGAAATAAAATTGGCAAATCAAACACACCTACAACATGATTGTAAATGATCTTATACTTAGATTGAAAAACTTATTTTTAAACTGACTTGTAAAACAAGTTTTACAATGTTTATATTCTGTCACATGTTCTGATTGGTTCTCTGTTTAACTATTGACTCCACCCAAAGGCTTGTGTACTTTACCTTATCATGATTTCATGGTTGAGCTAGCAAGGAAGCTAACCAAATAATCTACATTTAGCTTCATACTCGTTGGAATCTGCAGTAATGTAAATTTACGTCGTGTATATATATGTTATTATTTTGTACAAGTTATTACTTGTAAGATGCCATGAATGAATGAATTAATTAATTAATGAGAGAAGGAAGGAATGAATGACTGAATGAATGAATGAATGAATGAATGAATGAATGAATGAATGAATGAATGAATGAATTAATGAATGAATGAATTAATTAATTAATAAATTGATACATTGTCATGTAATAAGTTTTTTTCTAAATTGTTTACTGAACTGATCTGGGGGAAACCTGTCATAATCTGTTCTACACGTTTGAACATGCATGTATATCTACTGAACATAGTCCATGGGTTATCTCGCGCTTACCTGATACAAATCATTACATAAAAAAAATCATAACACATATATTTTTATATATGGAAATATGTCATTGACTTAAGTACAAAACATGTTTTACCGCTTCCTTGTTCGTCTTGAATATTACCACTCTTTCTGTCGTCCATGGTTTCGTATACTTCCACATTAGCTAGCACTCCACATTCGTCATATGTATTAGTTTCCATACTATAGAACAGATATGTTTATAACATTTTAATATTGAAAAGAACTAAATTAGACCCGTAAAATAACGACAGAAAAATTAATTAAAAACAAGCGTATTGTCAATATGGCGAAACATGTAGCCCAATTGTTATTTATATATATATATCAACAAACATTACATGGTTCGAGACGATGAAAAAGTGATGATCTGAAATTCTGTTAGTAGTTCACAGTATATCAAAACAGTATATATTTCAAATATCGAATTAATCCATCAAGAAGAAAGTCAGACATATGTAAATATAAAATTGCTATCTCAAACCATCAAAACATCGTCAAATGAATATAAATTTCCTTCGAGTTTTCAATATCTAACCTTAATATAGAAGCTACTTTAATTGATACTTGTATATATTGTCGTACACGTAGAGGGTTGACATACAGCTTGTAGATCGTTATGACCTGTATGACATAAGACGGAAAATGCTTATGGTGATGGGTTGAAATTTCGGTGACAGATTTTGTTTCGAAATAGTGTCATAATTTAAAAGGAAAGGGATTTAGCAAACCTTAACTAATCTCAAATAAAATGGAGTTGGTTATGGTTATGGTAATAGCTATTCTTAAAAACACACATTAAGACGGAGCAATTTTTTATGTTGTGAGCAACCTTTTTGATAATGCACATATTAAATTCATAATGATAAACACTGCTATCGGCCAAGTGATATCAAGAAATGCAAGAGCAAAATCAAATACCACAATCTAACATGTTTTTACAATGTCAGCATTTTTCGTCAATAATGTTTCTGTTTTAGATTATAAGTATCTAAACTTGCTTGATCGTTAGTGAACTTAGTAAATTAGTTAGTAAACTTAGTAAATTAGTTAGTAAATTAGTTAGTTAGTTAGTAAATTAGTTAGTTAGTTAGTTAGTTAATTAGAAAGTTAGTTAGTTGTTAGTAAGCCAGTTAGTTGGTAAGTTAGTTAGTAGCTAGTGGGTTTGTTTGTGTGTCAAATAATTAAGAATTTAGTTGGTTAAATTAAACAATTCACATACTTAATATTCATCAAATGATTTATTTATATTTATTTGTTCATTATTAGGTATATGATTTAGGAATGTATAATTTTAACAGTTTATTTTAGATAGCAGCCAATAAGAGTAAACAAATGCACATTTTTGGATGTCATGTAATTGTATACCTTTCCGTCGGAAGGGCTGTTGATTCTGAAAAAGAAAGAAACGTGTATTGCACTTTGTACCGTAACATGATTGCAACACTATTCACAAAGGTGTTGCCTCTAACAGTACCATTATTGTTATCCTTTTTTTCTAAACACAAAGTTTACTAAAAACTGACCAAGGGAACGAGAATTAATGACGTTCTTTCACTAAACAATTCAAAATTTGGTGATTATGTGGAACGCATCTATCCCATCGAATTGGAGATAAAGGATACTACAGATACAGTTAAGTCGGCTTCATATCTTGACTTACATCTAGAAATTGACAATGAGGGTCGGTTGAAACAAAACTTTACGACAAAAGAGATGATTTCAGCTTTCCAATTGTGAATTTAAATTTCTAAGTAGCAACATTCCAGCAGCACCTGCATACGGGGTATATATCTACCAATTGATACGATATTCCCGTGCTTGCATTTCCTATCATGATTTTCTTGATAGAGGGTTACTGCTCACAAGGAAGCTATTAAACCAAGAGTTCCAAATGGTGAAGTTGAAATCATCCCTTCGTAAATTTTACGGACGCCATCACGAGTTGGTTGACCGTTATGGAATAACCGTTTCACAAATGATATCGGATATGTTCTTTACAATCCCCTTCCCTTTCATGAATATGACCTACCGAATTAGACTATTTACCGGATTTGTAATCACATAAGCAACACGACGGGTGCCACATGTGGAGCAGGATCTGCTTACCCTTCCGGGGCACCTGAGATCACCCCTAGTTTTTGGTGGGGTTCGTGTTGTTTATTCTTTAGTTTTCTATGTTGTGTCATGTGTACTATTGTTTTTCTGTCTTTTTCATTTTTAGCCATGGCGTTGTCAGTTTGTTTTAGATTTATGAGTTTGACTGTCCCTTTGGTATCTTTCGTCCCTCTTTTTTTTAACCAATACTGATGATTTTTTTACCATTTGTTTAAACAATCAGCTAATGTTTTGGTAGACGTTTCGTACCCGAGGATATCACCAGCCAAGTAGTAAGAACTTCGGTGACATGAATATCGATTAAATGGTCATTTTTATAAATTAACTGTTTGCAAAAGTATGAATACGAAATATTAAGGATTTTCTTATTTCAGGCAAAGGTTTCCTATGCCGTATTTGGCACAATATTTTGGAAATGTTGGGTCCCCAACGCTCTTAAACTTTGCACTTGTTTGGCGTTTTAAATACTTTGATCTGAGTGTCACTGATGTGTCTTACATGTATGTTGACGAAATGCGCGTCTGGCGTATTAAATTATAAGCCTGGTACCATTGATAACTAATTGTGCCAAATCAATGATAATGACAATCCTGCTATGTATTTCTAAAAGTAACACAGTGGCCGTCGAATTGACATAAGTTGTTGTTAGCCCTTCCAGATCCTTGCTGCGCAGTATTCAAACTTATATGTACTGTTTTGATACTATTGTGTTGTCCTTCCGTCCTCTTTTTGTTGTGTTGTCTGTCTTTATTATACTATTGATTTTGATCACCCCATTGTATTTTGTCTCTCTTTATTTTTCATGTGGATGTTGGACCTTTCCTTTCTTAATATAAAGTATTTGCTTACAGACGACACTGAACATAAGCATCATATATAGATAAATAATTGGAAAACAACTTCCTACCAGGGTCTTTGGTTTGATAAGTTGAGACCAACAGTACACTAAAGATGTGTGAGCACAGCTTTTCTCATGGCCCCGTTTAGCATGTTTCAATGCTTTCCTCATTGTTAAAAGACAGTCGATCTAGTCAGTTCATTAACTCTTTAAAATATTTTTAAATTTGAAAATAAAACTTTATTTACTTGCTGCATATTGAAGTAGAAATATTTAAATATTATTTCGAATTTGTTCGAAATATCTGCTTAAATGTATAAATACTGTTTACTTAATTATATTTAATAAAAGAGGGACATAATATACCAGAGGGACAGTCAAACTCATAAATCGAATACAAACTGATAACGCCATGGCTAAAAATGAAAAAGACAAACAGACAAACAATAGCACACATGACACGAACCCTACAAAAAACTAGGGATTATCTCAGGTGCTCCGGAAGGATCCTGCTCTACATGAAGCACCCGTCGTGTTGCTTATGTGATAACAAATCCGGTAAATAGTCTAATTCGGTAGGTCACATTCATGAAAGGGAAGGGGATTGTAGTTGCGACGTAAGGAACATATCCGATATCATTTGTGAAACGGTTATTCCATAACGGTCAATTTAGGAAATGCAAGCACGGGACTATCGTATCAATTGGGTGACATATACCCCGTATGCAGGTGCTGATGGAATGTTGCTACTTAGAAATGGAAAGTTCAAAATTGGAAAGCTGAAATCATCTTTTTTGTCGTAAAGTTTTGACCCTCATTGTCAATTTCTAGATGTAATTCAAGATATGAGACCGACTTAACTGTATCTGTAGTATCCTTTATCTCTAGTTCGATGGGATAGATGCGTTCAACATAGTTACCAAATTTTAAATTATTTAGTGAAAGAACATCATCTATATAGCGGAAAGTAGAGTTAAATGATATTGCTAACTTCTTATCTTTCTTCTTAATAAGTTCCTGTATGAAGTCAGCCTCATAATAATATAGAAACAAGTCGGCAAGAAAAAAGCACAATTTATTCCCATTAGAATGCCGACAGTCTGTTAAAAAACACGTCCTCCGAATGTAACAAATATGTTATCAATCAAGATCAAGCATCATGATTATGTGAGTTTCAGAAAAAATTTTGTTTGATTCAGAGTGATCCTTTACAAAGTAGGATTTATCCCTCCCCAAGACAAGATACTTGTATCTACGTTGCTATAAGCTTATTATCTATCAAAAGTTTTATTTGGTAGCGTTTTCTCAGTTTGAATGCTTATTTGTGTGTTTATCTGAGGAAAAGGGGTCTTATGCATTACTATTACATAATAATTATGTTTGACCACTGCAGAATTTCGAAATTATTTTGATTTTAATGCATTTGTTCGTTATGAATGTAGTATATTTTTGAATGATCAAACTACTGAGATTAAAATCAACTTTCTAACAACATAATCCAAATATTTAATGTGTGACCTGTCTATAACAAGAAATGAACCAAATGAAAATAAAAGAGGGATGAAAGATACAAGAGGGACAGTCAAACTCAAAAATTGAAAACAAATTGACAACGCCATAGCAAAAAATGAAAAAGACAAACAGACAAACAATAGTACACACGACACAGCATAGAAAACTAAAGAATAAGCAACACGAACCCCACCCTAGGGCTGATCTCAGGTGCTCCAGAAGGATAAGCAGATCCTGCTCCACATGAGGCACCGTCGTGTTGTTCCTGTTATATCAAATCCGGTAAATTGTCTTATTCGGTATCGTTTATGAAACGATTGTTCCATAACGGTCAACCAACTCGTGATGGTGTCCGTAACATTTACAATGGGATGATTTCAACCTCATCCCTTAGAACTCTTGGTTTAATAGCTTCCTTGTGAGCAGCAACCCTCTATCAAGAAATCGTAATAGGAAATGCAAGCACGGGAATATCGTATCAATTGGGAGATACAAAAAAAAATGTATATACCCCTTATGCAGGTGCTGCTGGAATTGTGCTACTTATAAATGGAAAGTTCACAATTGGAACACAAATCAAATAATAAATATTCATCATAAACAACTGAAATACAGTTGTTTTAATTTTAACTCCCAATTGGACATTTGATATGATTTGAATACTAGTATCGTTTTATATGTGTTGCAAACATGAAATATTAAAATAATCTAAAATAAAAGTTATCATAAAAAAAAACACGTGCATACCTGTAGTAGACTGCAACGTTGAGTATGCATCTGTAAATGTCGGATTGTTTCTCTGTATTATTGTATATTCGGCAGACCTTAAAATAATAAAATAAGACTGACAGTCCATAAAACAAGCTAAAGATATTGTAATTGAGTAATTTTCTTATGGGTAGAAAAAAATGCACAACAGATTGTATTTTATAAGCTCGTGTTTGCAGAGTGATATACCTGTAAACTTGAATGAGTTCTTAATGTTTAAAAGGTGTCGGTATCATGCAAAATCAACATTTTATGTAATTTATAATTCCTGTTAAGGATGTACTTAGGTGATGTTTAGATATTTGTGTCAGATGTTCGGACATCTTGGTTTATTTCCTTCAATACAGGGTAAACCATTTTGCCCCTTAACACCCATTCTTATTTTTATTAAAAGACTTCAATAGCTCTGCTCTTTAAATGTCATTTACCTACCTTTTAGAAGATACTTGATTTTTTATTCAATTTGAGACCCAAATAATACCAATAAAATTATGAGGTAAAAATCAGAGTCAGTCTTTTTGCCGCCATTTAAAAAAAAACTAATATCTCTAAAAGGAGCTCCAAAATCTATCAATACTTTTAACCTATTTAGTTCCTTAACTAATACTTTTCCAACTTGAATAAAAGTTTTTTTTTAAATTCTTGATTTGTTTATTTTTATCTAAGTACATTCCTAAGTAAATTATTGCTAAGCAGATACTGGCTAAAAAAAATACATTATACTATTTACATGCATTTGTATATTTGTGTGTCAATACAAATAGTCTATACATTCGTCTGTCTTTTTCATTTCGTCTTTTTGTCATTATGCATTTTTTTGTTATATTTAATCATTAATAACTTTCAATCAAACTTCATAATTTTATTGCAAAATATGAAAATATGTGGGAAGGAAAACTATCTTAAAATTAACAAATTTTATAAAAAAAAATATTCAGTAAGTTTGATATATTCGTGTTCTTTTATCCGGTATACATATGCTCTCATGTGCCGATTTAATTGGTGGATAAAAGAAATAATAAGGAATTGAAATATTTAAAAGGCTGAATAAATTTGTATAATAAATCTGAAACGCCTGTTCACATATCGTACTTCGAGCGTAATATCTATAAACATCAGTATAATTTATACAAAAATAGAAAAAAGGAAGAGAAACTAAGAGAAAAGGAAGTTTTACGATAAACCCATCCTTTGTTTTAATTGGGAAAGAGATAAAAAGAACTGATAATAAGTACAAAACACTTTATAATTGTACACACGGAGAGAAATCCATAACTTCTAACTGTAAGGTCAAACACCTTGTGAACAGTTGCTCTTATCAAACCGTATATGATTTTTGTTATATATTTGTGGGTTTCTTGGATAACGATTGAATGATTTATTGTAGGTGACGAATGCAACTTTCGAAACTATTGGCTATATAGTGGCGGTTAGCTTAACTTCATATTATCCGTATAATGGTTTAATTCAATCGTAATTTCCAATAGTTCTTCTTAAAACAACGCCACATGTACACAACTTTTTCATGAAAACAACCCCCCCCCCAAAAAAAAACAACAAAACATCACCAAAGATCAACACAACAATCATCAGTGACGCTTGAATAAAAAAATAAAAAGGCAAAAAAAAAGTTTGAAGTTAAAGAGGATTTACATCAACACATGTACAATGATCGTTTTATCTTGAAGGTTGCACTTTTGAGTTTTGCATTTAAACAATTTATTCATTGAAGACATAAAATGTAATAAGAACATACATTAATAAATTGTTTTGAGACAAGAGGTCGGGAAAAAGTTCAAGGTATCAATAAAGGGGAGATGTAATTGGAATGAACTTGATCTCATAGGTTTAAAATTTAAATCATCGATATTTGTGTTGTTTTCAATAATACATACTTTTCTGATTTAACATTCTTTTCTTTCAAGTCTGAAATGAATGAAAGAATGTAAGAATATATATTATATTAAAGCTTAACATTCATCCAATCAAACCATCTGAATCAATAATATCCGAATTCTGCCTGACAATCTATGTGTAATATCGGATAAGACATCAGTTTCCTTTCTTTTTCTGGTACTCATCATGTTAAATGGTAGATAAAAAAAAAGATTAAAATGGCAAGCACGATGATTTAAAAACCAGAAAAATAAAAATACATTCAAGGAGTCAATAAAATCAAATATCTTTGTTACTATTTTGACTGCTAATGATCAATTCATTTGGCAAATGAATAAAAAAGATAAAGATATCTTGTTTGAACTGTGTGTTGTCATGAAATATAAGGAAAAATCCGTATAATTTAACCAATTATCTTCAATTATTGTCTGTATTTTTTTCTCTCTTGGCATAAGAGCAAGATGTACTTAATAAATTCTAAAGTCTGCATCAGAATATCAAAATGTCCTATGGGTCCATTCCTTTTGTGATTCTCACATTTAGAATTTTTGTGACTATTCATGAATGGTAATTCATTTATACAAAATGTCTGTATCTATACTAAAGAGTAAAGATTAGATTTATACAAAACGGAATGTAAGAAATGAAAGTTAGATGGTAACAAAACCATTGTATGGTTAAAAATCTAACAGAAATGTCATTAAACTATGTTTAGTTGTTCCGGAGAAAATGAGAATATAAATGGACCCCGGACCCCTAATAAAGCAGTAGCAAAGAACATGCTTTAAAAGATAAACCGTCGAACATAAAGGTCAACAATAGCATTATATTAGGAAGGTGGTGAGATCCTTTCAATAAATTATAAGAGGTGTATGCGGACATGCAGACAGAAAATTAAACATGTAATATATTGTACAGATTAGACGACGCACATCTGTGAAGGTTTCAAACATTCTGTGAAGCGGCTCTGGACCTTTATCGAACAATATAACAAACGAAAGAGCGGGCGGAGGGACGGAGACTCCAAATAACTTCAAAGCGGGATTATATAATGATAAATGAGGAGACGCAAATTAATTATAATAATACTTCATTCCAAAAGCAATACAGCTTATAAGATACATACACATTATAATAATACTTTTGCAAGTAGCTACATGTATACTTTTAAAACATACGGTCTTCAACAATATGCAAAACCATAGTTGTACAATGTTGTACTGTTCTTAAAACTGATTAAGTTGTAGTTTTTTTTCTGCTGATTTTTTTCTCATTTTGTCTTCCTGGAGTCTTACGTTATCTTAAAGCTTCTCATCATTGTTGAAAGTTATACGGCGATCTTACATTGACAATGTTCATATATTTGACTATATAATAGCCTTATAAATGGTTGTCTCATTGACAATCGTACTTATTTCCATACTATTTTCCTTGAAACATGATAGCAGTTATGTAAAATGTCTAAGTTTATGGTTTAATGGTTTTTTTTCTCATATTATTCTAGTTTATTGTTTAAGACATCTAGCTGCACTATGTTGTCTGTGTGCTGTTTGATTTCTAAATATTTAACGTAACTATATTATTTGCCGTCAATGATAAGTTTAGCTGCTGATGTTAAATATTTGTTGGTCTAGAATGGTAATTTTCGTAGCTTTCTAGATCTAAATCATTTTTGAGTTATAGTTTAATGTTATTTTTTAGACACTCTGCTATTGTTAAAGCAATTAAGAGTTGTTGGTTTTTTTGTTGCTGTTGTTGTCAAAATGACGAAAACACTACACTTTTGAATATTTTAATTACATACCACTTTTGCTGTATTTATTTCTTCTGCCAATATACACTAATAGAATAAATACTACCAGTAGAGGTGGAATACCACATAAAAGTCCAACCATGAGATGAGAAATTGAAGCTGAGTTTGGTGGTGCACGTGAGAATAAGATAGGCTCAACTGAAATATAGGAGTATTGATGTCGCGGGGTATTTTTCACATATGTGTATATAATTAATTCGTTACGTTAGTGGTCAATAATATGTATTCTATAATTATATACACAAATAGTAACACAAAGTATACATATATCATTGAGAAATAATATTTAAAGATTAAAACTTATAAACGAAAATATTCGAACCGTGCTTTTATATAGAATAACGATCAATTTGTGAAAAGCAGAAAATAATAATCAATTAACACATTTGAAAATAAAATAAAACAAAACAAAATAAATAAAACACAAGCTGAGAAACCAATAAGTTAAAAAAATCAAATACTACACAAATAAAACATAACCCCTTTTATTGATGAGCTAACTAACCTTCTGTTTTGAATTCAAGTGATGTATTCCTTTGTCCTTGTAAGTTTGTTGACACAACAGTTACTTGATAAGACGTGTCTGGTCTCAGCTGATCCAATGTGTAGTAGATCGTGCTTCCAGTCATTACGTCATTAATATGCACATTCAGTACGTTCCATTTGTCATTATCTATAGTTTTAAACTGGACGGTAAAGGTTTGCTGAAGTCCTCCATTGAATCCAGCAATCCAGGATAGATTAACTGATCTAAATGTTATTGTTACGACAGAGACATTTTGCGGTGCTTCTGGCTTATCTAAATTGAAGCATTGTGCAATTGTATCTATGGATTTATCATATATATAACAAAAAATAATGACTACATTAATACTGATTTTTCTCATGATAATTCTTCTTTCACAAAGAAAGAAAACCTTTTCATAAAATATCAAAATGTAAAAAATGTAGATAATTTCTTCACAAGGTGATATTCAGTTAATAATGCTAAAAAATATTCTTTCTCGTCGACTAATTGGCAGATTACTGGCCACAAGACATTCAGTAAACAATATTCATTTTAAACACAAAAAAAAGAAACTCTTTATATACTCGTTTTTTTAACTCGTTATGAGAACATGTAAGAAAGGCCTAAATTTGAATTGTTTACATCTGTTTCTATGCGTTTTAAAAGCCCTATAAAAGTGTGTAATTCAGAATTATATGCATCTTATAGTAGTGTGTGTTTTGTTTTTTATTAAATTATAAAATGGAACTTCGATTCATTTGTTAGTTTGTAAATTATAGTAAAAAATCACAAAAACAGCCGATTGTGGTAGTTGCAATTTTTTTTGTGCATAAGCACACATTCTTCCGAAATCAAATGAATGTAATATTCATCTTTTCAAAGAATGACTTTGCATCTCTGCACCCCGCAACATTTTAAATCCCCAAAGTTGACAATGTCACCGAAAAAAGATGGTCGAGTACACCTTTAATATGTTCTGACGTGTTTGAGTTGACTATTTTGTCTGGAACACATACAAAAAAAACATATGTGAATCATCTTCTCACTTCAGTTTATAGTATGTTATATATTTAGGCTGTAGTTTGATATGATAACACGTCAGTTTATTTTAGATTTGTGAGTTTGACTATCCCTTTGGTATCTTTCGTCCCTCTTATGACCCATAACAACAGAGAAGTAGTGTTTCAATAACAAATTTTTACTAAAGTACTTTGACGACAGATTAACAAGTGGATCTTAAAATTGCATAATTTCAAAAAGCTTCATTTGTTGCGTTTGCAATCTAGCGTAAAAAGTCGTCAGTCTCTGAATTTTTTTGTTTCCTTCCTTCCAAATTTTTTTTTTAATAATTTCGAACTTTTGAAAATTCACCCTGACAACCGATCAGACAATAGTTTTCAGTTGACTAAATTCATAAATGAACATTTAATGATGATCAATAGCTAGTAGATGAGTTGATCTTTAAAAATACAAGTGGCAAATAAAGATCGTTATAATGAATACATTTATCAGTTTTCAATAGCTAAATTGAAAAACTCATCACTGCAGGGCTTTCATTTTTCGATTATATGTAATAAGGTGACGTAATGGAGAGATAATTTTTACGAAGAAGGCCCCTGGCTGTAGTAGAAGAGGCACAAACAGTTGCGTGTTTGTTTATCAGGATGATGTAAATTTTGACGGAGTGTGGATTTGCATGACGGGGATGCATGCAAAGCAGAGATTTATATTAGTTAAAGCTCTCAGTTTCGCTAATTTTGGAACTTATAAGACTATAATGACGCAACGTTAGATATTGCTACTACCACGTAATATAGTGTTAAGTAAAAATTTGACAGAAAAAAAAAATCTTAGAAATGCTGAAATAAATATGTCAAAAAATATATGAAAATAAAGATTGTTTCTCAAATTTTCACATCATGATAGAGAATGAATAAAACTATAATAAATATAGGCATCGGAAGAAACAGATTATCCGAAACATGTTTCTTAGCATTGTCCCATGTAACAAACTCGAAACATTAAACACGAAAAATTCGCGAAATGTTCACCCGACTCTTTAAAATTTACATGTCTATTTGAATGTTCTCTAGCATGATATATTTCAGTGGTGGTTTACATGGCTGCCTCCATCTAATATTTTCATAGATATTTTTAAAAGAATATAACGAAATTAAATGTCCCAGGGAAAATTCAATTCTGGAATATTGTTTATTTCAGTTAAAAATATCAAATTTTGACAGACATTTTTTTAAATTCTAGCACGACTGTTTTGTACTAAGTACAAGCTCAAAAAAGTCAAATTATTTATTACATTCATCTACATATTAAATTCAAATCAATAGATTTGCAATGTCTTGATGAAATGTCCGAAGTAAACTTTCATGCCTTCACTTGCCTTCAATTTTTAAGGCCAAAAATACAGAGAGGTCGCTTCGTGAAGATTATTTTTCGGCCTTGATTACTTTACCAATAAAAAGTACTTTAAAAGTTGAAATTGAAATACCAAATTGTATTTTGATAACAGGTTATCTATAAAGAAATACGGATTAATGAAAATGTTTTGCGAAGTTGTCCGGTAACGTTATATGACGCCGCTACAAGCGTAATATGATAGCCTGAACTGCATTCTCTGGTCAGAAAAAATGCATGTATAACAAAGAATGCACACATGTACATGTACATATAAGAACATCAAAGTAAAAATAAGTTAACTTCAGTATCATATTTACATGTGTTGTCTCTTGTACCACCGCTAGATTAAAATTATATTCGACGTGGTTTGAATACATAATACCAAAATATTCCACAAATACCACAAAATTATTATCAGTATAATCATCAGTATAATCAAATATTCTTTGTAAATCATAACATCATATTGCACACGGCATTTATACTTTTGTGTAATATTTTGCATTTACCTATCTATGAAAACAGAAAAGATTAAATAGTGCGGGTTTCCTATTTAACGTCATTTTTCTGTTACATTAAATGGTACCTAATCTGACGTTGCGTCTATATCAATTTTAAATTTGTTTACCTTTATCTATATGATTTTAAAGGATTGTATTGTAATTATACATCGATAAACTACTGATGCATGTTATGTAGGCGAATAACACTAATATAGACATTGTAAGTAAATTTTTGAATAATAAAATAAAATAATATTCATGCGTGGGCGACTTAATTATTATGTGGTGTATGTGCATAATGTATATATGATATGATACAATTGTATCCATGCATAAAATATGATACCTTGCGGTTTCAAAGTAATATTTTCCACAATACATCCTAATAGGTTACATATGTTGATTCCATACGCACCAAAGTCTACTTCCGATCTTATACGTATTTTGGAATAAATTTTATGTCTGTAATCATATCTTTCTTTCTCGATCTTCCAAGTGAAGCCAGTTATCCGTTTCCACCTTACAGTTGGTTTCGGGAATGATATAACATGCAATACAATATTTTCTATTGAACCAATTTGTGCTCCTATTGTGCCTGATTCTGCTGTCGCATTCCTAGGTTTACCTGAAAAACGTTTTAAATTCGCCTTTTCATAATCTAAAGTACTTTGGGTAATCTCATTGTTCGTACACAGAAACAAAAATAACAATACGTCATTAGTTGAATTTCCATTGTTAAGAACGTTTTAATCCAATCACATCACTTTGGTGTACGTTTTTGAAACTATTTCCCAGAAAAGGTTAGATTCGGAAACGGCGAATTGTCAATACAATAATTTAGCGATATATTGTCAATTAAAATGTTAAACTTCGTTATTTTACACTATATTTTTCCAAGTTTTGAAACCGTAAAAATATATCGTCTTTCGATCTTTTCCTGCTTAATCTATCTTAGACTACTTATTATGACAGGTACATCTCTAAAGTCTAACTTAAATACAATATTACGTATTACTATAGTAATAGTTCATTATAAGCTAGTGAGTTTTCGCCAGATTTGCTCACTATTTGATTAAACACAAGGTACTCTTGTATGAAAAGGATTTGTTCGAACAAGATACATTTATGTTAACAGTTTGTACTAAACTTTAAAGCACAATTTTGTTTGAGAAAATATGCAGCTACTCATATAAACAAATAAGCTCAAATATTGCAATGAAATTCAATTCGGCTTCCTTGGTCCATGTGAGAGATAGAATCTTAAAAGTAGCTTACATGAAGAACTTTTTGGTTTTTGTGTGTGTGTTTTTTATTATTATTATCAGCTTATTAATGCAAGTATAGTCTAATGCATCTGAAAATAAATATGATAATAAAAACTAAGTGATTTATTGCATAATCCAAATTGTATAAACAAATACCAAATATTTCTTTCTTTTAGAATCAATTTTCCAACTTAACCATGTAAGGGAAGATAACTCTTATAGTAAACATTTTAAGCTGGAACATTAGTGATTTTTTTAATTTTTTTACTTGTTGCAAGAACGCAAGTTCGGTGACACCATTGTATCTATTCATTTTCTTAATGCATATTATAAAACCCATGGACACAGATAAATTCATGAGAAAATTGTGTTTTGGTGATAGAGATGTGTTTGTAGACCTTTCTTTACTGAACATTCTTGTTGCTACAATTATCTCTATCTATAATGAACTTGGCCCAGTAATTACAGTGGACAATATTTCCTAAAAAATTACAAAAATTAACAAACATTTATGAAAATTGTTAACAATTGACTATAAAGGGCAATAACTCCTTAAGGGGTCAATTGACAATTTTGGTCATGTTGACTTATTTGTAGATCTTATTTTGCTGAACATTATTGCTGTTTACAGATTATCTCTATCTATAGATAATAATATTCAAGATACATGTAATAACCAAAATCTAAAATTTCCATAAAATTACTAATTCGGGGGCAGCAAGCTAACAACAGTTTGTCCGATTTGTCTGAAAATTTCAGACCAGATAGATCTTGACCTGGTCACGCCACACATTTTTTAAACAAGATACCCCAATAATGATTGTGGCTAAGTTTTGTTACATTTGGCCCAGTATTTTCAGAGGAGACGATTTTTATAAAAGATTACAAAAATTTACGAAAAATTGGTCAAAATTGACTATAAAGGGCAATTACTCCTTAAGGGGTCAACAGATAAATTTGGTCATGTTGACTTATTTGTAGATCTTACTTTGCTGAACATTATTGCTGTTTACATTTTATTTCTTTCTATAATAATATTCAAGATAATAACCAAAATCTGCAAGTTTTCCTTCAAATTACTTATTTCGGGGCAGCAATCCAACAACCGGTTGTCCAATTCATTTGAAAGTTTCAGGGCAGATAGATTTTCACTTGATGAACAATTTTATTCCATGTCAGATTTGGTCTTAATGCTTTGGTTTCAGAGATAGAAGCCACAATCTACATTTCACCCTTATGTTCTATTTTTTGCCATGACGGCCATCTTGGTTAGTTGGCCGGGTCACGCCACACATATTTTAAACTAGATACCTAAAAGATGATTGTGGCCAAGTTTGGATTAATTTGGCCCAGTAGTTTCAGAGGAGAAGATTTTTGTAATAGATTACTAAGAGTTACGAAAAATGGTTAAAAATTTACTATACAGGGCAATAACTCCTAAAGGGGTCATTTCGTCATTTTGGTCATGTTGACTTATTTGTACATCTTACTTTGCTGAACATTATTGCTGTTTATAATTTATCTCTATCTATAATAATATTCAGGATAATAACGAAAAACAGCAAAATTTCCGTAAAATTACCAATTCAGGGGCAGCAACCCAACAACACGTTGTGCGATTCATCTGAAAATTTAAGGGCATGTAGATCTTGACCGTATAAACAATTTTACACGTATTAGATTTGCTCTAAATGCTTTGGTTTCAGAGTTATAAGCCAAAACCTACATTTTACCCCAGTTCTATTTTTAGTCGATCTTCGTTGGTTGGCCTTGTCACGCCACACATATTTTAAACTAGATACCCCAAAAATGATTGTGTCCATGTTTGGTTTAATTTGGCCCAGTAGTTTCAGAGGAGAAGATTTTTGTAAAAGCTAACGATGGATGACGGACGCAAAGTAATGAGAAAAGCTCATTGGCACTTCGGGCCGGGTGAGCTAAAACAAGCATGGTAAAATCTGCCTTTTGGCACAAAGTATAAGAAATTATATCTAAGGATATATAATACCGATGATCCATATGAAAATACATAAAACTTAACAAGACTTTTATTGTTGATGTTAAGACATTCTGCTCAATTTCGATTACTAGAATAGAACATTAGGGCACTGATTGCATTGAGGTTCATAGTTTTAATCCTTTTTAATTTAGATATACTAATTGTTCTGTTTTTTTTTTTTTTTTTTTTTTTTTTTTTTTTATTATTGTTGTACTTTTTAAACGCATGGGACAAATATGCCAGATAGGCAAATTTGAAGGTTTGTGCTACATGAAGATCGCTTAACCATTGATCATGATTTGGTCCAAATGATTGTCTTAACCTTGGCAGTACTATTCCCCAACAATCAAAAACTTAACAACAGCTGTGTATTGCCTGTATTTATGTATGGATCAGAATGACGGAAGATGACGGATCAGAAAGATTCTGCGAAAATCGTGGACACAGAAAATCTCAAAGCAAAAGCTCCTCATCAGAAACTTACATGAATATAGACACTACAATGACAAGAAGACGCCGTGATAGATTTTAATGTCCCATAGAAAGAAACGTGGATATTAGTAAATGGCACTTCACACAGTAGGTAAGCAAAAGAGAAGGAGACACTGAGTGAAAAAGAGGAGAACTGAAGAGGCAGAAGATAGTCAACAGTCAACGGGCACTCTACAAAAAACTGCCGACGAACGATAAAAGTAGAGGATCTGTGTTGATAGCCTTTATGCAAATGGCGTCCATGGTTTTAAGCTGGTAATTTGCCTTAGACTGTAAGTCTACATTTCATTCATTGAGTCTGTTTAGTTGACGCATCAATGTAAATATAACGGAATTTGATGAGACTATCATCAAAGTGAGAGGGCTAGCGCTATAATACCAGGTTTAATCCACCATTTTCTACATTTGAAATGCCTGTACCAAGTCAGGAATATGACAGTTCTTGTCCATTCGTTTTGTTATTTGATTTTGCCTGTGATTATAGACTTTCCGCATTGATTTTCCTCTAAATTCAGTATTTTTGTAATTTTACTTTCTATGATATGTTTGATATGGGTGAGCTTTGTTGTACCGTTTGATAGTTTTGATAATTCGATTTGTCCTTTTTATGAACACGAAATGTTTTATTTAGTGTCTCATAGATCTAAATAAAAATATGTTTAGAACACAGTTATTTACAATTTATATTTTTTACTTTTGAATTCTAATTATGACTAACTACGATAAGTTTGTCCAATATGTTATGTTTGTTTAAAAATCCGTTTCCTAACATGTTGATTATAAATAGAAATGTGTATTCTATCATTTCTTTCTTTTCGAGGCGATGTCAGTAAATACGTTTCATACAGTGAAAATGATATAATATCAATATATGTTCAATGAAGATGTATTCTATACAAATATAGCCTTTATATGAGGTTGATACAAGGATATAGTGACCTGAAAGAAGTATATTGACTGAGGACAAAGTCCGAGGTCGATATACTTCTGTGGTTCGATATATCATGTAATGACCTCATACAAAGGCTATATTTGTTATATTATAGGGTTATTGCATGAATATTGGGGAATATTGTCCCGAGTAGAATTTTATATATGTTATACGAGGAATAATATTCCCCAATATCCATGCAATAACCCTTTTATTGTATAGCAATATAATATTTAAAAGTAAAAATTGGTTTAAACTAAGATTGTGTCTTTGATAACGTCATGAATTTTGACAAATTATTGCACTAGTGCATGTAGTGCAATATTGGAATTTATTGCACGCCAACTTTTGGTTACTTTCTGTAGGAAATATTATAATGCTATGCAATAATATTAATTTCCTACCTTATTTGTATCACAATCGTCATTCGTAATGGATCACAATATCATTTGTTGTGCTATTCGTTTAAGATTGTTTAACAATATCCGTAAATTCATAAAATGACGTCAAAAAGTATATCGGTTTTTAGATATTCAAAAAATAACCGTGCAATATCCCTTTTCCTGTGCAATATGCTTTTCACTAACCGCAGTTTTCTCTCTACTTTCGAAAATATAGTCTAACATGTGACTATCCCTCAACAAATCAAATATACGAATTAATAATATACTCTTGTTACTTTACTTACACCATATTTTTAAGTTGACCGTTCTTGTATCTGCGTATGGTATCCCATTTATAGCCTGTATTGAGAAGTTTCCAGAATCTTCACATTTGAGAGAAGGTAGGTTAGATGTGTAATAAGTATACCTATTGTATTTATTGATATGTTGAATGTTCAACAAGGAAGATTTAAACGTTATTTGCGAATCAGGATTGCTTTCCACACGCAGTGTCATTTTCACATTTTCTTCTTCATTGAAAATAAAAGTTGCAGGAGTACGTACTCTATTTTTCTGAATGTCAGAACTAAACCAGATATCAGTTATTTTCGGAGAATCTGAAATAATTTATACAATACTTCAAAAATAATATATATTCAATAATTACCAAGGTGATGCAGTGTAATCAACTGCACAAGGAAGGAAAACAATAAAATCCACAGTAAACATTGAGGTAACATGAATACTGCAGTATAACTGAAAAATTCGATTCATTAAAACCAACAAAATTTTCAGAAATTTTTCCATGTACATCGAGTGGTGGATAATTTAAAACAAACATCAAACCGTAAGTTGCGGCACTTCTGACGTGAAAATTACTAACATGTAACAACTTATCATTATCACGGAGCAGACTAAACATAAGTAGGATTTGTAAGGTTCGAAATGATTAGCTATAGCAATACTCTATAATGTGACGACTAGGCTTAATATAATGACTGTTCAAATGTTTTTTTTTTTGTAAATCTGGTAATAGTATTGACTATGAAATAATTTGTTTTTGATCTATAGTACTAATGATTGCAATCGATATTTCCAAATAAGATTAGGGAATGACGAATATTTATTCGTAATCACAGATTCTTAGTGTAAAAACTAGTTCGGCAATTAGACTTTTTCGGTTATGATATGTAGCGTCAATGAAACCAACATACGCCATGTCAAAGTTTATAGGGTCGAGCAGATTTGTTTCTTTTCATAAGTTACGACCAATGTGGACTCTTTGCTGACCGAATGGTTTACGAATCATAAGTCATTTTGAATCATTAAGAATAAAGCTACGATTATAAATCCTACGAACCTCTAGTTATAGCTGAATTCAATCATTAAAGTTACTTATCAAATCCGTAACATACAGTAAATAAGCCACGTAATGATGATGGCAGCTTGTTTTACACGCAATAATTGTGAATATTCATCTTGATCAGTTTCTACACTACATATATAGCTATCTAGTAATTGCATTTATATATATTCATGACCAGGTAAACCAGTTGTTGACGGACGTATTATTGTAGCTAATACTTACACTGTACATTCACAGATATATCTTTTGTCTTGTGAACAGAACCTGTAGAATGATCTACCCGGCAACGGTAGGTTCCAGTTTGACTTCTGTGTATGGCTGGAACATTTACACCCCGGCCTTGGTTTGAAATGTATTTGTTTGGAAAGGGGTTGAATCCTCCTGTCCATTTTTGTTTCCAACTGTATATACATCGAGGATTACAAGTTGCAATGCAATATATAGGGCCTAATGCAGTTCCTTCTGTTACATTTATAATTGTTACCGCAGGTTCCACTATAACATTGTCAGGACCATCTACAACATAATGACACATGTATAAATTCCTAGTGAGAAATCATCAAAAACTATTTCATTTGGTACACAAATTTTAAATATTATTTCAAAAAGGCAAATACAAAATTAAAAAAGAGGACAACACAACGACCATGAAAATTATAACAAAACTGATAGATAGTTCAACAATTGCAACGGATTTTTTTATTCCACGTTGGTGTCCAGTTTATCTCAGCTTATGAGTTTTGGATGCCCCTCCCCAGTATCGTCCGTCTCATTTAAAAAAAAGTGGTCTACGGTTTGAGCAACAAGAACATAGCCACAATAAGCAGTGAATTGAGTTAAAGATCCAGATGTTAAATGTATGTACCGCTATTCTTGATTAAAAGTTGAGCTTTATAAATGTTTAAAAGATGTAGTCATAAGAAATTTAAAAAAAATCTGAATCTGAAATTCATACTATAAATCAGAACACAAAATCTTCTATGAAAAGATAAATGGTTGTAATGGGGCAAAATATTTTACCCTGCATCCTAGGGGGAAACCAAGGAGTTCGAATATCCGACAAAATTCATCAACCTGACATAACTGTACGTTGTGAGCCAATGCTCCGTGTTGAAGACTTATGAATGACATGGATGGAGATTTGTCCCATTTGCAATCATATCACATCCCTTTATATCTAACAACTACATCCATACGTATGCAGTCAAGTTGTAAATTCTCAGTATGCAATGAGTTCATGCTGAACAACAACACACATGACACAGTAAAACAATAATGTTGATTGATCATGTTTGAAGACGATTGAATTTAACTATTGTTATCTTTACTGTTACCTGTACAGCACATCAGCCGCACAAGTTTTCGTACATATAAAACTTATATCATATAGTTCTTCAACATTGCACGGAACTTACCATGCATTTGTAGTCATTTAATGCATAGATAAGTGTTCATTTGATTTGAAATATTTTTATTACGCATCTTGACCGTGAAAAAATAGCCACCATAAATTTTGAGAAAATGTATGTAATCCTGTTTCCCTGCCTTACACATTTATTGTACTTACGTTATCATTTGTGATGTTGGCTGTTTTTTTTACATATGTGATCTTTTATTGAATGAAGCTTATAATATCTTCCAGAAATTATTCCAGTTGAAAGATGTTCCATGATTAGAAGTTCAAAAGCAAAGAAAATGTAGAACAGATAAAAATATGCTACTACTATAACATGTTTAATAAAGATTAGTTTTAGAATTTTCCCAATTCATTAACCTTGACAGAAGGTTATACTGCATGTATTGTGTTCCGAACTAATTATGATGGTGGGATATAAGTTATGCAATGTTTTTGTTCATACACATTATTGCTATCCCCCCCATTACTGGGTACCACACAGGTTCCCGTAAAATTTTGAGTCATAAAACAAAATATCTGACGACACAATGGAAAAGTGATTGTGTTTGACGTCAGATGTTCAACCGGGCTTAGCGATAAGGTGTATGACTATCAGCAACACAATGTTGATAGTAAATGTAGTTATACTTGTTATAGATATCAGGACTAAAATTGTATACGCCAGTAAATAAAACGTGTGTTTAACATATAATGGACGCTTGCAAATTTTGCACACTGAAGTGGTATCAGTTAATACTATACTCATACTTACAGTATGGATCTAATGTAACAGTATTACTCATGTTCGACACTTTTCCAAGATCATCAATTGCTTGGCATTGTATACGTGTCCCTTTATCAGCCTTAGTAAGTGCGTGTAGTGTTAACTTATTGTTGACAGTAGATTCTCTTGTGTTCCCATGAAACTGATATGAGAGATGTGAAGTTTTATACGCTTCGGGCCACCGTTGTATCGTTGAAGAACATGTTAAAGTAATGTTACCACCAACAAAAGGATGCTCAGGTTGAAGGGTTACTGTTGTATTTATTGGTTTACCTAAAATAGTTTTAAACAAATAAATTCTACGTTTATTATTTATGTGTTACATTTCTAGTTTAAAAACAAATATTTGTTTTAACATTCTATTTTCAACATGTGTATATGATTCACATTTTCGTTTAATCCTATATTTATGCCCGCGTCACACTGTCCCGATTTTTACGCCGATGGCAACACGATTATGGAAATTTTCAAAATCGGGACTGATCGTATCAAGATCGGACTATTTGTAGTGCCATCTTTTACCATCGTAGAACCATCGGCCACTTTTTCTAGCCTTCGGGGACAACTTCGGGAAGGGTTCTAAATTTTTTAACATGTTAAAAAATCCCCGAAGGTGCGTCCGATGTTGATGGTTCGTATTGAGTTCGTATCACCATCCTCACCATCGTAATGTCACCGGGAATGCATCTTTGAACATCGTATTGCATTCGTGTTTCCTTCGTTTCCATCGGGCAGTTTTGACATTACGATGTCTACACGAATGAATCACGAAGCTACCCGAAGGTCTTAAGATGGCAACACGACTTCGTGAAGACCTCGTAACCCCGTCGTGTTGCCATCGAATAAAAGTACGAAGGCGACAAAATGGAACTACGACGGCTACAAATCCAGCTAAATGTAAATTAATTTTCGCACTAAAATACATTTAAAGTGCCATGCGCGATATGCACTGGTCAGTCTAATACGACAGTTAAGAAAGACGTTCACAAAACCTGGAGCTCATATCATATGATTATATGAGAACAAGAAAGGCGACAGCGTTGTTTGTATTTATTCAAATGGAACAAGGAGAGCAGCAATTACAGGCTCAGGATTTACTTTTACAAGTAAAATATTTTTTTTTGTCAATTTTATATATCAAGTAACATGATGAAATCATAAACGCGCCTCGTACACCAACATTTTTTCTAAATTATTCTGATTTTTTATGTATCGTCTGAGTTGTTGTCACACGAATGTTTACTCCATAACCATTTTGTTTTCTATATGTCATATTTTGCCGCATTTGTTGCTTTCCCCACATCCTTCCTTTTGTCTATATTATTATGATATTCTCCTGGAAAGAGCTCTTTTTGAATAAAAGGGATCAACGAACCCATTACCTTACCTTTAAGAAAGATCAGTAAACAGGGGCATAATTATGGGTGATTATTCAGACTAGTTAACACATCTTACAGTTCAAACAAGGCAATGCCGAGCGTGGCATCCCCTCGCATGTAACATAATTGGGGACAAATATGGACACTATATTTGTATATGAAACATGCAGAAAATGGTAAATTGAATATGCATATTTGATATATAAACTATATTTTTTTTAGAAATCAACCAAAACATTCAGTAACTGGAAATACCTTTAATATTGTCCTTAGAAGCAGCAGGTAAAAAAATTAGCAACCAATTTCCTGTGTTTTATGCTTTTTCAAGGAGAAAAAACAAGTCCATCTGCATGACCTTGACCTTTTGCCTTGAAGGAGAAAATACATTTTCATTAAAGGAATCAGATTGTCTGCTATCGGTTAGGGGAGGCGTCAAAATTGGGACTGATCGTCTTGTACTTTCATGCTAGACTCATACCCTCCCTCTTCCTCTTCTTCTCCCTCTCCCGGATTTTGGTGGCATTATATGCAGAGACTCAGAGTCAAGTTTTACCCTTCAAGCCCACGGTCTTCCGTCTTATGATTAAACAAGAAATTAAATGTACAATATAATATATATTCAATATTGATCAAACAATTTAAAACGCGTGATGCCTTCGGCATATAATTTAAATGCATCATAAGCTGTACACGACGTCTTTTAGACATCGTATGGCCATCGTGCCATCATCGTAATCCACCGTGTAGCTTTCGTAATCCATCGTGTAGCCTTCATGATCCATCATGTAGGCTTCGGCTTTTGCTATCGTATATAATTTCGGCACCATCGTATAGACTTCGTTATTCATCGGTCACTTTTTGATATTTTAACGAGATCGGGACCAACTTCGTACGAACTTACAATTTTCGCATTCGGGTGTCCATCGTTTATAAAAATCGGGACAGTGTGACGCGGGCATAATGATTTACATTCTTTTATAAACATAAAAATATTTACTACTGGTCTTAAAGCAATCAATCATTCTTTAGTTTTGAATTTTTCGGTTGAATTCTTTTCAAATTCTGTTAAGTCTTGGCCTTAAATAACTGTTTATATAGTATGAATTAATCAGTGCCGAAAGGCTCCTTATAGGTTATATCCACGTCATTTGAATTCTGGTGAAAAGTTATTTCATTAGCAATCATGACACATATCGTTATATCTATGGTAATCCTTAAGTCTTGGATGAATTTCGGTTTTTTTTTCACGAATGGGTTGGTTTTCATGAACTATGCTAAATATGAGCTCATTTTAAGTTACTGAAACTTTCTTTGTTTGCAAAGTTTAAAAATGACCACATTCACCTTTTTATAAAATAATGCAACTTTACATTCAACAAGCTGTTTCAAATGCCCATGGATTTTTTTTAACGTGAATAATATAAGAATAAATATATTTGCACTCGTGTGTGTGTGTGTGTGTGTGTTAAATAAGAGTAAATTTAGTTCTTAATTTTAACAAAAATCACCATCTGTTTATTGGTATCAGTACTTTTTGTTCATCTTGATGAGTTACTATAATACAATATGATTTAGTTCGCTTTTTTCAAAATGTCATTAGTTATTATGTTTATTAGAAAAAATGCACTTGTATTTGCAATCAATTATTAGCTCACCTGGCACGGACCAAGTGAGCTTTTCTCGTATTTTTGCGTCCGTCTTCCGTCGTCGTCCGACGTGGTTTTTTTTACAAAAATCGTCTGCTCTGAAACGACTGAGTCAAATTTAAACAAACTTGGCCACAATTATCATTGGATTATCTAGTTTGAAAAAATTTGTTTTATGACCCGGCCAACCAACCAAGATGGCCACCATGGCTAAAAATAGAACACAGGGGTAAAATGTTGATTTTGGCTTATATCTCTTAAACCAAAGCAGTTAGAGTAAAACTGACAATAGGTAAAATTGTTCATCAGGTCAAGATCAATCTGCCCTGAAATTTTCAGATGCACCAAAGAACCTGTTGTTGGTTTGCTGCCACTAAGTTGGTAATTTTAAGAAAATTTTGCAGTTTTTGGTTATTATCTTGAATAATATTATAGATAGAGATAAACTGTAAACATCAATTATGTTCAGTATATATCTACAAATAAGTCAACATGACCAAAATAGACAATTGACCTTTTAAGGAGTGATTGCCCTTTATAGTTATTTTTTCGTAAATTTATGTAATCTTTTACATAAATCTTCTCCTTTAAAACTACTGAGACAAATTTAACCAAACTTTTCCACAATCATCATTAGGGTATCAAGTTTGAAAAATGTGTCCGATGACCTGGCTTTCAAACCAAGATGACCGACATGGCTAAAAATGGTACATAGGGTAAAATACATATTTAGGCTTATATCTCGGAAACCAAAGCATTTAGAGCAAATCTGACGAAATAAAATTGTTTATTAGGTCAAGATCTATCTGCCCTACAATTTTCAGACAAATGAGGCAACCCGTTGTTGGGTTGCTGCCCCTGAATTGGTAATTTTAAGGAAATTTCGCCGTTTTCGGTTATTATCTTGAATATTATTATAGATAAACATAAACTGTAAACAGCAATAATTGTCAATAAAGTGTCATTTTTGCCTTTTTACATCTAACATGTGGCCATGTTTTTAAAATAATCCTCAAAAAGTAATAATTATTGAATGACTACATGATGTGCAGACTATTGACAATTAAATTATCATCAATTTGTGCAAAGGTCAAAGGTTCTAAATAACACATAGCTGAGAGGTAGATAGAGCAGATTGTTATCCCAAGAAAACATTGTCAACAGCGGCGAAGCCAAGGTTGACAATGCTTTTTCGAGGGGAACCAATCTGCTCTATCAACCTCTCACCTAGTACGTGTTATTTAATTTATTATACTGAATGTCCTATCATTATGATCTTTTACATATTAATTTTATTTTAAAAGTATTTACTATGACGTCACGTACATAACAACATTACGGGTATAAGAAACAAACAACAAAAGATGTTTTATTTTTTTTTATTTTGGCAATTAAATACAAAAAATGTAATAAAATCTGAGCCACAACGTACAACTTAAGCATTGTATTTTTAGTACTTGATGCACATTCTATTTATTGTCCTTGAGATTATTTGTGTAGCTTAATATATACAAGATTTGAGGAAAAGTGTAACATATTGATTGATGTTGCAGAAAATATGTTTGTAGCTACAACTACATGAAGTTGGAATAAAAGTTTAATACATTTATAGATGTTAGATTAATTGTATGTATTTTTATAAATTAATTTGTATGATTTCAAGATAATTATGGTTTTGATTTACTTTTAAATCTTTTTTCGTCTCTCTCATTGAGTCCATCAGCTTCAAGAGTTCGTAACTGGTGCATCTAAAACTTCTCTCTTTTTTGTCATGCATCCGATTTCACCTTGAGAGATACACACGCCTGATGAAGCTAATTTGTTTAGCGAAATATTGCGTATTTTTATTTAAAATCTAATAGAACTTTTAATGTATTAATTAGCGTGTTTAAGTTATATTCTTAGACATTTATATAATTTTAATTCAGTAACTGTATCAGTTTATTTTTCCAAACTGATCCACGCTTCAATAGATTGAATGTTGATTGCACAGGTACTGGTGGACAGGATACCCTTTGAGTGCCCCTGAGTGGGAGTATCCCGAATGACCCCCCATGTAGTTTAATTTTAATTTATTTTTCATTAAACGTTTATTTAAATTGTTTTCACTGGGAATATATGTCGAAGTTACTGACAAACAGCATTTGAGATTTTTGCCAGTCGACTGATATGTTTATAGAGAGAAGGTAAGTCACTCTGGTTTTGTTTACTTGAGGTACCAATTAGTAATCACCTTAAAAATAATATTAATAAACGATCCTACCTTTCATGTCACTGACTTTTTTCCTTTCAATAATGAATTTGCTCTTTAGAGATACATATATTTATTAAATCGGAGCTCAAATAGTCCAGTAATTCATTGTTTTAATCGAACGATTCACAGTTTTTATCGACATTTTGAAATGTTCAAAGCACAAATGACGGAAGTGATGACGAACTGACATCTGGCGAGTAATCGGCGCAGCAACGACAACTCCGGTCTTTCTGCCGAGGACTTCCTAATTGCACTGAAACAAATAAAAAAGACAGAGAATGACTAAAAAAAGTACGGAAAAGCAGAAAGTAAACAAATAAAAAGACAGTTTTTTAAAATAAGTACGGGAAAGCCTAAATTAAACTGATTATGGATGAAGATCAGAAATTAGCCTTTGAATTAGCCACGAGTGGCCATAATTTAGTTATATCTGGGCAGGCAGGAACTGGGAAAACATTTTTAGTAAAGAAATTGGTACACTATATGAGATTTAATCAGGGGAAAATGTCAGCATTGTTTGTTCTACCGGAATTGCAGCAACTCATTACGGAGACCTAAGGGCACAAACCTTACATAAATGGTCCGGGGTAGAGGACGGTAGACACTTAAATGAAGAAATAATTCATTTTGTTAAAACAGATGAGAGGTTTACTGTTGCCAAACACAATATTGAAACAGTTGAAACATTAATCATAGATGAATCATCTATGATCAGTGCTAAAATTTTCAATCAGGTACAAGTTTTGTGTAAAAATACCAGAAATTCAACAGACCTATTTGGAAATATACAAGTTGTTTTGGTTGGCGATTTTTTCCAACTTCCACCAGTTTCCAATGAGCTGTATGGAGATCCTGGCAAGCACTGTTTTACTGTACCATGGTTTCATACATTTTTTTCGCATAAAATTAACTTAAATATTATTCATCGACAAGATGACCAAAGCCTTATCAAATGCATTAATGAACTTGAAATTGGAGATATTTCAGATGACAGTGTAGCTTTTTTGAAATCACTTGATAGGCCATTACAGAATGAGCGATTAAATAAATGTGTTCACCTTTTTGCCAGATATTATGATGTAGATCTTTTTAATTACAATAAAATACAGTCGCTTCAAGGAGATCTCAAAGTGTATGTGTCTCAAGATGAGGGTTCACAACATTATTTAAGCAAATTTCTTGCACCTAAAAATCTTGGACTAAAACTTGGTTGTCCTGTTATGCTGATTAAAAATTTAAATGACATATTAGTTAATGGACTTTGTGGTACAGTAACAAAACTTAACACTGATTCAGTAGAAGTAAAATTCACTCTTGAACATAAGACATTGACTGTCACAATAGCAAAAGAGGTATTCACAACTTTTGATCCTGTGGACAAAATAGTGTTGTCAAAGAGAGTTCAACTGCCTTTAAAAGTAGGGTTTGCCATCACCATCCATAAAGCACAAGGGATGACAATTGAAAACCTTGTTGTTGATTGTAATAACAGTATTCAACCTGGTCAACTTGGAGTAGCAATAGGGAGGGCAGTTTCTATACAAGGTTTAAGAGTAATAAATTTTAGGAAAAGTTTGTGTAGAAAACATCCAGTCAATGTATTCAACTTTTATGACAGTTTTTCACTTGGTATTATAAGAAATGATTTAACCTGTTGCAGAAAACTAAATGTAGAAACCTCTGATAATGAAAGCAAACATGATGATGATGATGATGATAATAATGATAATGATGATGGGGGTGGTGATGATTCAGATTCAACTGTGATTTTTGATAGACTTGAAGTAGACTCTGATTTCTCAGAATCTGAAATTGACAATTTAGAATTTATTGAAAATATTCTGGGTACTGATCAGGAGTTGCTTCCAGATAAGTCAGGTTCTAGACTGGCTTTAGACACTGTTCTCAAAGCATTTACTGACACACCAGTGGAAGCAAATATTTTAGTCTTCAGCGATGCAATTTCCAAAAATTATCAACATTTTCATGACTGGTTCCAAGCACAGTGCTCTATAATGGAAGATATAGGTTTGAACTGTTTTCCGGAAGGAGAAGAGAAATTTTCACAAAAAAACCAGAAATGATTATTTTATTAAATTTAACAAGCACATAAATTCAAAGGAATATGAAGATAGTGTAATTACTTTACTGAATTATTATGGTCAAAAAATTAATGGGCCACAGTTCCAACTTTTGACTTCAGTCATGTTTTATTTGGAGAAAGATTTTTTTTTAAATCTCTCAACTCACCTTCATTTGGCAGCTCCTGAGCCTTTAAAGAAACTGACTGTTGATCAGGAAATGGACTTCTCTGGAAAGGGAAAATTAAGATACATTAGTGGGTATGTTTTAGCAAAATTAAAATACACTTTATCCAAAAAAATCAGAAACTCTTTATATGTGAAAGGCAAGGAAACAGATTTACCAGATATCAGTTTGAAATGAATATTTTTAACTCTTTAACCTGTTCGTATGACGAATTAAATATGTCAACAACTGAGGGTGATACTTTACTTGAAACTAAAGGCAAGCAAAATAAAAGAGAAAGTCTGACAAATGTTTCAGATGTAACCTTTAATTTCTTTCAAAAACTGGAAATAGTATGCCGTGAAAAGTTTACTCATGGCAGATTAGTGGATACTGTTTAGCATTGTAAAAGAAGAAGTACTTGGAAATTATGATCTTTTTGAAACCTGGATAAAATGTGTAGTAAGTTCAAGAAATCAGCCTACAGAGGACCAAAATGAAGACATTTCTAATATATTATCAACAATGGTTATGGCTTGTGAAAATTACATTGAAATATTCCAGTCAGTGGTCACCTTATTTTTGAAAGTCAATTTAAGTCAATTTAGAAGAGATTACTTAACATTTTTGAAAAAAGAAAAGGGTGTGGCATTGCGGAAAAAGGTAATGCAAAAATCACTAAAAGCAACTAAATCTTTTAATATGAAGTTCTTCAGTGAAGATAATTCTACAAATAAGGAAGTCTCACTTTTAAGGTTGAAATCTGAACTGATGCAAAGTGAAAAGTTTTTTAATGAAAATTCATTTACTAAAAAGGAGCTGATTTCACTTGGTCAATATTTTAAAATTAAAGCAAATGCTCAGCAAAAGAAAGATGGAATTATACATGTTCTTGTTAAAGAAATTCTAGAAACACAACATGTCAACACACCTGAAGAATCTCATATGGACACTGAACAAGCTGGACCAAGTGGTATTCTTCAGATATCTACTGTTTCGACTGAATCTGACCCCGGTCCTTCAGTACAATCTGACCCCGGTCCTTCAGTACCGTCTGAACCTGTAAGAAAAAAGAGTAAAAGAACATCAGTAAAAGGAAAAGGGAAAGGGAAAGGAAAAGGAAAGGGAAAGGGGAAAGGACAGAAAAAGAAAACAACAGATGACTCTGATGAAAAATGTGCAGTTTGTAATTTAGCATATTGTGAGGGAGAAGATTGGATCTGTTGCGATTTATGTTCCCTCTGGTATCACAGAAATTGTGCTCAGCTTCAGGATGACAATGAATGGAAAAGTCTGACAGAAGAAGATCAACAATTTACCTGTCCCCTTTGCCAATAATATAAGGTAGATTAAACTTATTTATTAACTCACATTTAAACTTAGGATTTATAGGGCTAACCCCCCCCCTTTTTTTTTGTGGGTAAAATTTGGTTGATTATTTAGGGAACCACTGAAGCTTGACTGGAGCAGTACCCCTCTTGGGCAGTCAGTCCCCCCTTTTTCCATCATTAAAATTTCTGGATCTGCCACTGGTTTGGGATTACACATCAAGGAGACAGCATCATTGATAAAACTGTTAACAAAAAATTGGTGAAATATGAAACTAAATATGTATGTTCTTTGAGTAATTACATAATATTGCATATATTTAGAATTTTAGAAACTCACTCTGACATCAGTGAACAAAATATTAAGTAACATAAATTAAATAGAATACATGGAAGTTACAAAAAATAAAATAAATTTGTTGAATAAAAATTTCATGTTATGATCTTAATTTTGTTACCCTTTTACAAACAATTAACCAGTATAACAACATACCTTTTGGGATGGGCAGTTTTGTTTCTGAATTTCTTCAACTCCACCAGTATTTGACTTCTTTGATACAGATGCTTGACCAAGTATAACAGAATTTATAGAATGACAGTATCCTAAGTATGTTGGGTTGCTGTTGGCACCATTATGTAAGGTCCTTTGCTGGCAAAAAATGTTTTCAATCACATCACTATTAATCCTGTTAGGGATAATTGAAGCATTTGACTTTTTCAGCTTGTACAAACAAAGCTCCTCAAAACCTAGTACAGCAGATATAATATCCTGTCTTGTTTGGTGTGATATCAAACATTTTTCCTTATTTTTTATGGTTGCATTATTTTTTACACTATTTTCCCAATGAACAAACCAATCCATCGCATCACGATTGTCTTTCAGTCGGTCATCACTTATATCAGTAATAGGCCTTGAATCCCTGCAGTTCTTATAAGCACACTTGTACATTTTAATAGTTCAATTGTTGCATCTAATGATCCGCCATCACCAAGACTATTTCTGTAAAACTCCATTAAATGAAGCATATCACAATTTAAGACATCTTCAGCCAAATAATTTCTCATTTTGGCTTCAGATGTTAAAAAAAAATGTTCCTGTGTTAATTTGTGGTAAACAGGAAAAACATGTGAAGAAATGTCCCATAAATAGGCTTGTTTGAAATGACTCCACTCAATGTATTTTTCACCACACACTAAATGTCTTTTACAATGAGCTTCAGTACCACTTTTCAATATATTGTTTCGAACTTTTTTAATAACATGAGAGATGTCCATGATGAAAAATATTTTGGGATTATCATAACTATAAATGTTTTTAAATGAACAAGTTACAGGACTCATGGAACTAAACTCTGGCAATAAAAGTTTAAACAAATCTCTGTTGGACTGTGCCCCATCAGTACTTATAAATTGTATTTTAAATCCAAAATTTGAAAGCATATTGACAGATTCCCAAAGTAACAGATAAAGTTCATGACCTGATGCTGTAGTCGAAGGAAAGTGAGCAAAGGGGAATCTAAATCCTGTAAACCCTAAGAACATTAGTTGTAGTGCATGCGTTGCAAGAGTCTGTTGCTTTTTATTTGCTGCCATCTGATTAAAGACTAAAGATTCTGGTAAACATTCAGCAAAACCGATTAATTGTATATCACCATCCTTTTTTTTAAACTGTAAATCAGCTTGAATGGACATTTCATCAAATATAAGTCCCCCGTCATATCCCTCTGGAGGAATGTTTTTAAGTTTGGCCTCATTTTTCATCCAATGAAGCATTTCTTTGTTAATACCTGCTTCCTGGTGAATGCGATTTTTATACCGCTGTAAAAGTTTCTGAGAAGGAAGTACCAAGAACTTACTATTTCTCAAATCAGTATACCCACGGGGGCTCCTACACCATAAGGATAAGCACAACTGAACGATATCTCTGTTCCATCTCCTTCCATTTGGGTGTCGTTCAAGTGCCATTTTTTGGGATATAAGAAAAGTTTTCATTTTGTCAGAACAGTCAGGAAAAATGTTATTTAATATTGTTGACATGTCATTATTGTCTGATTCACACAAAGTAATTGAATTTTCTTCATTATCATGTGTAGAATTTTTATTCAAAATACATTCATTGCTATTGACATCAAGAGAATTTGGTTCATTTGCACAATCTTGATCTGACTTGACATTATTTTCAGGTTTCAATTTAGGTGGTCTTTCTAATTTCTTGCAGTAGGAACAAATAAATGAAACTGTGTTGGACGTTTTAAATGGCAAAATGCTAGTACAGGATCCTGAACCAAAAAAAATATCATTGGAATTTTCATCACCTGCTTTCGATACATGCTCTTTAAAATTAGTCATTTTCTTTTTGGATTCATCTATCTTCTGAACACCTCTGCAGTAATTAAGTTGACGAACAATATCAAAAACAGTAGCTATGGTGTACACTGCATTTATACCAAGACTTTCAGGTTTAATGGTTTTTCCTCTAAAAAGCAATTTCCAGCTTTTGTCATTTTTCAAAATTATTTCAATTAGAACTTTGCTTCCATTTATAATATTGCCAGTGAAATGGCCTAGTGTTAAAGCATCTGTGAGGTTTGATAATATAAAAAAATCACTAGGGACAATACTAAATATTTCCCTGAAAGCAATTTCAGTCTGATTTGCATTTCTCCACTTGATACCATAATACCTGTTTGTTTTTTTTGTCCACTCATATTTTGAACGACCTTGTTTTACTTTCATGTTGGGGAAAAATTTTTTCATGAAATTACCCACAGCTAGGCCAGTTACTGGAGCCTTAAATTTTGACATTATTTCAAGTCAGTCAACATATTCAGTGTCTGTGGTTTCTTTCAAACTTTCTATTAACCAGTTAAACAATGAATTGGCACCTGTTTGGCTCATTATAAATATTTGTCGTTTTTCAATACTATTTTCAGCTTCATAAAAACCGCTTAAATTTTCCCGTACTTTTTTTAGTCATTCTCTGTCTTTTTTATTTGTTTCAGTGCAATTCGGAAGTCCTCCGCAGAAAGACCGGAGTTGTCGTTGCTGCGCCGATTACTCAGATTACGCCAGATGTCAGTTCGTCATCACTTCCGTCATTTGTGCTTTGAACATTTCAAAATGTCGATAAAAACTGTGAATCGTTCGATTAAAACAATGAATTACTGGACTATTTGAGCTCCGATTTAATAAATATATGTATCTCTAAAGAGCAAATTCATTATTGAAAGGAAAGAAGTCAGTGACATGAAAGGTAGGATCGTTTATTAATATTATTTTGAAGGTGATTACTAATTGGTACCTCAAGTAAACAAAACCAGAGTGACTTACCTTCTCTCTATATACATATCAGTCGACTGGCAAAAATCTCAAATGCTGTTTGTCAGTAACTTCGACATATATTCCCAGTGAAAACAATTTAAATAAACGTTTAATGAAAAATAAATTAAAATTAAACTACATGGGGGGTCATTCGGGATACTCCCACTCAGGGGCACCCAAAGGGTATCCTGTCCACAAGTACCTGTGGTTGATTGTTGCTATTTTTAGACATTATATATATATATAAACGAGTTTAAATTGAAAACTACGTTCAAACCTATGATTGCGTTGGATAAAAACCGCAATT
This sequence comes from Mytilus edulis, assembly GCF_963676685.1. NCBI lineage: Eukaryota > Metazoa > Mollusca > Bivalvia > Mytilida > Mytilidae > Mytilus > Mytilus edulis. The sequence goes on along the minus strand of NC_092348.1, from coordinate 45,129,292 downwards.
TTTATACGTGTGCATGTAAAACAAATTTCGTTGTAGAAGGGTCTAAAAACAGCACAAACAACATTTTTCCAAAAGACCAAAAAAGTGAAAAAGTATATTTAAACAAAACGCATTGACTAACAGGTCGAACAACTGATGTTCTTTAACCCTGCTGACTGCCATTTGCGATTGCCAAATAAAATTGATCACAAGATGTAACAAAATGGATCTTAACATAAATTTAATATTAAACAGAAAAAAATAACTTGTGGCCACGATGTTATGCCACAAACATACGGTGTCAATATTTTTTTAGTACACCAGATCCGGATTTCGACAATAAATGTCTCTTCAGTGATGTTAGGGATCGAAACGGTATTTGGAAGGCCATATAATAAGTACCCTCATTTTTAGATAGACTCTTGAATTTTAAGAGTCAATATAGGATGAACGGATCATATAAACCGGAGGAGAAATATGATACAAGCCCAAACGAAAAAATATAAACGAGTCTAAATTGAAAACTACGTTCAAACCTATGATTGCGTTGGATAAAAACCGCAATTTTTATACGTGTGCATGTAAAACAAATTTCGTTGTAGAAGGGTCTAAAAACAGCACAAACAACATTTTTCCAAAAGACCAAAAAAGTGAAAAAGTATATTTAAACAAAACGCATTTGACTAACAGGTCGAACAACTGATTTTCTTTAACCCTGCTGACTGCCATTTGCGATTGCCAAATAAAATTGATCACAAGATGTAACAAAATGGATCTTAATATAAATTTAATATTAAACAGAAAAAAATAACTTGTGGCCACGATGTTATGCCACAAACATACGGTGTCAATATTTTTTTAGTACACCAGATCCGAATTTCGACAATAAATGTCTTTTCAGTGCTGTGTTTAGTACTCGTCATTTTATAACACCTCTCCTGACGAGAAAAAAGCCACCCAATCGCTGAGAAACCGAGATGATATTGTGATAAAACCAGCAGACAAGGGCAGTGCCGTTGTGATAATGGACAAAGCTAACTACATCGCGGAAGCAGTGCGCCAGCTCTCTGATGAAGAAGCTAGACTATGACACTACTTCCGAATTTAGCTCCAAAATTATCACTGCGTTACAAACCATGTACGATGACGGTCACACATAGATGAGAATACAATTGGTTATTTAAAACCAGAGAATGCCAAGCCTGGTTTATTATATCTTCTTCTCAAAATACACAAGGTTAACAACCCTGGTAGACCCATTGTAACCGCAAACGGCCATCCGACTGAGAAACTATCGGAATTCCTCGATTTTCATTTAAGATCTCATGTAGAAAATCTTCCTTCCCACATTCAAGACACTACAGATTATCTTCGTAAAATGGAATCCATGAATCCTCTAGCTTCGAAAACCCTCCTTGTCACTTTAGATGTCACTTCATTGTATACCAACATACCTCGTGATGACGGCATACAATCTTACCGTCAAATAAACGGGACAGCGATGGGGACGAAAATGGCACCGTCTTACGCCAATATTTTCATGGGCAAATTAGAAAAACAAATTATTGAGGCATCTTTATCCAAACCTCTGTCTTGGTTCCGTTTCATTGATGCTGTTGACATGAAATGGATTGAATACTAACAAAAACTGGATGATTTCATCAGACATGCAAACAACGCCCATCATTCAATTAAATTTACGTATGAAATTTCCGACTCTAAAATATCTTTCTTAGACATAACCACATCTATAAAGGACGGTGTCATATCAACAGACCTCTACTGTAAACCCACAGATAAACATGAGTACCTTTCTCCCCAAAGCTGTCACCCAAACACTGTACAAAAAGTATCATGTACAGTCAAGCTCTCAGAGTTAAACGGATTTGCTCCTCTGAGGAGGCTGTCACTAAACGGTTACAGGAACTTCGCGGATTTTTGACAAAACGAGGCTATAAGAAATTGCGCATAGATAAGGGGTTTGCGCGCGCTAACAATCACAGCCGCAATGACCTCTTACAGTATAAACGGAAGAGGCGCAGCAAAATAGTCCCGTTTGTTCTTACAAACAATCCAGCCTTTACTAACCTTTCACGTTTGATCCGTGTCAATTGGCAAACTATTGCCAAACACCCTAAATTATCCACGATCTTTCCCAATCCTCCTGTCTTGGCTTTTCATGGACCAGCAAGTCTGAAAGACTTATTTTTTTAGAGCTGACGTCTCCTCAAATAAAAGCTGTTCAATTGCAGGATGGTGCAAGTCATGTGGTAACAGACGTTGTCTGACTTGTCAACAAATACTAAATAGTCAAACATTTACTTGCCACTCGAATGGGTCTGTGTACACTATATTTTGCAATATAGCTTGCAAAACACAGAATGTTTTATACCTCCTTCAGTGTCGATGTGGCATGCAGTATGTTGGCGAGACAGAGCAGCCATTCAACAAACGAATGAATGGTCATCGAAGTGACTACACTTGCAAGCCCGACCTACCGTAAGTCGTCATTTGAGATCACCTAGACATACACAAGCTGATCTCAAAAACCTTACCATCACAATCATAGACCACAACGAGGGTTGGTCAAAGGTCGACAGAGTCGCTCGGGAAAGATTTTGGATAAGAAAGTTAAGGACAGTTTCCCCAGAGAGCATAAATGAAAAAAAACACAATTATTTTACCTTATTAGACAAAACCTATTTTTCTATCAGTATCAAACTGCTATTCGTTTGGGAGGCTTAAATATGTAGTTTCTGTTGCTATTGCCCTACCGTTGTCAAATTTGAAATATTATAAAAACTTAAATAAAATATATTTAAAGTAAGAGATAAACAAAGAAATGTAATCGGAATTTATTAGAAACAATACTTCAAGTTATAGTTTTGTTGTTTTTATATTACGAATACATTTAAATGGAATTTCATGTTCATATTTAATTGTCCTGGAAATAATGCTTACTTGACAATGATTACCCTTGAATCCGTTTCTAATTGACAAGCCGAATTTTACTTCTTTCGAAAGAGTGTATAGCACATGCGGTGGTATATTTCTACGATTACATGTATTAGATACACCATGCATTGTGCAACCCAATGGCGTCTATATCATGCATTTACACTAAGACTTTATTTATCTGTCCAAAAACGATAAAATGCATTATTGCTAGCGTGTATAATGGTAATACACGACAAATTCAGGATATCAATTATAAAACAATCTATACTAGAATGAAATTCAAAACAGTGTAGCTGTGGTCATTGACTGACACATTAAATTCATCCATTGACTGGGACAATTTAGGTTAACGTTTGTATATAACGACCATTGCTCACTATGCACTTTTTGAAGACACTAAAACTATGGGGGCATCAAAAGGTTCTTAACACCTTAATAAAGTAATTCGAAAAATTAATCAGAAATAACACGATGTTTTGATTTATATCAATTATATAAATCAAAACATAAAGGTTATTCCTGATTAATTTTTCGAATTATTTTATAATTAAAAGCGTTAAGAAACCTTTGATGGCCTCACAGTTTAAATGTCTATCGTAGGTACGTCGTGAACAGAGATCGTTACAGACAAACGTTCACGTAAGTTGTCCCAGTCAATGGATGAATTTAATAAGTCAATCAATGGCCACAGCTACACTGTTTTGAATGTCATTCTATTAGATGAGAAGACCTTATTGTGTGCGTCGCTTCTCTTTCTTCCACAATTAATTAGTCATCATGCATTTGCATCCTTTAGCATGTTTAGGTACCATGCATAGTCCAATTCGTCATCCTTGCTTATGATTATTCCGTTTGGGTTATTTTGGGAGAAAAAATAAAAACATAAAGGTGTCCGGATATTGTTTCCGTCATCGGTTGGACTTTAAGTCATAGAAAAGACTTCCTTTGTGGACTTTTTAAAATTATGCATAATTTTTATATGTACTTGTAGTCCGGACGATTGGTGCAGATATAGAGCGGAATTGCTCACTTGATGAGGAAAGCATGAAACTTTGCAGAGTAGTTCTTGGTGATATACCCTTTGATTTCAGCTATGGACTCACTCTTGAAAATCCAATACGGCTGCCATTTTTAAGATGGCGGAAAACGGTATAAACATCAAGATTGTCCTATATAATTTCGGAAATTAAATTAATGACTCTTTAAAAATGGACTTCATGTTCTTGAATTTGTAATCAATTAATTTTAAAATATAAAAAAATAATTTAGTTATTTCTATAACACATACATTTGCAAATATGGCTGTAATATACAAAAAGGTTAATCAATAGGTTACAAGTAATTGTAATTGTTCTTTAAACGCTTTCAGTTTTAATGGTTGGAATGAAATAGTTTGAAACGAGTCGATTGAATATTAATACAGGTCGGTTAAATGTAGTGGAATGGTAGGTAACTCATCAGAACTTTGAGGCAGTGCCTAGGGCACCTTGGCTCGTGTCTCTTCAATGCCACGTCTCACCTCTCTTATCGCGTTTTCATCTGCTGTACCCACTACATCGTCAAATTATTCTATGTAATCAATATGTGTACCTTTCTTCAGGCGGATTAAACGATTGCCATCATTTAAAATGGTTAAGGGGCATCTATTCCCTTTTCCAACTACATGCGAAATCGATTTGCAACTATTCAGCGTGCATGGTCATCAAATGCACTCCTGGTCAGCACTTTTATTAGTTTTAATGATAACAGTCATTTTTGAGTTTGGCGGAACTGTGATGGTTCCTTTTATGCAAACTTGCTGAGTTGAAATGTCGTTTCCATTGTTAACAAATGCCGCCTTTATCACTTTATTGTTGATGGTAATTGTGGGAGTACTCAGGTTTATCGCTATGCTTAGTGTGTCCAAAATATCTAACCTAAGTATAACATCGTCTGTTAATGGCTCTTTGCACACATCCCATTGTATGTTTACTCTATAAATGTCGAGAGTCGTTCGTTATAATCTTCCCAATAACAAGCTGTTAACCCAAACCACGTAGCGTTACGTTCTTCAAATCTCCATTTTCTGCCGGAATTAATTTCTCATTTACTAAATTAAATGTTATCATTGCAGCAGTGTCCACAATCATGCTCATATTCTGGTCATGTATAGTTGCTCTGCTGAGCCCTTTCAAATGGTTCGTCTGATGACAATATCGGACGAGGCCGTGGTCTTCTGTTCGATTTTGTGATGAGGTGATGTGTCATGGCCAATAAACTTTGAAATCGTGCGTTGGCCTACTGACCCGTCCGTTTGCTGGTTAAAGACTCCATTGTTGGGGTTGCACTTTCATTTGTTCCGTATCCTGGTGAAAGTGATCGTTGTCTGAAATAACCGGGATGTTTGGTGTCTGTCCGTGGAGATGCTAACCGTTGTTTTTAGGGATTGTATGATCTCTAGCTTAGTGGGGGTGTTGCTGATCAATAGGCATTAAGCTTGGGTGTATTTTTATCTGGTGATCTACCGCAATTGTATTGCTCAGGAGATCTTCCACGTGTATATTGATCAGGTAATCTTCCATTGAACTAGTAATCGGCCATGATAATTTGATCAGAATTAAGAACCGAGGTTATGTTGATCGGCCAATCCACGGTTATGCTGATTAGTTGAAAGCATTACATCAGCTAGTTTTGTGAAAATTTGTGTGAGGTTATGCACCTGGAGCTCATTATACAAAGGACTTCTCGTATTTCCTTATCGGTCGGTGATACTGCGCCATCAGAAAAAATAGACTTGTCGATGGTCATAAATGGCAAATTTTGATCCATATATCGCCACATGGTTTGCTATTGAGGTTTTCAATTGTTTTAACGCCTTGTTGAATGTTCTGGGTTCCTCTCTATTACATGCCTTGAAGAATCTTTGTCTTAACATTCTCTACGGAATGCTTCGGTTCCAATCTTGTTTGACTGTCTTTCTTGCTGAAGCGCTGCTCTAAATGAATGTTTTTTAAGGACTTGGAGTCAACATCTGTGTTAACCTTGCGAGCGTACTCAAAGCCAACATCGGCCTGGCAATCTTGGGCCTACACACTTTTTTTCCTGTTTGTTTATTGTCATCTACCGGCCGTTTGTTCAAATTTGTAGATGAACGCCTCCCAAGTCACGGATCCTCTTCATTGAGTTATTGCATTTTTGGGAGCTGTATTCTTCGGCGTCGTTCCGTTGCACCAAGATTTTCTTGCCATCGGGTATATTGACACTCCAATGAAGAGTCTGAAGAAGAGGTGTTGCCACACTCTTTTGGTTTCCTCTGCTCTTTCATGGCTGTTGTTGTCAGCTTGTCCATTCGTCTCACCACAACATTGAATATTTTATTGGGTTGACCATCAATTCCGCCAAGCAATTATTACAAGCCTTGTGATCTATCCTGTCTTCAGATTGCTGAAGTTGCTACGCTATTGCTCTCATCTGTTCGTTATTAATATTCATTGTCTCTTTCTGTTAAGCTTAAAACGTAATGAGACCAAAACATATTTTTTCAATTCGAGCTTCGCTCTGTTTTATATTGCGGTAAATCTCAGCTGTTCTTTGAGCATACGTTTTTCTATCTGCTACAAATTCTTGGTACAATTGTTTAATAACCAATTTTGAGCTGTCCTCTGTTAAAGCGAGTTTAGCTCTGGGTTTCTCCATATCCCTAAAAGAGGGATGAAAGATACCAAAGGGATAGTCAAACTCATAAATCTAAAATAAACTGATAACGCAATGGCTAAAAATGAAAAAGACAAACAGACAAACAACAGTACACATGACAGAAAATAGAAAACTAAAGAATAAACAACACGAACCCCACCAAAAACTAGGGGTGATCTTAGGTGCTCCGGAAGGGTAAGCAGATCCTGCTTCACATGTGGCATCCGTTGTGTTGCTTATATGATAACAAATCCGGGAAATAGTCTTATTCGTAAGGTCACATTCATGAAAGGGAAGGGGATTGTAGTTACGACGTAAGTAACATATCCAATATCATTTGTGAAACGGTTATTCCATAACTGTCAACCAACTCGTGATGGCGTCCGTAAAATTGAGAAGGGATGACTTCAACTTCACCATTTGGAACTCTTGGTTTGATTGCTTCCTTATGAGCAGCAACCTTCTATCAAGAAAATCAAAATAGGGAAAACAAGTACTGGAATATCGTATCAATTTGGAGATATATACCCCGTATGCATGTGCTGCTGGAATGTTGGAATGTTCACAATTGGAAAGCTGAAATCATCTCTAGATCTTTTGTCGTAAAGTTTTGTTTTCAACCGACCCTCATTGTCGATTTCTAGACGTAAGTCAAGATATGTGGCCGAATGAACTGTATATGTGGTATCCGTTATCTTTAGTTCGATGGGATAGATGCGTTCCACATAGTCACCAAATTTTGAATTATGTAGTGAAAGAACATCATATATATGTGCACCAAGTCATTCAAATATGTTGATTTGTGTGCTTCTAGCATCAAATCCACTGTCGTTTGTGCAATAATGGAAAATATTTTAGAACGTACGGCAGCCATTATGAAATAAGCCGCCAAATTGAATTTTGAGGGTGGGTACATAGCTAATATTGCTCAGTAAACAAAAATGTACAATCATGAAAAAATTGGTGCTTTCCTCATTATTTGAGCAATTTTTCACCGATTATTTTTGCTTTTTCTGTATACTATGAAAAAACTTCTGACTTTTTGTATAATTTAACTAAAGTTTACATTGCATTTGCTATTTACTGTCAATTCCTAGTTTACTTTCAACGGCGGTCATATACTATAGTACAGAGATTAGCATATGTCTGTTCATACAGATATCAGAAAACTGCGAAATTAATTGAAATAAATAAGAAAACAAAACAGTAAAAGATTTTGAAAAAAATAGGTTGGCTGAAATATGTGTCCTGTCCCCATGTTCTTTTTACTTTTGATACCTTTCCTGAAATTATCGAGTCATAAAAGATTATATTTTTTTTACAACACTTTACATACTTTCATCCACGCTCCAAATGCCCGCGATTTCGCTGGTGTGTTTTGGTAACAATAAAAAGAACACATAGAGGGTAATGTATTTAGTATAATACTAGCTATAAATATTTCATGTATTTACTATAACATTATCTATTCTACTAAAGGGAGAGACCGATTTCATTGAGCTGCAACTCCTCTGAAACCATAAAAAGGTGGTGATTGACCCTTTACTATCGCATGTTATGAATCTGGCTGCTCTACGTTTTGTTTGTTCCTAATGATTATATCATGTTGTGTAAATGGGTCCAATATTAAAACCTCATAATCCATAGTCGATCGTTTTAATGATACACATGCGGTCTTTATGCAATCATTGTGGGCAAACACGTAGATTTCTTCTTAGAAAGCAAAGCGTCGATTTGGCTTTCTTGACTACATTTGAAATTCATTTCAACTCTACCGATATTTGCTAGCCTAACTATGGATTATGTTGGATTTGTTGTAGTACATATCCGTCTAGGCTGAACATGTTCTGGCTTTTTTTCTTGATGCTAAGAATATAGCACTAATTTGCCTTGAAGCACATGCACCAGTTTTGGTCCATATCTCCAGATATCTATAGATTTTGGAGGTTTCGCTGTAGGAGTGTATGGTTATGTTGGGTTATTATGTTTCTGTACAGGAGGCAGTTATCTGCAAAAGCTATGACCGATGATTTAAATGCATCCGTTAGTTCGTTAATGTGGGAGAGGAGTTCTTTTCAGTGATACACCAGAGTCAACTGAAACTTCTTCTTAATCTTCTCCATCTACAGCAGCTTAAATTTTTTGAACGTATATAAGTAGTCAGGCCTTTATATATAACTTACTATTTTGCTTTTGAGTATATATAACATTTGCGTGGCTTCTTACTCTGATAAGGTTTTGTGTCACAATCTGTGACAGTCAAATCGAAGTCAGAAATACCTCATTAGTATATGTTTTGATAAGTGACATGTTTGTAGTCAGCACTATGTCCAGTAGGTTGTTGCCTTTTGTTGGTGTCTCATGAATCTGTGTTATTAATGTGATATATAATAACTTCCATTAATGATCTTTGAATGTGCTTGTCTTACGCATTTTGGTGTTCAGATATGGTAATTCAGTTTATGTCTGGACAGTTGAAATCAGCAGTTAGTATGATTGTTTAATAATTTATCTCATTCTTTAATGTCTTCCATGTTCCGGTCTGTCATAGAAAAAAGCCTATTGTGATGTCATTTTTGACTTTTAGTTGTATCTGTACCAATTCAATCTCGCATTTTGTTACAAACTCTGGTTTTCGATTGCTATGATGTCGTTTGCACTAGAATAAAAACATCACCGCCCAGTGTACCTCGATCATTTATGTAGGATGTGTAGTATTCTAGGGAAACTTCACTAGATCTTATTGTATTTTAGTGCTGTTTTCAGACTTTTTTTTCTTTAAACCAACTCTCTGCCACGGATCATTGTCTTGTTTGATGTTATTTACAGCACCTGAAAATTCAGTGGTTTATCTTGATGCTTCTACAGTTTAAGGATTCTTATGTTTTGTTTCTTTGGTATGTTGAATACGTTGGTGCTTTTAGTTCTGTTCTTGCTTGTGTTACGCTTTGGTGTGTTGTTATTCATGGAGTTGTTTCCCTCTGGACTGCTGGCTTTTAGTAGACTGGTTACGTTTGACGTGATGGATTCAAATGTAGTGACGTTGCGCACGATGTAGGTACTAATAAGCGAGGTTCCTCAAAATAAGGCAATTTCGTCGATTTCGAAGGAAGTTACATGCGTTCAAACATAGTATTATTAGGTTGATTTACTGTTGTGTATTGGTAACCGATTTCGGTTTGTCTAAAACAATGCATTGTTTTACAAATGAAACTGAAGTGATCGTATAGATATTTTTTAATGAATATTCATTAAACAGGAGTTGTACGTCTTCCCAGGCCATAATTTATAATTTTACTTTCGTCAGTAGTTCAAGTTATTGAATTTAATACATGTATGTTAATTTCCAAGTTTACACAAATTTATTTTTAATGTTAATTAGAGTTTGAATTTATATTCTCCTTTTTTCATATTTATACATTTGTACATACTCGTTTGTTGCATTTCTTTCCATTCCCGTTTCATTCTATTTTTTAATCATTTTGCGATGCTTTCTTTGTTGCAAAATATTTATCAACAACAAAAAATAACTCAGATCACAATATTGTTTATATCAATCTCATTTGGTCAACGTTTGAATTTAAACTGAAACTATTCCTTTCTCATACATTGTTTGTATTGTAATTCATACATGTATTTTATATTCATTCTAATTAAACTGGGAACAAAAAATTACGATATCAAATTAAAAACCAGAGCATCACGTTTTGCGAACGTTGGTACAAAACGGCTAAACTTTTTGGAAACGATCTAAAAACCTTGTTGGCTATAAACGAAAAAATATTAAACACTATATTGTTTAAAAAGTAACAGAAAAACCTGTATCGCCAAATTTTATTTTCTATAATCTAACTATGCTTATTTGATAGACAGCTGGTTAAAACTTCAATTTTAAAGAAAAACAGCGGTTTTTGTCGTTGGGATAATGTGACTATACTTTTTGAAGTCGTTGCAATAGAAACTATACGCCTTGGTTCTGGAAAAAAAGATCATGAACTAGGAGAAAAGTAAAAAAAACTTTCAAAATATAATAAATATTTTTCCTCTCAGCTTTTTCAATTTCACTGTATAAATGAAAACCCGAAATATACTTACCTTACATATGCTGCGATATTTTTCCGACCATTTACACAATAAAATTTTCCGGATTACCGTTTCAGTGATATTGGTTGTGCGTTAACACGCGAATATCTATAACAATAGCAAAATTCTTGTGAAGTTTTACGATGATCGGAGAAATAATAAGGTAGGAAAAAACGGAACTCTGATCTTTAGCACATAAAATAAAACGTTGGACATTAAGTTTTGCGTAAAAATGGGAAAATAAATGGTGATAATTCATATTTTTCTTAAATTTCAAGTCTAATGTTATAAATTAAATCAGAAATCACTTTATTTTTATCAAACTGACCAGTCTACGTATTTATTTTTATGCTAATCTATAGCATAATGGAATTGGTACTTACATCATGCTCAACGTCCGTATTGTCGGTTAGAGGATCATAATAGTTTGTAGTGTTCAATTCGTAACTTTGAAATTTTTTGTTGTATTTTAAATAACTGCTAGCTGTAAATTGACTTTGTTTTGTGTATTACCGTTGGACAGAGACATGTACAACAATAATTGAACGTTTCTAGCTGGCTCTTCAAATGATCATATGCTTTTAAAGTAAATTTGTCAATCTTTTAGGACAAAAAGAGATAAACACTTATACTATTTGAAATTTGAACAACTGTATGTATGTCCTCTGAAAACTATGCATATATGTGATTTGTATATTTATCTTTCAAATATTAAGACTTTATATTCAATTTAACGGTTATAGAGATAATCCACTTTTAAGATTCAAGATATGACAGGGATTTATAAAAGTAATATCTTGTATGTTTTCATTTTCTGTTATAGCAAGTCGTATAAATGTAACACACGTTTGGCACAACAAGACTTAATAAACTGTATTATTATACTTTACGTCAAAATGACATATTTTGATTGGCTGATACGATGGTGTTAATTTATTCTATCACATGGCTGAGAGGGTAACAATTTTTTTGATTGTTACCCTCTCGTCTAGACCAATCAAAAATCGATAATTAAAAGGACAATGAAATGAATTTAAATCAAGTTTTTAAATACAATGTTGAAGTTCTGCGTTTTGGATCAGATTTTATCATTTGACTGTTAAAATAAAAATAAATCATCTTGCTTAACTTGTTTTTTTCTTTCTAATATCCGTAACGTTGACACATGCGTGACGTTATAAAAAATACTTTTAAAATAAAATTATCTGTAAAAGACTATAATAATAGAAGGGCATTCAGTATAATAAATTAAATAACACATAGCTGAGAGGGTGATAGAACAGATTGGTACCCCTCGAAAAAAGCATTGTCAACCTTGGCTTTGCCGCGGTTGACAATATTTTCTCGGGATATCCATCTGCTCTTTTACCCTCTCAGCTATGTGTTATCTATATATTGTGATATAGCAGACAGGTAAATCTAATGTTAGAACACAATTTTTCCCGTTTTATTTATAAAAGTCATTTCGGACATTCATAATCTTCCGATACAACAGTGCCAATGGGTACACTGGATAATACAAGCTGACTGAAACTGGTGGTTATATTTCAAATTGCGTGTAGCCCGTTTTGCTAATTTTATTCGTTTTTATCACCAACATGTATGAAACCAGAAGATTAAAAATCATTCTGATACAGAAAAACAGAAACGTTAATATATATGAGTTGTTGCTATGATGATTTTGTCCTTATGATATATAAATTGCTTCAGTTTTTCAACCTGTGAGGTTTTGCTAGTTGATGAATTCCGTACAGTGACCGTTACATTATTTGGTCTCTTGTCTCATACCACATTTCTTACTAGATTTACATATTAATATTTGTATGTTGTCACTTATTATGCGCAAAACAATATTGCTAAGTATTGACAATTCTTTGAATGTCTAATGTATTGATAACCACATTTGCTAATGGACATTAAAAATGTAAATATAATTAAAATAACTCACCAGTTACCAGCTTCACATAATGAAAATCGACGCAAAACATTAAGAAAATGTCAATTAACTTCATTTTGATATAAATAACACTGACTGTTTTCTTTGGATTTCATCTAATAGTGATGAAATCGGAAATGATCTCTTAAGACGCAAAAAGTATGAGGAAATAATTTATACTTCTCGTTAATTAAATATCTTTTACGACTAAATTAGTTGTCTATTGGATGTTGAAACTGACACTTATCATTGGAAAGTTAGAAATAAAAAAAATATTAAGTTGCAAAGTGGATACATCCATACGAGTAAGACTTTCCTTCAATGATCCTTTTAAAAAACATAATCGATTAGATTCAGCAGACGATTAAAAGGTCTTATATATAAGGAGTTTATTGGATTAAATTTAAATACATCAGAACGGCAGGACAAGATAAAATTCAAACATTTCTAAAAAGTATGATTTGTTATATAGGGTTGGTGTTTCATTCAGGTATACACTTCGTAAATATAATATTTTTTAAAACATCACTTGGGATTTACTTTTTTAAATATTAAGAAACCCCTTAATTCCCAATATGTGACGCGGTTTCATAAAATTAAAAGTCCCTTTTTCAGACAGTCAATTCAAGTTCTATCTCTCCAAAAATTTCTGACAAATTAGACAAGCTGTTGCTCAGTTGCTGCCCCTGGATTAGTAATCCTGAGGAAATTTTGCAGTTTTAGGTTATTGGTTAAAAAAAAACAGATACAAAAATATAGTATGCTCAAATGTAAGATACAAAAAGCTACAAAACCAGTATGCATTACAATCCGTTTTCAGATATATATGCAAGTTCAGGTTTTATTCTGCCGAGTGATTATATCTGGATAGTTTATACAGAACGCTGTTTGATAGTATAGCAAAATAGATAGTTGTTCATATACGAAAATATTAAAATATAATGTACCTATATACAAGAGGCCAAGACAATTTCTTTATGTTTATTTGCTAACTCAAAATGCTTTCAATATAAGCAAAAACTTAAGTATTTTTATGTGTTTGGATTGAAAAAGTATATGTTGTTCACACATGTTTGTTGAGTTCATCTACTAGATTGAGTATTTGATATTTCGTAAAATATATATCGTTTGTGTAAAAGAAAACGACGCTATAAAAGCAAGCTTTTAAAAATAGAAATAGTTTTATATCTTTGGTGTGTTCCCCGATTGCATGATAGTGGTATTTAAAGTTGAAAAGGAAACTATGATGATAAAACACTTTACAAACGGAAAGCTGACAACTTATTATATCAATCACTTACGAGACTGATCTCTCATCATCAGCTTATTTTCGGAAATCGATATTTGATATTTTCTTTCCTTAAATCTACTTCCTTCTTTCGCGTTCAAAATTTATTGGATCACAACTATAGTAATTATACGGATCGTTTACCGATATGTGACTTTAAATATTCTTTAAAAATTAAATACAAAAAGAATGAATTTACAGATATGATCTATAAAAACACGCTATTCCAAAAGTTGTTTTTATCAAGTTCGGTTGAAGTAGTCATAGCCCACATATGCCAGTTAATCTATAGTAATGATTCATTTTGTTAACTTTACAAGGTACTAAATTTCGCAATAAAACAAACTTATTCTAAAAGGTTACCAACTCAACACTGTCATCAGATCTTTGAATAATGTTTATATTGGTATTAAAATTGATTTGTGTTATCAGTAAATTAAAAGCAAACTACATATTATTATTATATACATATGCACTTTCATTAATGGACCTCCTGCATTGATCAAGGTCTTTAAATCCATTGGATGTTTGATGTGTACTGATTGATAATTTAGTCTTAGATGCATGATTTTTTTATATTAGTTGTTATCATGGTTATTTGCAGAGAACTAGATATCAGTAACTGAGGGTACTCTCAGATAGTAGTTTGTGTCTTTTTGTGGCTGGGATGTACAAATACCCGGTAAATTCCACGTGTTTTTGTTATTTTATTTCTATTTTATCCATCTTATAAGTTGAGCCCATTTCAACAGATTTTTATAGTTTGTAAACTGGCACTAGTAACCCGAATTTAACTTGATCGGACAAAAACGTGTTAACGCTATTTAAATGAGATTGATCGTTATTTGATAAAGATTGACAAAAATTAAAAATTATATTTAATTCATTTCAATTCATATCAATTCATTTTAACGCCAGTCAAATAGATTTCTCTGCAGTCGATCAATTGAAATCAAGTTAGTGGTTAGTTGCGTCAAACTAATAGGCCACGCCCCTGTTAAGCTATCTCAAACATGCATTAATTCGTTTTAAACATGGATGAGACCCGGACTTTTTACAGGTAAATCACTCAAGCAAAACGACCTCGATGTATCTATCGTTTGGGCAGAATCAGTTTTTTGTTTCAAACTTTAAATGCGTACAGTCTTAGTAAAGTCACATGTTTCACAATTTAAACAAGCGAATGAATAATAGGGCGCCCGAATAATACACGTGACATGTTCATATATATAAGGAATTATAATAAAAAACATTAAAATATATATGCACACGCGGTTTAAAAATGCAAAACTTGTGAATCTGTTGAAAATAAAATAGTTAGATATATAACATGATTTTAATTTGCTCAAATGCACTAGATCTTTATCGCATATATACATGCGTTTCAAAAATTGCCAAATTCTATGAAAACTCGTGGCATGTAGGTTACGTGTGGTCCTTTGCAACTATTTACAAAACTTTTTGTATTCCTGTATATTTACCGTTTCTCTTTTTTCTGTTTTACTATAATAATTCTTTATTCCGTAAGAAAATATAGAGCTCATAGGATCAAATACATACACAAATTATACAGTTTACTGTATTGTATACTCGTATGTAAATGTAGACACGGAAAACTACACAGAAATTATTTATTGTGTACATAATTTAAATCGATGTATTTCATATTTTCGGTATTGACTGTAAAAAGAGCTTAAGTGCAGTATGAGTAAAATACAGAATTAACTCTACCTTTTTTTATACTTCTTTATTTTAGAGGTAAGCTGCTGGCCATGTTTCACTTATTCTGTCGCAAATCATTTAGTTCAAGATTCAGATTCAGATTCAATATTTTATTAAAGTCTCACCACATACAATTACATATATTTACACAATAAAATATTCATACAGGTACGTAAAACATACATGTATAACAACAAACTTTAAATTCACATTGTATGTGCCAATCTTAAAAGATTTATGAGAGACTGTATAACCAATATTATTTAAAAAACAATAAAATATTGTACATTTTATATATATTATATATTTGCTTATGAATACCATTAAAATACAGCATAATCAATTATATAAAAAAACATTCCTTCTGATTAAAATACTATAGCAGGTTCTGGCGACACTGTCAAAAACTTTATCATTATTGAATAAAAAAATTAATTTTTCATTATCTGATAAAATGTTAAAATCCACATTAAAATTTGAAACTTCATAAAACAATATATGTCTAAGATCTTCATATAGTGGACATTTCAATAAAACATGTAGTTCATCTTCAATACTATCATTACAATAAAAACATGTTCTTTCGTGTATTTCTTTTCTTTCATATCTACCCGTTTTATTCTAAGGGGAGCAACTCCGCATCTAAACTTAGCAAAAGAACTTCTAAATTTAAGTGGCATTTTATACTTTAAGTAAGGTTCAGTACAATAATCATGTTTAAATAACTTATAAGTTCTTAATTTATTACCTTGAGCATACGCAGATACTCTATTACTCCATTCTATTTTATATTTATCAAACATTATTGTTTCTAATTGTACAATAATACTCTTATTTAATACATTAGTTTCATAGTTACAATAATTATCAAAATTATGATTTAACCAATCAATTAAATTCTGAAAGAAGTTGATTTGTTATCTGTACGAATACATGAAATATTTCTCACTGAACGTTATGTTTGCAATCGATGATCAAATACAAATCTACAGTATTTATATGAAAGAGACTTAATGATATATTTTTATATTATTATTCTACATATATTTGAAGGATCGAAATATTCAGTTCTACAAATGGATGTTATTTAAAGACTTAAAATTTTACAATTATCAAGTGCATCCATGAAATTTTTATCGACGCACCAAACTTTTCCCTTTCATCGTGCATAGCTCATTTTCCGATTCACTTAAGATTTCTAACGATCTTCTTACTTGTTCATTGCATTCTAAAATTAAAATCCTACACAAATTGCAAAAACTTTTATTCTCCGGCTAGACTGCGTAAAAGATCAATATTGCTTTGTTTGTGTATACACAATGTTTTGAAGGCCGATATCCAGTTTGGCTAAAAAATAATTAATTTGCGCCACAAGTTAATTACGCGAATTCTTTTTTTTTGTATCACTTTATCATAAAAACTGCAACATTCATTTGCGCCAATAAAACAATCATTTAATTGTGCAAATATTATAGACTTGTTTTCAAATGTTTCTTCTTAGAGCACTGAGGAGGTCCTTTTCGGTATTTACATGTAGGTTCAGAATTCGCAAACTGAAAGGGCCTCCTTAGTGCACTTAGACTGACAAAAAAAGTGCACAATGGACCTGATGGAAAGATAGAATTGACACAAACAACATGGCATACGGAAGGAGAAGTACATAATTTCGAATTTTAGTAATTATAAAGTTATTTAACAGTTGAAGTAAGTATTCTAATGTTACATGTACGTGTAAATATGTTAATAGTTTGGGCAATAGTTTCGAGGTAAATATGACACAATTAATAAAATTAAGAATGGAAATGGGGAATGTGTCAAGTTCCATTTATTGGCGCAATTAATATTATAAAACAGAAGAGATGAGCGCTATTCAAACGTTTACAATATGACAAATTACACCTAACTGTTTTCACAAATCAGTATTTTTTTCGCCCGGGGATATACACCTGCCAGTAATCTAACTTCAGTAACTTTAAAATACCCAGCCGTGTCATTTCCGTATATTGTACATGTAGATATCACGTGTTATACATGTATATTAATAATCGAATATTTTTAAGAATTTGTGATTCGTTAAAACTTGATAACATGTACATTTGTATTTACTCAGATTGCACGCCAATACTGTAAGGTTAAGCTTTTCGTAGGTCAAAAACATCATATTGCACAGGGCATACAGCATGTTACTTAAAATACATTCTAGAAATCCCCAATTTTACATTGTTCATGCAATAGTTGTTGATTAATAATATAACAATTGTAGCCTTTAGTAGAAAATTCACTATAATTTCACTTTTTTTAAATGACAACTTGTAATTACCGGAAGATTTGCAGATATTGACACCTGTGCGTTTGGATTAGCATTAAAATGTTCCTGTATTTTTATAAGAAATACTTTATAACACAATCTTGGACTTGTACAAGTATATATATGCATCTATAAGTCCAAGCATGTGCATACAATAATGCATGTATGTATACGCATGAGTTTCTCGCTACATTGAAGACCTGTTATATAGGCCTTCCTCTTTTGTCTGCTCTATAGTCGGGTTTTTGTCTTTTTTACACATTCCCCATTTCCATTCTCAATTTTTGTAATATATACGACGCTATATTGGGGAGCGTCTAAACACCACCTCGGCCGCCTTGGTGCACTGTCAGTCTAAGCTCAAGAAACTGCACTAAGCCCATGATGGGATGGTGCTATGAATGTAAAAAAGATACCATCGGACGCTGTTTTTCATGAAGATAATGTATCTGATTTTTTTAGTCATTAGAAATTGTAGTTAAGTCGTAATTTGATTTTTTCCGGTACGTCTAAACACTGCTAAGGACTCCTTAGTGCACTAAGGACTATACAATGCCACTAAGGACTAGAAGGAGTGTTGTTATGTGTATTATTTTTACAAATTATGTTAGAGATCGATATTTAATGCATAAATTTCAAATATTATAGAAAAATAATCATAAATAAACAAGATATTCAACATTATTTAGGCACATGCCCGTTTTTCTTTGATATGCCGAAAATCAATGAACCGTTTGACACTGGCCAATAACATAACAACTGATTAAACAATCATAATCTTTTTATTTAGTAATAAACAATAGTGTTGAAAAGATTTATGCTTTTAAAATATTTATAATTATATGTTATTCTTATCAAAAATGATTAAAAGGACAAATAATTTTGTTTTTGTTTTATTTCTTTTCCAACAAAGTTATTTGCCATAGGTGCACGACTTTGATGTGTGCCAACTAAATGACTGATAAGTTGAAGGGTGGTTAGCTTGCTATGTAAGAGAAACGGAGACAAAAAGAATAGATATATTCATAAGTGTTTTGATTTATTTTGATTTCGACAAAGATGCGTGTATATATAAATGGTTTCAGTAAAAAAAATACGATTGAATTGAGAGAAAAAAATTCATGTGGCGTCCTTGGGTTTATCATAACAACTTAGCTTTCAAACAGTTTGATATCTGTTTACAAAGGCTTCATGCGGTACTTATTTGTGTGTATATGTTCGATTTTTTTTTTCTAAAAGTAAAAGAAGTTGAAAAAATCATTTCCAGATTTTTAGTCAGATTTAGTTCATTTTCAAATATATAACAAAGACAATTTTTTTTTAAATGTTCCACAGTTTTTAGTGTATTATTCACGAAAAAATTTCAGTTTGTGTTAATTTAGAGCTAAAATTATAATTTTGACAGAGAAAGAGATTGCTTCGTATGAACGCCTTGAAAACATGTCTTTACCCCATGATGTGTAAACAGTGTATATAAAGTGCGAATCCAGCTAGTTCATTTTTACTGTCATATGCGGGTATGTCTATTGTAGAATAAAGGATCATGGGAAAACTGTATTTGTTTACGTTTTAAAAATACCACGCTTATACCCCAACGCGACCCACTAATCTATACTCTTTTCTGACTCATATTAAGCCCATTATAAATATTAAAAAAGGGTGTTTTTTATCCCTTTTTATCCCGTCTCGTTTCGGTTTGAGCCATAGATAGATAAGATGTCTTATGTGACAATGAGACAACTCTCCATCCGAGTCACAATTTATAAAAGTATACCTTTAACGTCAAAATACGGTCTTCAACATGGAGACTTGGCTCACACCGAACCGGGCAAGTTATAAAGGGCCCCAGTGTAAAACCTTTTAAACGGGAAAACCAACGATTCAATCTATATCAAGATGTACGTAATTAGTGGTGAAGTGTCATGGAAATGGATAAAAAAAACAAGGAAGGATATGGAAATGGATAAAAAAAAAAACAAGGATAAAGATCCCTATACGATTTTTAAGAAATTAAATGGAATACATTTGAAATAAATGTTATTTCTATTGAATTTATTTAGAGTGTTTTAAAACTAAACTTTCCTCCGTAAGTTAAATTTGATCAAATCCGTCTCTTACTTTATCTATAATTGTTTCTGCAAGTCGGCTAAATTAAGGCTTTACAGCTAATTTCCTAATGCATGTAAAGCAAAACTTTGGTTGACTTGCTTGCTAAGTTTGTATATTTTTTTTATACAAACTTTGTAAATAAGATTGACATCTTTAAACCATATATATCGGCATAGTTTAACCTGTATTTATATAATTATTATATTTGAATTAAATTGGGTGGTATCATAATGATTGTACAAAAAAAAACTCAAAGCAAGCACGCTAACTAAAGTCTTGCTTTACATGTTTAAAAAATACGCTGTAATAGATAAAAAAAAAAGAATATATATAATACAGTGAAAATGCGCCGCATATAGAAAAATAATGAATCGCTCTACAGTGAAAATGAAAGAATAGTATCATTATTCGACAGTAAACATGACTCGCATAAAGAAAGCATCTAAGTGGAATTCAGTTCAATATAAAGAAACTGAATGACAAATTCTATTCTACGTTAAACAACTTTAATAATTGTGTTGAAATGAATATTTTTTCTGCAACAACATCTTACCTGTTAGTTATAAAACACATGCACGATCTGTTCGTGAAATGTACTAAATATTCACCTATTTTGGTATATATTTCACAGCTATTTGGATTTAGGCGCGAAAAAAAACCCGTTCGCATCTCTTACTTTGTTTTATTAGTATTATGTGTTTCTTAACATATACTTTTTAACTATTTTTCTTCATTTTCTTCAAAAATAAAAAATAAAAAGTCGTCTGTTTATTTATCCTTCTACATCAAAAATTTCTGTCATATACCGTGCAAATGATATTTTAGGATCCGCACTTTACATACACTGTGTAAATAATAATTTTTGTAATACAATATAATCTGAATATTTAAAGCATGAAAAAATGAAAATTTTCAGCCGACAGAAATATTTTCAACTATAATTTCTTTAAATCTGTTTTTCTTAAAGAAGAACAAGTATGTCAGAAGATAATCCGATTTGCATTTTTTTTTAAATTGTACGCTTAACATATTGTATGAAATAATTTATTAAATAATAACTATGTGGTATGTGCTTTTAAATAACGCATTTAAGATAATCTCTGCCCAAACAGGTCATATATAGACTAAGTGGGATTGCATGTAGTAAAAATGTATTATCTTATTGGTTTCGTTTTGTCCAGCAATACAGTGCTTAATGTCTTCATATATGAACTTAAATTTTGAAAAGTGCACCACAAGAAACAAACTTAAGTGTTCCAGTTACATAATAAATACTGTCTATTGTTCGAACGCATGCATGTCTGTCGTCGCCTGTCATCACAATAAAACACGCTTGCAAGAAAAATAAACAGTAGAGAGATACGTGTACAAAACACATCATAGGTCATGTGGCCGACCACCTGATAATAAAATAATTTCCAACGACAAAGAAGGCTACGAAATATAAGATTCAATTTTAGGTTTTACCGGACTTAAGGCAGCCAAGATCAAGATGAGTTTAATGAAAAAGCAACAAATAACTCTGCCGGCTATCCAAACTTCAACACGTACTTTCACAATATATATATGTGAATTAAAAGATTTAAAAAAACATATATTTCAGTCACTTATTAATATGAACATGATGATGGTCAGTAAATAAATAAAAATCGCAAAAACGTTGCACGGAATATAAAAATCGGAAAAAACGAAGCACGAGAAGTAAAATTGTAAATATTTATGGAAAAAGTAAAATAATATATTTATTAGCCGTTCTAAGAAATCATCTTGTCATTATTAAATGGACATGATGACCCTGCAGTCACTTTTAAGCGTCCGCTAGTTGCAACCAGAGACCTCTGTTGCAACTGATTTGAAAGAAACATATTATTCATAATAATTAATTTGATAGCAATTTTAAATATTCTGGGAACACGTTATTTACAACAATTTAGTCCCGTCAAATAGTGCTGTTGGTTTCTGCCGAAAAAAATCTTTCAAAAAGTTGTAACCTTTGGAACTTCTTCAGATAATTTGACCACATGACAAGAAATTATACAATATACATTGGTCACGCACGATAGATTCTGATGTAAGACACGTACCGTTACAATACCCAGTTAACACGCATCAGCGCACACAGGTTTATCGAATAGGCCAGTTGATTGGAGGAAAGTTACCAAAAACCACGCCTACCTTTAACTATTATCCAATCAAACGCCTTTGACATAAACATAAATAATACATGGGTAATATTACAGAGATTTTGAAAAAAGTTGAGACTCTAAATTCTAACTTAAAAGTATAGATTAATGCTCGTAATTTCGCAATTTACATTAAATTTTATTCATACTTTCACCTAGTGAGGAAAAAATTAAAATTTAAAACAATTGCAAATTACAACTATAATGCACAGCAAGGACGTATATTAGTTATCCGTCCTTGTGCACAGTTTGTGATAAATGGGTGTCAAAATGTATTAAACAAAAACCCAAATACCAGTTTCAAGAAGAATTCTTTGCTTTTATTGCAGAATCGCATAAAACATAATGTTGTCGTATTTTCAAAAAGAATTATCAATTTGAAAACTACTTTTCCTTTTTACCTTTCTAAATTCATATATTACGCAGATATAGATGTGGTAGTTGCCGATTGAGTCTAGAAGGTGTCAGGATTTACACAGAGAAGACAGAATATGCCGTCTCTGTGACACAAACAACATTGATGACGAGTACCATTACATTATGAATTGTAAAACATTTAAACTATAGAAAAAGAAGGAAATGTTTAAGGAACTACTGTTAGTCAAACCCTTATATCTTTAAAGCTGTTCAACAGTTAAACTCATCAAATATTGTAATATTAGAAAAACCAGAGACATATATGTGTATATATGTCTCTGGAAAAACTATGTAAAAGTTATAAATGTGAAAGTCAGTCCTCCAAGTTAATTTAATTGTATCGTTTACACATGCATGTACTAATTTTACCTTATAGTTATGTTTATGTATGTTCTTGATAACTAGTAATTGAAGTTTTATGAGAAATAAAGTAGTCGTATTCCTTTAAACCATAAATTACAGTACACGAAGACAGCCTACGGGTAAAGTACAAGTGAATATATCACAAAGATCATCCGTACGCGTCCTTGTAAATGCAAAACTCTGGATTTTCTTTGATAATTACCCGAGAGGTTAGAAAAGACTTCCAAAGGTGTTTGCCAAAAAATTAATTGAAATAAAAGATTTTTGTGTAGACGAGTTACAACATTGCATAAGCATAATTAGGAAATTTGAACAAAAAATGTAAGTGCACATCTTTCTAGTGGCGAAAAACACGCATATCGAGTTACGTAGACGAAAAAGAATAAGTACATTCATAATGATTATGATGTAAATTCACGAAATTATAAGGTTATAATTAGAAAACAATCTAAAACACGATTCGTCATTCCCCATGTGTATAGATTAAAACAGAATTATAATTTCGTCATTCCCCATGTGTATAGATTAAAACAGAATTATAATTTTAATTCTTAAATTAAATTCTGAAATTCAAAAGACATGTTTCTGATACTTGACAGTTCAGCGAACACTATTACATGAAATGCACGATGATATTGACCGAAAACAATGGTGAAAGATTCAAATTGTAAAATCAGCCGCTGAACGGTAGAATTTCTATCAATCATTCAACGACATAAAAAGACTTTTAAGTGTAAAAGTATGATAGAAATACTTTTAATTTATTGAAATGCCTGTTAAATTAATATTGTTCCAGTCATTGGTTACTAGTGATTGTCAGTCCATTTCGATATTTCATAGCACTTTTACAAATTCTGAAAAAAAAAAGAAAAAGAAAAAACTAATATTCCCATGGGAAAAATATATCTTCCCATGAGAAGAAATTTGTCCCGCACAGTGTTCAACTCCCAAAAAAGGGAGTCTAACCAACAAAGAAATACTTTATCATCTGTAGATTGATTTTTATATATGAAACGATGTGTATTGATTTTACTTGGTTCAATGTTCAGTGGCAAGTATTTTATGTATGCACAGGTCCAGAGACAGAAAATCAAATTATTCATTCACTTATGGTCTTCAAAAATAACGATTGCGGGATGACGGACAGGAAGACTTCAAACGTAACAGTGTGAACTAGCTGTCAGAAACTTAAGTACTCTTAGATCCTTTCGTGCTATTGTCGTTTTGTTCTTCTGGTAAACAAGTGATTCTTTCATTGTTGAAGACCCTCTAGCGACTATAAAGATGAACAGGAATAAAACGCTGACCATTGATAATTTGTATTTTTGTTAAGCTCTGACTTTGTGTTCGATTTAAGGTCCCGTGTACTTTTACTCCATATTCCTTTATTTTCTATAAAGGCGTCTGTCTTGACAGTAAGTTGACACGACTTAATACAAGTTAAACCCTTAAATGTAAAACACCAGATGGAAATACTCAAAAAGGAGAGCCAGTTTGGTATTCTGTAATGTTAGAGTTCAATTCTTCATGAAGAAACGACTATAATGTTTTCTGTATTCAGCATATAATCATATCTTCTAAACTATATTTTTTCGCACAATGTATGAATATTGGTGGACATGCATCATTGCGAAACCAGACATTTACAAATGAAAATTAACACTTATACTATAGCCATTTAGTAGGAAAGTAAATGCACAAAAGACAAGTAATTCAGAAACATGCATGATCATGCATGGATCACGCAAAATTATGCAGGGGCGACACCGGAGTAATGGGAGTTTTCTTCTTGCAAGACATTCGCCGTGAAAACAATTTGATATGAAGACAAGCCTTTATTTCAACTTTGTTTTAAATTTTCAAACATGAGGCTGTTACGGCCCAGGTCAATGTTCTTAAGCAACACATATTTTCATTTCATTTTGCTGTTAGCTTTCTGATATAAATTTTTACATATTATAGACTATTATGATTCTTTTTTTTTTTAATTTCAGTGAAACACTATTTCTGATTTGCTTTTAAATAAATTTTAACATGTTTAAATGTCTTTTTCTTTTTCTTCATCTTTTTGAAACCCTGGTTTTGTATTACCACTGACCAGTTCAGTAAAGAAACAGCTGCTTCATGTTTGCATAAATGTGTTTGTAACCAATCTAACATGCTATTATTTCCTTATTTTTTTATTCCGTGTCTATAGATAGTCTTCATCGGGGAGGCAAGATTTATTTTGTCTGTTGGTTGCTTGGCTAGCGTAAACTAATCGATTTACCTCACATTTTGAAGTTGGATGGAGACTGTTTTTAAATAAATGCCGTACCTTTGTACTTTGGTTTCCTGTCGGATTTTTCTCAATTTTAAATTGGGAAGTTTTATCATTTGTTTTGCATAATTATTATTTTTGACTTACAAATGAACGATTAATAAATCTAGTCCCATGTGTGCTAGCGAAATGTCTTTAGTGTAATCTCGGAGTGTAATTTTTATTTCAACTTTTACGTTTGCATCAGGAGGACCTAAAACACGAAAACTTTCTTTTTTTTTAAGAATAACATTCTTTACTTCAAACAAAAATCGCTTTTATCTTTTATTTTTTGCAGTAAAAGACCGGTTTCTTTTAAAAAAAACTTTCATACAATCGACTGAACGAAGTATAAGCTTCGGGAAGGTCAAGGATTATAACATATTTTTCGTCATTCTGAAAAATTCAATGGTCGAATTGAAGCTTAATACCTACAAAAAAAATCTCAATGAGCGAAAAGACTTTCATTTTAGTAATCTCTGGTGTATTTATGATGGCTTGGTTTGAAGCGAGAACAGACGAACTATGCTTACTAGTGCTGCATAAAAGAACATGAGGATATGGTTTGTCCTTTATTACAAATTTGACTCCAATAAGGATAATTTTTGTCTCATAGAAAAATCGGTATTTTTTACCGATAATTTATTTTTCGATCTTTATCTGATATAATAGTTTGGAAAAATACAAACCGGATAATTATTTATTAAAGTTTCGTATGCATCATAAATCAAGCTCCGGCAACTTTTGACTTGTTCTAATATAAATAGTAATGATTTTCATCGGAGAAAAAGATAGATATTTTTGTCGTGATTGAAAGAATCGTAAATGTGTTATTTTTCTAAATTCTGTTTGTTTAATCGGACATCGTAGAGTCTGAATTTGATTTCTTTTTGCCGAACTGGACTTCATATTGTGTATTGATTTGAAACATGAACGCGGACCTCGATGAGAACACCTGGATTGAAAGTTTGCAAACGTTCCGACCAATGAAATTCATTTTAATATGTAACGAGAGAACTTCAACGAGAGCACCTAGATGAAATATTTTAACTATACTACAATCAGTTTTAACTTAGAAATTTCCGCTCAAATATATAGGAAATATAATTATATGAAAGCAACAATGCAGAATGTTTCTTTTCCATTTTTTTTTTAACAATGTATATGTTCATTTCAATTTGGTAAGTAGACTTATATTAAATGCCCAAAACGTAAATGTATGTTTTCTTTAAAACATTAAAAAACGTAAAAGTATGCCGACAAATAGCCTGTCAAGGTCGTTAAACTTAAATCAACTTACCCATCTTTATCGTAGACTAAAATTTATCTCATATATACAGAATACATGTTCATTTATTACAAGTACGTCAGGGTGCATGACAGCACAATAATCTTTTTACAGAATCGTAAGAACAATATTTTTGTTTGGTATTTGTTTCTCTTCCACAATTAACGCCCGATTTGGCCATTGACCGGTATTACAATTTAACACAGTTTTAAAAGTTCAGTGGGCTGCTACTTCATTTAGAATTTTCAGCATGCCTTTCTGTTTATCATATTCAACGTCAATATTATCTTCGTCAATTCTATTATTCAACAATATCTTGTTTTTCATTAGAAGCTTTTCCAAATATCAATATCCAGCAAGAGAATGCATATATGTTGCTTCCCGGAAATATAAGACACATCGATTTAAATTATGTACACAATAAATAAATGTGTAGTTTTCCGTGTCTACATTTGATTTACGAGTACAATATAGTAAACAGAAAAAAAGAGAAACGGTAAATATACAGGAATACATAAAGTTTCGTAAATAGTTGCAAAGGACCACACGTTACTTGATACATCGAGGTCGTTTTGCTTGAGTGATTTACCTGTAAAAAGCCCGGGTCTCATCAATGTTTAAAACGAATTAATGCATGTTTGAAATAGCTTAACAGGGGCGTGGCCTATTAGTTTGACGCAACTAACCACTAACTTGATTTCAATTGATCGACTGCAGAGAAATCTACTTGACTGGCGTTAAAATGAATTGATATGAATTGAAATGAATTAAATATTATTTTTAATTTTTGTCAATCTTTATCAAATAACGATCAATTTCATTTAAATAGCGTTAACACGTTTTTGTCCGATCAAGTTAAATTCGGGTTACTAGTGTGGTGTACTGTTACACCACTATCCAGGTAATGGAGATACTTGGGATCATTCTTACTTACATGTTAAACCCCACCACATTCTGTGTGTATTTGCCTGCCCATGTCAAGAGCCTGTAACTCAGTGGAATTGTTGTTTGTTGCTGTGTTACATAATTATTTGTTTTCGCTACCAGAGAGTAAAAAAACGGAGATGTGTTTTTTTCTTAAAGGAATCGTATCTGACGTCCAGTAAAATTAAGAACGTTTTATCCAATGCCTCGTGTACGGAGAAATTTCTGCTCATTGCAGGTTGAGAAACCTTTGCAACAACTGTTTAAGAAACTCAGTAGATGGACTGCTACATAGCGAAATGTCTGTCATTGTCAAATATACATTTTTAACTCTTATTGTTTCGGTGGCATTCAAAATTCCCCCCAACAATTACCGCGGGCGGCCTCTACTACAGGACCTTCCTTTTACATTTATTGTTTATGTGTTCTCGTCGTAAATATGCATGACATATTTGCCACTGAACAGTAAGCAATTCAAAATAATCAATCAACCAAAGCACTCGCCGTGCTCAATAAGACAATTAACATTTGAGGGTTTTGATAATGCACGAGTATATAACGATAAGGGTATGTAGTTTGACTGTCAGTAAGACAATTAATTATACACCACAGACCAAATAACACTGATGTAAGTAAAATGTTAAATAACATAAATACCGAACTTTACGGAAAAATTTAAAACGGAAAGTCACTTATCAAACAAAAAGTTCTCTGAAACACATTATCAAGATGCTTGATTTCTTGATTGACAAAATATGTGTAACGTTTGGAGGACGAGTTTTTCAACAGACTGTCGGCATTCCAATGTGAACCAATTGTGCCCTCTTCTTGCCAACTTTTTTCTTTATTATTATGAAGCTGACTTCATATAGGAACTTAGGAAGAAATATAAGAAGTTAGCAATATCCTTTAACTTTACTTTCTGTTATATAGGTGATGTTCTCTCACTAAATAATTCAAAATTTGGTGATTATGTTGAACGCATCTATCCCATCGAACTAGAAATAAAGGATACAACAGATACAGTTAAGTCTGCCTCATATCTTGACTTACATCTAGAAATTGACCATGAGGGTCGGTTGAAAACAAAACTTTACGACATAAGAGATGGTTTTAACTTTCCAATTGTGAACTATCCATTGCTAAGTAGCAACCTTCCAGCAGCACCTGCATACGGGGTTGGGTATATATCTACCAATTGATACAATATTCCCGTGCTTGTATTTCCTATCATGATTTTCATGATAGAAGGTTTCTGCTTAAAAAGAAGCTATTAAACCAAGCGTTTCAAATGGTGAAGTTGAAATCATTTCTTCGAAAATTGTGTTGACGCCATCACAAGTTGGTTGACAATTTTCCGGATTTGTTATAACATGAACAACACTACGAGTGCCACACGTGGAGCATAATCTGCTTACCCTTCCGGAGTACCTGAGATCACCCCCAGTTTTTGGTGGGGTTTGTGTTGCTTATTCCTTGTTTTTTATGTTGTGTCATGTGCACTATTGTTTGTCTGATTGTCTTTTTCATTTTAGCCATGACGTTGTCAGTTTTTGTTTGATTTATGAGTTTGACTATTCCTCTGGTATCTTTCGCCCCTCTTTTATCATTTTCATGATAATCTCTATGTCTAAATACATATTAAACGGGACACCCCTCTTGAGTTCGTTTCTAGGTGGTGTTGTTTCATCTGCTTATTTTTCTTCAAAAGGGTAGAGGGGATAATACAATAAATAAGTCAGAAATAATCTTAACCATTATTGCAGAACACAAATGATGAAACGAAAGACAAAATTCTACAAAATATATATAAAACTAAACGCAAAAATACGTTTGCATGCAAAACGAACAAATTAAAAAATATTATCATACACAATCGTTCATTCAACGCCTTTGACATATTTACGATTGAACAGTCAGTTGTGTTTGATAATTATATCAGTTTAAAGTGCAATTGTATGTTAGTTTTAATTGCTACAAACAAATAAAATATTAAAATGAAGGACAATTAAAAGTGTTACAGTTTTGAATAAAAGTGGTGTAATGTTAAAAGTAAAATAACTAAAATACACAACTCCAAGGAAAATTCAAAGCGGGAAGTCCCTTTTCAAATTGCAAAATTAAAATCTCAAATACATCAAATGAATAGAAAACAACTGTCATATTCATGACTTGGTTCGGACATTTCCTCGTGTAGAAAATGGTGAATTAAACCTGATTTTATAGCCAGCAAAATTTATCACTTGTAGGACAGTCGACTAAAATCCCATTATATCGACAACAAATGTATTCAAAACAAACAGACATGATAGGTAAAAATGTTAAAAATATGGGTACAGCAGTCAACATTGTGTTATAATCTTAATCAATATAAAATAGACAAATATGTTAACAGAGAAAAAGACAAAGCACATTAGAATACATAAAAGACCAGAATACAAATGAATGACCATAGATTAGGATTATAATTAAATTGTAACTGAAAGGAATATAACTGTAGCATTGGAAATATTCCTTCAAACTTTTGACAGATGTAAATTAATAAAAATCATTTTGTTATAGAACATTCTGTTTAAACGATTCAAAAGAATTTATTTTGGTGGTAGATAATAAATGACGTATATCTAGATTCGGTCCGGGTCATTGACTTGAAACGGAAAAGAAAAACATTTCCTAATCGAGTTTGAAGAATCAACATTCTTTGTAATAAAATAATCTTTGAATTGATCTGATAATAATAACATTACATATATGTTTCATAATGAAATTAACCTTCATGTTTAAATCAAATGTAACATTCATGATGACATGAGCTTCCTCAATATACTGCATATGTACATAAAAGAAAAGAAAATGATAGAATTGTGTTTCATTATCCAAGCAAAACAATGTGAATTCTTTTTCTGTTAATTTTTTTATAAGGTTGTAGTAGCATTGACCATGCGCACATTTATAGAATGAAGAGCAACTACGCTTTCTACAAAATGTACTTAGGTAAACGCTATACCCAATTAAATGTATAAAAAGAAGCATTCCATGCTTAATTAGATTTTATTGATTGAGTTCCAGTAAATTTGAAGTTTATTGGACTTATTTCATGAATTTGACATCAATCGAATTTGGAATTTTCGCAGAATTCCTAAACCTATGCAAAATGCACAATGTAAAAAAGGATTTTTAATCGGGGCATGAAAGCTACATATACAACAGAATAACAAATTTAAATAATTGATAACCACAATTACAAAATAAAATGTAAATGATGAAAAAAATTACCATCTCTCTCTCGCTCTCTCAAAAATGAGTAACACACTGTATTATGGCTATTTGTTTATGTTTTCGAAATCATATACAGGCAATCTGATCCTCTAAAAGAGGAACTTCGGGTATTTATAGTCAGATTGGTCTCACGTTTTGTAATACTTTATGTAGGAGTCTGCATTTGGATGTTGTCATCTATGCATTCTTTAGTTGTAAGGCCATTAATATCTCCATTTTTACATGTTTTATATGTTGCTGTCAATTATTCCACAACTTTGTATATATTAGTATCCCATTATTCTTTTTTTCTGTAAACCCCATTCAGATCCCCTTACATTTTTGTGAATATACAAGTGATACACTGAAAACATATTTCTATAATTAAACATGTTTAAAATAATAATAGAGTAAGGGGTTACAAAGGTCATTCATCTGAACTTTCTGGTAATGGATCAGCTTTCCTTGTGAAATCTATATCAACATAGTTTGTTCTGTTTTCAGCCCCAATGATACGACGTCGATCTTTTGGCTTCCTGGTGAAGGATACTTCTATATATGTCAAACCATCCTGGTTTTTGCTCTTAAAAATAAAATTTGAAATTACCTATCTGATCAGTATATACTTAGGGTCCTTGATAATGTTGTTTGTTGGTACTTAAAAATTGTCAAATATTCTACTTCATTTGTCTTATTCACGAGTGCCTACTTCACATAACACTTCCTTCTTGTTAAGTTAAAACTATATCTCATTTTAATAGGTAAAGAAAATAATATACAGTGAAAAATATCATTAAGGCTGCTAGAGTTTCTACATGTTCAACAAAAACATGTATTAAAACTTTAGTAAAAGCTGTCAGGGTCAATGTACTTCCAAAGTTCTATATAAAAACTTGGGGACACGGATCTGATTTTTTCGTTAAAACACATTGAAATAAACGAAATCACAATAATAAAATATAAGTTTTATAGGTGAAATTTTTTTCTAGATAAAACATTAAACGAAACGTTGATTTTGTTAAACACTTCCGAAATATTTAATGAAAATAAGGGGTCACAGGTCTTTTCATTTGAAAAACAACACAATTTGTCTTTTTTTTCAACATAAATGTTTGACCTAGATTTTAATGGATTTTTTCCTGAAAATCTAAAATACACTTAGCTTCACTATTTTTTTTGAAAGTTTGAAACACATATTTAGTTAAACATACCCGTCCAGATGGTTTTGTTTTCAACGGTTGATGTATCAGCAAATCTGCATTGCCTTGATTGGAATGTACATTGGCATTCTCTGTATAATGTATCTCTAAAAGAATAATACCAAAAAATTAATGTTAATTATATTTTGCATGGTTAGTAGAAAGTATGTGTAGCATGACACTGAGAACTCAATCTAACAAGAACAGGTTATCGAAAGTATTTATGAATGGGTTTCATTTTGACGCATTAAAATGTTGATCAAGCATTTTAAAACTGATATAACCTCATTAAGTAAATACATTCGGTAGCATTCACTTGCATACCCTTCGGGGCACCCAAGTGTTTTATGGGGTTCGTGTTGCTAAGTTTTTATCTTTTTATTTGTGTTCTGTATATTGTAAATTGTCTTTGGTATATTTATTTTTTGCCCTGGTTCATTTGTATGTTTCGGAATTCAGTTTGGCGTCCATTTCGCCGAAAGATTATACAATATTGTCTAGGGGCCAACTAAAACCCGCCTCTGAACACGTTGAAGATCGATTGATAGTCTTGGGCTGTAATCTGATCTCTTGTCGGGTTTTGTCTCTTTTACACATTCCCCGCTTCCATTATCTATTCTAATAGTATTCAAAAAATAAGAAAACGGTAATTGACCTCACTTTCGACTGTGAACGGTCACACATATGCACACCAACATGTAAATAACTTACTTTTATTTGATTTGTCCACAACTGCATATTCATCATTTTCTTTTTCAATTTCATCTTCTGAAATATATTGAAATAGTAAATTGAAGTAATATGCCTACCCCTACCTCCCCCCCCAAAAAAAAATCAAAATCAAAAAGGAGAAAGTCGACATGAAAACATTTAATATGAAATTTGGGATCATTCACAGTTGTAAAAAGTAAAATCACAAGAACCGTCAAATTCCTGACTTGGTACAGGCGTTTTCAAATGTAGAAAATGGTGGATTAAATCTGGTAATATATTTAGGACGATTTTGGACTGGTATACACATGATACAGGAATTTCCGTTTTGAATTTCCTTTGGAGTTCGATATCTTTGTTATTTTACTTTGTATGCCAATAATGTCATAGAAATAAGTTTATTTGAAAAGTTGAAGAAAAAAATGTGCCGCATTATATAAACGTAAGACTTTAAACTTTAAAAAACTACTACTGAAGCCTGG
The DNA here is from genome assembly GCF_963676685.1 of Mytilus edulis. Lineage (NCBI taxonomy): Eukaryota > Metazoa > Mollusca > Bivalvia > Mytilida > Mytilidae > Mytilus > Mytilus edulis. Next base: position 45,096,110 of record NC_092348.1, on the reverse strand, counting down.
TGCTAACGGAACTCAAAATCGTTGTCAATACAATATAATTGTATGCAACTTTCAAACGCGTGAGAGGTTTAGCTAGCTATAAAACCAAGTTTTATCCAGCATTTTCTACATACGAAATTGGGATTTCGGAAATTTTGTTATTTTACTTTTTTTGTACTCACAATAATTATTCAATGTTCACATGCTTTTATTTCATAATCTAATAACGTCTTTGAAGTACTGTTATGTCCGATTATACCATGGTCAAATACAAATCATAAAAAATAATCAAAGAAAGTAATCGTACACATTACATTATAAGATTTCCATAGCAAGGATTGAATAAAGTGAAAGTTATGTTAAAAAAAAAACTCTTCAAACATACCAAGTTTTGTACGCCTGACGCGCGTTTCTTCTACACATGACTCACATGTAGCACTCGGATGAAAAGAGTTTCAAAATCAAATAAACAACAAAGTAACCAAAAAAAAATGAATATTTATGATAGTGACTTACCTTTATAATGTACCTTTTTAGATTTGGATTTAGGTTTAACAACAGAAGCATATTCGGCATTCGCAGGTGCATTAGAATCCTCGTTTTCGTTTTCTACAGGAGGAAGAATAATAAAAAAACAATGGTCCTCATTTTAAATTACATAAAGTTATATAATGGTACAGGTAGAATCGACTATTTCAGAGATGAAGACAAAAGGCTATCTCTAGAAATAAATTTTACACACCAAAACGTTAAACATATTTAGTTGCAGTGGTTTTTTTCATCATTTACTCTAATCTGCTTTATATTCATTATGTTCTTAAAACAAATCTGTAAAATTTCAAATTCGCGTTGTTAGTTCAAATTTTTAACAATACAATTTCTTCTTAGTTTGAAAAGAAGGATCCCCGTCTGTACCTGATGTTAAATATAACAAAAAAATCTCGGGTGCATGTAGCTTAAGATCTAGCTAGAGAAGACCAAATTGTCTGGGTTTGTTTCTCTCTCATCTTTTATTGAATAAAGCAAAATATTCAAAATAACTTTTATTTGTTAATACAATTACATGTTATTACATGTTATTATCTGTATTTATTTTTAAAACGACGAAAGTATTTAATAGTTACGGTTACAGTAGTAGAACATATTTTTAATTGACTGTCCAATTACTTGTATTCAACATAAGGTATAGGAAGATGTGGTGTGAGTGCCAATGAGACAACTCTCCATCCAAATAACAATTTATAAAAGTAAACCATTATAGGTCAATGTACGGCCTTCAACACGGAGCCTTGATTAACCTTGATTTTGATTTGATTTTTAATAATATATCCTTTTTCCGTGTTTTTCGCAATGACTTTGTTTAAAAAAACGAGTTTTTCATTTACCTCACTACTCCATTATGCTTTATTGTCTAGAGGTAATGTACATAAGCATGTAATTCTATTATTTCACACCGTTTGTAAGCACCCCGGCGAAACTCAATTTGCCTATTTAGAATTGTTATGTATGCTTATTTTATTTTTGGTTTATGCCTTAAACCATGTAGATAAACATTTACGCTCCGGCAACCCTACTTCAGTGTAGTGTCGACCGATACGGTATGCACAGCTGCAATATACTAGTACTGTTTGAAAATTTCAAAATATATAAATTGATATTTACCCGGGTTTCTCCGTTTGATTTTCTGTTGTATCTTATCAACTGCTGCGTACAACACATTGCTTTCCGTTGATTCTAAAACAATATTTTAAGACATTTGTGTTCATAACTGTTTTTAATATAACCAAATTATAGACATACAAGAGACCAGAACACGTAGACGTAGTAAATGAACAGAACTGGAGGATATTATTGTTACTTGACAGGTTAGACGAGAGTCCCATCAGGTAGCAACAAGTAAAAACTAGAGGTTGTGTTAGCTAAACTAACATAAAAAACGTCCCTTTCAAAGTCCATGCTTTTGCAAGGTAAACCCCCATTTTATTGAGATAAAAACAAAAAAGAGTGGCACAATACAATAATATGGTTTCGATCGTGAGAATGTTTACATAAATTCTAATTGTGAGAATGTTAAAAAAAAATGTTATAAGCGATTTAGGAAGAGAGCGAATATAAAAAGGGAAAACCCTAATATATACAACAATGACATTTGTAACGAAAACTCTAGAAATGATTCAAATCTATACTATTAAACGGTAAGGGTCGCTTCTCTTTCTTCCACAATAAATTCATCCTCATGCCTCTGTATCCTATGGGTACCATGTATAATCGCATTTGTCATGCATTCTTATGATCATTTAGTTTGGGTTATTTTGGAAAAAAAACGAAAAAATGCGTCAGGATTTTAAGTCCGACTAGACTTCCGGTTTGCGTTTTCTGTACTTTGAATATACAAATACTATGAATAAAGTGTATTTGCTATAATCTGCTATCATTTTCAAGTTTACTATCCACGGCGGGCACAGAGTTTATTAAATAGAGAGGGTCTATATAATATGTCAATGACCGCAGTATTCTGTATACTACATACATATACTATGAATAAATTGTATTTGCTATAATTTACTATAAATTCAAATGGTTTACTAGGGGGTTGAGGTGGTCTTTACTATTCACGGCTGTATATGATATATCAGTGACCGTTTAAAGTAATTATAGTATATATATGTATATTCATAGTATACAGAAAACAGAAGGAATGCAAATCGGTATTTGGAAAAAAGGGGGAGGGCAAAAAATGGTGCCCACTCCCCAAATACCTTTGACTTATGATACCTGTCCGGAAATTCTCCAGTTATAATTTTTACAGTTTACATAATTACGCTCTCTTTCCCCGCGATTTGTTCCGGGTGTGTTCTGGTAAATATAGAAAATAAGACGTACATAAGACAATTATGTCATGAATAATCAACGAAAGTTTGAATGTGATTCATTCACTGCTCTAGGAGGAGTTGTGGATGGGGGATGTTTACCCCCATAATATAAAAAAGAAAATGTGGTATGATTGCCAATGAGACAGCTATTCACATGAGCAAGTGACACATGGATTAACAACTATAGGTCATCGGACGGTAGTCAATAATGAGCAAAGGCATATTGCGTATTGTATAGTGATATAATGAGTATTCCGCCCAAAAAAATCATCATGGCTCCACTAGAAAATAAATGGTAGTCCCCTAACTGTTACCAATTTGAAACCAGATGGAAAGCGAGGTTTTGCGAGCATTTATTTTGTTTCTAGGGAAGTCAAAACATATTTTATATATTGCTCAACACTTCTAAAATCTTTTATACTGCACAAACTTATTCATGCTCAAATGTTTAGTTTAACAAGTCTAACACGCTTTATTGTAATCCGCATTGCTTTGACAAGAATCGCCAATAGGTCACCACATGACAGCCATTTAAATATATGCTAGCTCAATAATAGAAGCAAACATTTTTTTCTGCAATTGCATATTTTCTATTTTTTCCAAACTGATTTTAAAAAACGATGGATGATACTTAAAAAACTAATTAAATTCTAACCCATTGCAAATGCATCATACAAGTCAAAAGCATCTTCAGTGTTTTCTTTATTTCTAGTAGGTTTATTATTGTCCTTTAAACAATATCCTGCGGATGGTAATAATCTCAGTAGAATTACCTCTTTTCTCTGAGTAAAGATTGACATATGGTAAAATGTCAGACAATTGAAAGATATGTAGCTTCCCCGAAATTGTGTCTTTTTTTTTTTTTTTTTTTTTGGTAACGGTAAGAATATCCCTTTACTTTACTTATAAATTAAATATAGTATATTTTGTTTGACATACCATTTGTGCTGCCTCTATTTCTTCTGATGCAAAACACATATAGAGAAGTAACTACTATGAGTATAAGTGCAATACCACACCCAATACCAATAAATATAGGAGTCATGGAAGCTGATTTTAATGGCGATTTAACGGTAGGTTCCACTAAAAAAATAGACGAAAAGGGGAATAAATCATGATTATTCTACAAACCAATGTCATAATAAAATATTTGATTGAATGTATGCCTTGTTGATAAGCATTATGATAACAAGATAGATTTGCTATGAAATGATTCCCTGAAATTAATAACATGCAATCCATAAAGTTACGATATACATAAAAGGAAAATGTGTACAAGAAAGTATAATTGCCAATGAAACATTTATCCACCAAAGTTCGAATGAAATAGATTCGAGCAACTTTAAGTCACCATAGACCTTCAACAATTAGCTAAACCAACATTGTAAAGTCAGCAATAAATGGTCCAGACATGACAAAATATTTAAACAATTCAAACATTAAAACGTTTAATCCCGCTGTAAATGTTTGCACCAGTCCTAAGTCAGGAATCTGGTGTACAGTAGTTGTCGTTTGTTTATCATGGTAATTTTTACGTGTTTCACGTTTCTTGTTTTTTTATATAGATTAGACCATTGGTTTTCCCGTTTGAATGGGTTTACACGTCTAGTAATTTTTGGGCCCTTTATAGCTTGTTATACAGTTTGAGCCATGGCTCCGTGTTGAAGGCCGGACATTGACCTATACTGGTTTACTTTTATAAATTGTTACTTGGATGGAGAGTTGTTGCATTAGCACTCATACCACATCTTCCTATATCTATGAAAACAACAAATAAAAAACAATTGGACAGACAACAACAAACGACAACCACTGAATTACAGGCTCCTGACTTATACAGGCTCCTGACTTATACAGGCTCCTGACTTATACAGGCATGTGGTTAATCATGTTTGTGAGTTCTACATTAACAATGGAAGTATTGAACTGAAGAAAGAGAACTATCAGTTATTGAAAGCTTTTTTTTAAACCAATTACAACTAATATATAAACAAAGAAATATTATCACAGACGTAAGTATCAATCTGTACACATTAAACAAATTTGAAATTTAAATTAAAAAAAAATCATTTACTTGACATATTGGCGTACATCAATAGCCAAGTGTATTATCCGAATATTCTTTAAGTTATCTGAGTAATTGTGGTGGCCTCTAATTCTGAGTTTGAAGCATCTTTATTTATGCGATTGCTAAATAGCACGACTTGTAATATGATATAAATGCTATGTTGAGGCAGCAGTTAATATGTTCAGGGTTTTTTTTTATTTCATATATTTTAAAACAGATTATTAGCCTAATCTTATTCCAATGTTATTTCTCATGATCACAGTATTAGCTGAGACTAGCAAATTATATAATATAAAATAAGGTAAAAATGAGATAAAGCGGCATGTTCACCAACGATACAGCTAGGCAACATTGACCCAACAACAACAAAAAACGTGAATGAAAACTTGAAGTCACTTATAATTAATGGACTTCTGGATAGTAAGATTCTAATTGTCAAACTACTATAACTTGCAAACAATTGTACAGATAGACCAAATGCCTCATTTATGTTAATAAACGAGAAACAAATATATCAGACAGCAGGTAAAATCAACAATATAGACTGAATAACAGGCTCCTGATGTGGGACAGACACATACTGAATGTTTCAAGATTGAATGTTTGTGTGCGCAACCGCTTAACCTGGGATATATTTGTCAAAATAGATCAAGTATTAAACTTACTGTAAAATTCTAATTGAGAGGGCTTTGCCCATTAGCTCAGACAAAAGACTCTACAAAATATATTAATGATACAATCATGTCACCTTTTCACCGAATTAGACTTGTTATCGGGTTTATCATTGTGTACATGTACCCGGATATTCGAGTATTTTTGTGTTGTACCGAGTATTGAATATAAAAAAAATATCAAACATTGTCAAAACTACCAGGCTTGTAATTTGAAACATCAGACGCGCGTTTTGTCTACATAAGACTCATCACTGACGATCTGATCAAAATAGTTCGAAATCAAAAACAAGTACAAAGTTGAAGAGCGTTGAGGACCATTTAACAAAATGATTCTTGACAAATCATTAGAAAGTAAAACACCGCACAAAGAAACACGAAACTTAAGAAAATTAAAAAAATATATAAATCTAGTTGGTTAGCTTACCTTCCGTTTTAAATTCAAGTGATGCATTCCTTTGTCCTTGTAAGTTTGTTGACACAACAACTACTTGATATGACGTGTCTGGTTTCAGTTGATCTAATGTGTAGTATACCGTATTACCCGTTTTAATGTCATTATTTTCTACATTCTTCGTGTTCCATGTAACATCATCTGTTGCTTTAAACTGAACCGAAAAGGTTTGCTCGTGTCCGCCATTAAATCCAGCAATCCAGGATATATTTACTGATCGAAATGTTGTTGTTACGACAGATACATTTTGCGGTGCTTCTGGCTTATCTGAAATTAAATATTATTCAAGTCTTACCTCTGGATTTATCTTTTGTAAACATAAACCATCAGTTTTACATACTACTATACATTGAAACATGATTGTAACTTAAATAGAATATATGCGTGCATTGTGTTAATTCTACTCATCATAGATAGTTTCAAAATCAAGACTTATGCTCGATTTATATGCATACTGAATAATCCAATTTTTTTACCACCATGAATGGAAATGGGGGATGTGTCAAAGAGACAACAACCCGACCAAATAAAAAACAACAGCAGAGGGTCACCAACAGCAGAAGGTCACCAACAGGCATTTATAATGAATTATCTAAAAAAAATTACGACTGTTTTATCGTTTATGTATGCTCGAGAAAAAAGTTATAGTCGTCATTAATGTAGTAAGTTTTTTTTTGCTTTTTACGGTGCACAGGTTTTCATTAAATTAAAAGTCGGTGCTTTTGGTTACGTTCATTTTGCTAAATTTGTAGTTTGTTTGGGATGCATTCGCGACATTCTGATCGTTTATTATGTTGAGCTTCTTCATGTAAATACTAGAAATAAACTTATACTTCAACTCGTGTTATTGATATGGTATGTTTTAAGCTTTGTCAGCACAAATAAGATTGTTACATATAAAAGAAAATATAAAATAGTGTTATAACTTATAGGGTAGACAAAATATACCAATTACATTCAAACTCAAAAACAAACTAGCAATGCCATGACAAAAAGCGAAAAGGGAAACAACAATACACATAACGTTTATTAGCATGGTTCAGACTATAACGTTAAATAGAAAGATTAAGACTAAACAACATGAACCCCACTAAAAAAAGGGAAAATTCTGTTGATCTCATAAAATGTATAGATTTCAATCTTTGTGTAACCACAAGTATTTGACAATAAGAAACTTTACTTTCAAAACCTTCAGAAGAACTAAGAATAAAAGTTCAGGTAAAACTTTATTAATGTCATGTAACTAAATTGCAACATTCTAAGAAATATTCACATGTATTTTCAAACGTTTCTGGATAAATTTTTCTAAAACATGTCACTACAAAAACCTTTGTAGCGTTTACCTAAAATTAACAAATGTTGACACAGAAATTTAACTCTTTTTCTCAATATTTGTTTACAAACGTCAATGAAGGCAATGCTTCCATTTTTTAAACATAAACAAGACACCTTTAAATGAAAAAAATGTAAAGATTTTAATTAATGAAGAGGTACATGTAAGACCAAAATAGTTATTTTTTGACGTTTTTTTGTACTATAATAATAGTAAAACTGTTTGTTTTCACCGACGAATCGACATCACTTGCCGCTAGACACCAATCAATCAACAGTGCATAAGAGTTCGATGAGAACGAACAATTATTATCAATATTACTGTTAACTAAACATATCTTTGTAAAGAAGTAGTAGAAGAATGATTTACAACAGTAGAAGTAAAAGTAATTGTTTGTTTGTTTGTGATATGTTGATTGGTACATTGAAATCAGAAGATGAATTTCCAGTCAAACGACTTGTTTTTGCTTCTTTTATGTCTTTTACTGTTCATGCTAATCCCTATACTGCTGATTGTTACCTAAAATTTTGTTTTCAAAACGGATTTTGGTGTTTTAAACAACCGTAAACAACTGCTGCATGACATGTAATGAATAACAATCGTAAGTAAGACTATGCATTCTCTGCATTTGGATGCGAGTTAGTTAACTATGCTCTTGTCAAATAGAAATTAAATTAATACATAAATATACAATTACATGTACCTTGTGGTTTCAGAGTAATATTTTCCACAATACATCCCAATTGGTTACATATTCTGATTCCATACACACCAAAGTCTCTTTCCGATCCGATACGTATTTTGGAATAAATTTTATGTCTGTAATCATATCTATCTTTCTGAACTTTCCAAATGGAACCAGTCCTACTTACCCACGTCACAGTAGGTGTTGGGAATGATATTACTTGCAATACTATATTTTCTACTGTATCAATTTTTGCACCGATTGTTCTCGATTCTGGTGGGACGTTTCTAGGTTTACCTGAAACACAATTCAATGACTTATAGCGACATAAATTCATAAATTATACCAGCATGATTAGCCACTTTGTTTTTCAAAGTTCTGAAATCTATAGAACGGCAAGTCTATATAACTTGTCTATATGTTCCATCTATCTATACTCGGGCACAGGACGTTTACGCTTTTTTATCTGTAAAACGATAGGACATCTGCGCTTCAAATACAATGGACATTTGCGCTTTTAGTTTAGAATCACCTGTATTAAATTGACCGGACATTTGCGCTTTTTACCTAAAGTCGACTACCTGTAATGTTAAAGACCAGGCTCAAGCTAGCAGCCACTCGCTAGCAGCCATTACGCTAGCAGTCAGTTTTCGGATATGTCTATGAACCCAAAAGTTGCATAAGATTCAAACGTACTCAAAATGTTTTTATTGATATATAACTAATATATTATCAGTTTTTAATATATAATAAAGCAGAGGGAGAACTATTCGATGATTTAAAAAATATCTAGTCCTGTTCATCAATTTAAAACAATAGTAATCGATGTCAATATACCAAACAGCGTGCTCCCCGCTTTTAATTTTAATAGTTAACAGTTTGAGTGTACAAAGAATCGCAAATATGTAATAAAATTATTGAAATGCTTACAAAATTGCTTGTAACAGGGAATTAACATTGAAATCATAAATTAATTTTGTGATATTGTGTCAAATAGCTTTCCATATTCTCGGCATCCTGTCAAATAGTTCCTGAAAAGTTATTATTGTTCTGCATGACAAGAAAAGAATATTTTTTTAATGAGTCAAATCTGTTTTAACGAAACATTCTATTTTTGAAGCAGTGGATATCGCTGACTTTCGATTAGACGAAAGGTTTACTTTTTTTTACACAAAGGATGGTGGGCAAGGAAATTATTTATCATCTATTAAAAAAAAATTGTTTAAATCCTTATACACAGACGTGGAATTTTGGTCAAGTAGACACTTGGTTCAAACCTTGCCGGTCCCAAGCCCGGATAAAAGAGGAGAGAAGTCATAAATATCAAAAATTGCAAAAGCGCAAATGTCCGATGTAAAAAGCGCAAATGTCCATTTTTGAAAAGCACAAATGTCCTATCTTTTTGAAGCGCAAGTGTCCAGAAAAAAAGCGCAAATGTCCTATGAAAAAGCGCAAACGTCCCGTGCCGCTATACTCAATATGCTATGTATATCACTAGATTATTATTTTAATTTATTACACCATATTAACATATTGACAACTGTCAGTTATGCTTTTGATTTGAATAAAAACAAGGCACTCTTTTTTTTAAGGTGCTTTTGGAAGAAATGAATGAAAGGCAACCAAGCGTTTCATCATTGAAACATTTTTTAACAAATACTAGTATTATGTTTTTCTCTGATGTTATAAAGGCATAATATACTATATCGTCACTAATAGTCTGTGTTTTCTTTAAGTTTAACAGGATAAATATATATTGATAAGGGTGGTTTATTAAGAAATAATTCATGGAAGTCATAGATGGTTTGAAATTTACACATGGCATGGGCCGTGATATTCGAATTTTATCCAAAGTTGACAAAGTTAACTAAGAAGCTGCCATGTTGACTTGTTGAAATTAGTAAATATGCAAATAAAGCAATAGAATGGAAAATAAAACAAAAGCTACCTCAAAAATCAGTCTTAATACAATATCATACGAAATTCTTTGGTTTACGTAACAGAAAACTTTCAACTGTAGCGGTTTCATTTGTATGACGTCATGTTTTGAAATGACTTAAATGCGCCAAAAAAAAATGATAGACTTTCCCGGAATTTTATTTTATTTTTATTTTGTTGATTTCTTGGAGCTCTTGTGCATTACTTCTTTTTATTATGCATCCGAATAAAAATAACAGATATTGTCTTTTTTAAATTGCACTTTTTAAAACAATAAAATCTGCAAAGGTTCTGTAAATAGGTTCCAATACATGTAGATTTACGTGGGAAGTATATTGTAACAGCCATTATTATGTACAACTCTGAATCTGCGCCTAGTATAGATATATCGAGAATTTTATCACAGTGTTGTTTACCCCAGGAGTAGATTACCTTAGCCGTAGTTGGCACAACTTTTGGGAATTTTGGGTCCTCAATGCTCTTCAACTTTGTATTTGTTTGGCTTTTTAACTATTTTGATCTGAGCGTCACTGATGAGTCTTATGTAGACGAAACGCGCGTCTGGCGTATAAAATTATAATCCTGGTACTTTTGATAACTATTTACACCACTGGGTCGATGCCACTGCTGGTGGACGTTTCGTCCCCGAGGGTAACACCAGCCCAGTAGTCAGCACTTCGGTGTTGACATGAATATCAATTATATGGTCATTTTTATAAATTTTCTGTTTACATAACTTTTGAATTTTTCGAAAAACTAAGGATTTTCTTACCCTAGGAGTAGATTACCTTAGCCGTATTTGGCACCACTTTGGGGAATTTTGGGTCCTCAATGCTCTTCAACTTTGTATTTGTTTGGCTTTTTAACTATTTTGATCTGGGCGTCACTGATGAGTCTTATGTAGACGAAACGCGCGTCTGGCGTATCAAATTATAATCCTGGTACTTTTGATAACTAATTACAAAGCGATAGAAGCACGTCATATTATAATAGTTCATGTAAAAGAGAAGAGCTAGTAAACCGAACCCTATACAGATGGGTTTTATTTAACTTTGATTACTTAAGTATGTAATGCATGTAATGTGAATATATTAATAAATGTATGATATTATCAAAATATGATAAAAAAAATATCTACAGTAAATCTGTATTCTTCTTATAAAAATATCAGACCTTGAAAAAATAAAGAATATGGAAATATAAGAATATTTAGTTTATAAATTCTATTGTTCTGGGATTGTATTACGAATTGGCGCATGGTCTAAAGAGGCAAAGTGGGAGTTATTTTGCAGAATCAAACTGGCTCATCATGGATCAGAATTTGTTTGTTATTAGTTGTCTTAAATTCCATATTTTTCATTAATTAAGACATCGCAATAATTTCAAAAACTTACAGTAATATCATGTCTTTCTTTTACAAGACGTGTATTGTAATCAAATTATTACTTTGGGAATAATGTAATTCAAATGTTCATGTTGGAGATGAAGATACTCCTATAACAACTTTACTTACACTGTATCTTTAAATTGACTATGCTGGTATCTCCATATGGTATCCCATTACTAGCCAATATTGAGAAGTTTCCAGAATCTTCACATTTAAGAGAAGAGAGGTTACATGTGTAATCAGTATACTCATTGCCTTTATTGGTTTGTTGAATTTTCAACAAGGAAGATCTAAATATTATTTTCGAATCAGGATTACTTTCCACACGCAGTGTCATTTTCGCATTTTCTTCTTCATTGAAACTAAAAGTTGCAGGAGTACGTACTCTTTTTCTCTGATTACCACTACTAAACCAGATATCAGTTATTTTCGGGGAATCTGAAATATATTAGACAATACTTTACAGTAATATGACTGAAATGAATTAAATTTCACCTTGGTACTGACATGATTAAATTAATGAATGTATCTTGGTAAGTTATACAAAAAGGTGGCCATTTTGTTTCGATTCTGTTTAATCCTTTTAACATTCTGATTTTGGAACTGCTTACTTCGAGCGTAACTGACGAGAGTACTTCAAATTACACGAAGAAAATAAATTATTTAACATTCTAGATGCACTACAATCGTCGCCGGATGATATAACAGTTTATGAATTAAGCAACTATGCTTTCATTTGAAGACATGATGGTATTCATCACTTTTATTCAAAACGAAACGTCCGATGATAATCAATTATCCCATCAATAATTCATATATAGCAGAAAAGAAATAAAGCGACACGAATGGCCCCGTCTCAAAAAGTTGAAAACTCTGCAATTTCAATAACACATGTGGACACAAAAATTAAACATGATGGTGGTCTCATATATAAAAAATCAGCTTAAAATCTGCAGGCGTATAGAAAAAGTCCGTATAGCTGTGATTTTCAAACATTTAACATAGTCCAAAGCCCGTAATTTCGGCAAAAATTAGCCAAGCGTAACAAAACTTAAACTTGACCTGTAACACATCTTGGTTAATCTCACATGCCAAAAATCATCCCAATATCTAAAAGCATTTAGAAAAAAAGTCCGTATAACTGTGATTTTCAACAATTTAACAAAGTCCAAAGCCCGTAATTTCGGCAAAAATTAGCGGACCAGAACGAAACTTAAACTTGATCTGTAAATCATCATGGTTAACTCACAAACCAAAAATCATCTCAATATCTGAAGGGATTTAGAAATAAACTCCGTATAATGGTTTGTTGCGGAATGACGGAATTTCGGATAAGGGTAAAATTATATGGCACCGACAACTTCGTTGCGGGGCCATAATAAAAACAGAAAAACAGAAGACTCATTCCATCTCCAAGTCACACTTTTGAAATATCAGGTACGTTTTTGTTGAAAATTAATCATGTTAATGTAAAAGAAACACCCTGGCTATATCGGTCATATTTTAAGTTTGCAAACAGGGATGCCATTACGTATACAGCAGGTTTATTTTGAAATACATATTGAAAATCATCCAGCAAACTGAAAAGCAATTTTGTTGATAAAAAGTAGTTTTTTTTCATTTTGAACAACTTAGCATCTCTTTTGAAAGTAGTGCTTATGTGTTTGATTGTTCAATGCAGTCTCCTCACAGGTAAGACATTGTAATTCATCAAATGCTCTATTTGTGTAAAATCAAGATATGGATATTTTTATTTTGATATACGTTATATGAAATAGAAACACAATTGTGTCATCATGTCACTCATCAACTACTTTATCCCTATTTGTAGAAGGTAATTTTATTTACAATATAGTTTATAAGATAGTTTATACATTTTTTTGTCTTTCCTTTTTTTTTTTTTGGACACGATCTTGTCACACTTTATTGAATTAATCAAATTCTTACTTTGCCAATATACTATCTTAACAGGTTTTTTGACGAATTGGCTTATATATTAAACAAATGATTGCAATTGAAATTCCTAATAAGTTGTGGTTATATAGCGTCAATGATAATGACCGACGCCATTCTAATGTTTATAGGGTCCAGCAGTTAATATTTAATAAGTTAAGATCTAAGTGTGCCTTTTCTTACTGAGTAAGAATTCTAAGTCATTCATCGTGAATATTCATTTTGATCAACTTTGTACGCAACATAACAATCTAGTAAATGCATGTTCATGAACAGGTAGGACATTTGATGAAGTGTCATTGTAGCTAATTCAAACATTTTAATTTTAACTTTTTAATTAGATAACATATATTTGCAAAACTAACTCTAAATATACAAATACAGAAAGTTTTTTTTTCTTTTTGTTAATTGTATTGTACTTGTTTTAAAGATTTAGCAAGAAAATGGTGTACATGAGGCATAAGTAGATATTTCAAATTAACTCTTTCCCAAACAAACGTTCAAATTCGGTAATCCCTGATTATTAACTAGCAGGTTTAATTTCTAGATGCATCGAATATTTTACAGGAAATTACCGATATTATAATGTAAACTTGTTTCAACGTTTTTCTTCTATATCAATGTTTAAACAAGTAGGTTGATTTGAAAATAAAGATGAACATACCAAGTTTTGACACTTAACAAATAACAATGTTTTTGGCATAAAGTTGTCAATTCTTTTGTTTTAACCATTTTAAGCATCTTATAACTTACACATTGACCGTAAAAACTTACACTGTACATTCACTGATATATCTTTGGTCTTGTGTACATCACCTGTAGAATGATTTATCCGGCAACGGTAGGTTCCAGTTTGACTCCTCTTTATTGCCGGGACCGTTACACCCCGGCCTTGTTTTGAACTGTATTCGTTAGGAACGATGTTGAATTTACCTGTCCAATTTTGTTTCCATTTATATATACATCTAGGATTGCAAGTTGCAATACAATATATTGGGCCTAATGTAGTTCCTTCTGTAACATTTATATTTGGAATTGCAGGTTCCAATACAACATTTTCAGGACCATCTACAAAATTAAAACACAAATATATATACATCTAGTAACAAATTACAAAACCAATGTCCATTGGCTCAAAAATGATAAATATGAATTTAAGGATTTAACCAAACGGCATAAGAACAGACGACACTGCGAACATATAACTGCATAAACAACAATGAACAAAACACAATGTATGCAATTAAAATATTAAAACTTTTTCTCAGCTCATGAGTTTTAAATATCTCCTTAGTATCTTCCGCCTCGTTTTTTAAAAGAAAACTACAGAATGAGCGACAGAAACGTAGCCATAACCGACATTAATCTCTGGTGCTTAGCATTGTCAATCATGTTAGGCTATTCTTACTGAAGATTAAATAATCGGGCTCTTTAACTGTTTCTAAATAACAAGCTTTTTAAAATATGAAAATAAGAAGATTGATCATGATTGTCAATGAAACAACTAGCCATCAAAGACCACGTGACGTAAACATTAGCAACTATAGGTCACGAAAAGGACTTCAACAAAGAAACCAAGCGCAAAGTAAGCTATAAAAGACCCCTTTTAGAAAACTGTTATAAAAGAAAAGCGAAGGATACCAAAGGGATATTCATACTCATAAGTCGATAATAAATTGACAATCCAATGGCTTAAAAAAGAAAAAGACAAACAGACAAACAACATAGAAAACCAATGACTGAGCAACACGAACCACACCAAAACTTGGGGAGGGCGAGGGGGCTGCCATATAGTTTAATCAATAGTTTATCTATACCGGAACTAACCAATCAAACAATTATAATGATCTTATTGTTATCAGTTATACATTGTTTTACTATAAAAACTTATGAGACTCTACTATAAACCATAACGGCAACTCACTAAATACACTCTTGTAAATTACTAGTAAAGCACACCGACGCTGTAGAAACTTATAAATTATCAAACTTACAGTATGGGTCTAATATTACACTATCACTCATTAAAGATCTTTTTCCAAGTTCATCTGTTGCCCGACATGCTAGGATCGTTCCTTTATCCAACTTTGTAATGTTGTTAATTGTTAATCTATTGTTGTTGGATTCTCCTCTTTTATTTCCATTAAAGTGATATGACAGGTGTGAAGGGCAATACCCAGGCCAACGTTGAACAACTGAATTACAGGTAACGGTAATATTTTCACCGACAAATGGATGCGCAGATTGAATGGTTACAGTTGGTTTAACTGGTTTTGCTGAAATGTTTAAGGAAGAACAGTTCTTATGTAATGTATATATATCAGTATAAAAATTTGCACAACGGTATATATATAAAGTATTGTGTAGTAATTTTATATTGTAAAACATTCTAACTATTTTCTAATTCTATTACATTATTTGCACCGTGATGAATTTAAATTTAGTATGTGCACTTGTTATTTTTCATAATTAGTAATAGTAAAAGTTCAATGATAAGTTAATATTGATATTAAAAGACCTCCGAACAAAAACGGGTGTTCAGATCCCCGATCCCGAAGGGCGAGATGATTTGAACAGCCCTTTTTGTGAGGAGGTCTTTTAATGTCAATATTAACTTAATCATTGAACTTTTACTGACTTAAAAACCGTCAAAAATATAAGAAAAGTACATAAAAAGCACTTGCAGAAACCTAATTCCCCTGAACTGGACGAATCTAAATATGTTAAACTTTAATGATAGTTAAACAGTACTCAGAATGATATGTACAATTAACAGTTACCAAATTGACATGAAAACGGACCGATTTAATGCCATTACATCATATAATTATTTATTTATGATAAAAAAAAAATAGCATCTCAATAACACCAAATGATAGTTTTACAAAATTAGGGGTTAACTTTATATCTTTTTAGACAACTTTTCAAAATAACGATTTTTTATTTAATAAATCAGGCAATGAAAACCCCCATACAGACCTCATTTATAACTGACCAATGAATATTATGCCCAACAACTTCATGCTATATATACTTGATGTTTTTTATCTGTCAGTAATCATGAAATAAAATCGTAAAGATCAGACATTAGAAACAGTTAGTAAACTCTTCCAACAATAAGCTTTTTAAACAGCTTGTTTAAGAACTTCTAATCGGACAGTCCTAGATTCATAAGGTCCTTCAAAATATTCATCCGATAAATATTCCTTTTGTTTCTGATTTGGTAATTTCCCTACAATAAGATACATGCGAATGCAAAATAATTAGTTTGGTCTATTCAGTCCAATTAATTAATAGATCTTGCTTCATTTTTGTTTTAAATAAGAACTATGTATGCAAACTTCAATGAATAAAACCGTATTGAACTAGGTTTCACTGTCCCGATCAAAACGTGTTGGGTGAGATATATTCGCAAGTTTAATATAGTATATGAAAACAAACACTTTAATTTAGTCGTCCGTTATTCCCTTTTCATGTCTAAATGAAGCAAAAACACCTGAAAAAAAACTTTTTATCTTTCTTAGTTTTATCCTTGCCTGACAAAAAAAATCATACTGTAACAGAGAAATTAATTAAATTGATTGATTGTTGTTTGCTTTACGTCCAGTAGCAAATATTTCATGCCTGTTAACGACTATAACACATAAATTTTAAATACAATAGTTAGGTCGTATAATAGGAGGTCGACAGTGAGGTTGGACGTGAAACTTTAAAATACCACTAGAAAATTAGGGTATATTGAATAAAGACAGAAATTAAGACTTGAAACAGCAGGCAATATTTGGACCACTCAAATAATAGGTGCAAGAGTTTTTAATTTGATCTATAAAATCTACCCTGAAGTCGATCATCCATGTTTACGTGTAGTTTACAATATCATTTCACGCATCCAATTTAGGTTAGATACTTTTAGCTCGCTTTAGTAACTGTGAGAATTCTGTGAAACTGTATCGTGTTTTGTACTTTAGTTTTTGGTATGATATTCTGTACTACCGATCACTACCGCTCTCCTGGTTGGTCTCGTGTGGGGTGTTCGCCTCAAGAGCGGGAGGTAATTAAATTTGTTCGAATCCTGGGTCAAACAAAGACGTTAATTAAATTGGTATTCTATTTCAACGCTTAAAACGTGGCATCATAGAGTAAGAGCACAGACTGGCCGGCTCAGAGTCGGAAATGTGTCCGGGTCGGGTGACTTTTCTTCCTGCGAACTAATATCTTGTGAACTTAGACGATAAAAAAAAAACGACTCAGCTTGTCAGTCTAGTAAAAAACGGGGTTAATACTCTTATTATATTTACACGTAATCGTCCTAAATATTAATTTTATTCGCCGCTGGTCATCATCCATTATCATTATTTATTTTACTGTTTTATTACACAGTGAAGTGTTTTTCTTTTACTGGTATATATTAAAACTTCTTAAATTTTCACCAATCAAAATTAAAAAATGGCAGGTGAAATTTTTCAAACACTTGTGATTGTTGGGATTATTTTCTTTGACGGTAAATAATATTAAATCAAATGTGCCTTTTCGGATATATAATATTTGACGGAAAATATTATTGAATTAACTCCGTATAACTATTAGTTAGTCATGGGTCGGTTTTGAGCTTATTATATCTGTATACGGAATGTTCCATAAAAATAGACCGAATGTTGACTCTAAATATTTTTATTCATCTGTGTCTTTGGGTTGCTGTCGCATTAATGTATACCTTTATCTCCTTTTATTCATAACCAAGATTCGCTTGGGTATAGAAATATTGACATCTCTAGACCTCTCCCGTCCCAAAGTATACCCTTGCTAAATGGGTGCGTTCGTTTGGCTTATTGGTTGTATAAATACGCAGCTTTGTCATCTTTTTATATAAGCTTTGGATTTCAAATATTTTGGCCACGAGCATCACTGAAGAGACATGTATTGTCGAAATGCTCATCTGGTGCAGGAAAATTGGTACCGTTAATGTTATTTGTCCTATCAAAATATATATTTTAGTATTAAAAAAAAAAGGTTAAACGCAAAGAGAAAAATGATGGAAGAAATGCTAAAATTTACGCATAAAAATTCAAATGTAAATAAAAATGAAATATATAAAAATTGGGAAACTGTTTGAGACTATAATCAACATAGGACAAATGATTATAAATCACTAAATGAAGTTGATTAATTCATTGCTCCTTTGTGTCCAGTGGCAAATATGTCATGCATATTCACGACTAGATTCAAAGTGGATCAATTTGAAGCAAATGTTTACAAATTTAGAGTGGCACTTTTTACAATAAAGCAGAGCGTTCGCTAGAGGTAAAATGTTTGCCGTAATAGAATAGATTTGAACCATAATGATCGAACTCGTAAGTTAAGCCCTCCTTCCCTCTTTTTTCTCCACGATAGACGAATGCCATAAACAAAAGTCATGAATTTACAATCAATAACTGCCACTATAAGTAAATGAGATACAGTGGAGATCACTTCTAACCTCTCATTAGAACTGTCAGAATATCTGTCATAGAACTGTTCTAACCTGTCCTAGAACAGTTCTACCTATAACAGTTCTACCCTAGAACTGTTATAAGTAGAACTGACTAAATCAGTTCTAGGTAGAACTGTCAGGATCAGTTCTAGGGTAGAACTGTCTAAATCAGTTCTAGGTAGAACTGTCTAAATCAGTTCTAGGTAGAACTGTCCAAATCAGTTCTAACCGTAGAACTGTCAGCAGAACTGACTAAATCAGCCAGGACTGTAGAACAGTTCTAAATGACGTCACTGCAGTAAGGGCACTTTAGAATTTAGAAGAAATAAATCACTTCCAATTACTTTGCTATAGCAGATTTTCATATTTTTTACTGATCAAACGTAACATGTACAAATATCGAAGTGAATAGAAGGTTATCCAACTTAGGAGAAATATTTTTATAAGATTGCATAGGAAACATCATTGTTTACGTTTCTTCGTTCCCCGTTTTTAACAGTCTCTTCATAAATATAACTCTGCATTTAATTCATGGAATTTTAATCGTGATTTACCTTGTTTGCCTTGGATTTACATTCATTTAAGATTCTGTTTTGACAAATGTTCAAACGAAAATTGTACAGTGGATGAATTATTGGATATTAATGAAAAAAGTGTTGTATTATAACGTAAAAACACTATATACATTTGCACCATCTCGTCAATTTAGCCAGACTTATCCATAACGATAACAAATGATATCAGGGAGTCTGGAACTAAGAAAAATATACTCATTTGAACATGAATGAAACATTACCCCTGGACGGCTACAAACAAAATCATGCATTTTTCTTTGCCTTTTTCAAATTATATTAACAGTATACTATTCCAAGAAGAGAACATCCCATACATGTACTTTTTATTTTAAAATAAAGTATATGAATCAGTCATGTGAGTGTTGGATGATGCTGTAAAATAGTTTTGTTTAAAAAAAAAAAAAAACCCATTACAAACCTGAGACTACTATATACTACTATATAGTAATCTCAGCACAAACTAACGGACTTAAAAAGTCACTTTAGTGACGGTTCATTATTATGGATACAGAGAGGAAATAACGGCGCGCTAAATTTTAGATATGGTATAAATACACCTTAAAACTATTTGTCTGCCATTACTGGATATCACACAGGTTCCCGTCAAAATTTGACATCATAAAACAAAATATCTGACGCCACAATGGAAAAGTGATTGTTGTATGCTTCAAAAGTTCAAGAGGCCGGGTCAGCCAGGATTAGCAATAAGGTGTATTGTGTTCCAAAATTGGTGTCATTTTTGTCATACGTTCCGTCCTGACATAGAAATATTATTGGTTTACAATGACTGAGGCCATATATTTACATGATAAGTGTAAATAAGTTTAGTTTTGGTTGATGTGGTCAAATAATTTTGTTAAAACGACTCGGTCTGCTACATGTATATCGAAACTACTGAAATTTGTTTACAATTCAATATTTTGAATAAAAAGAGGACTTGCAGAAAATTGCTGGTAGCCAATGTGTTACAATATTGCTGTCATTTGAACTATACAATGCATCGTGATATGTAACTATAAGTGATTTACTATGCGGCTTTATATATATATTAAGATTTACATTATGAAGTGTAAATATGGTCAGTTTTGGTTGATGTTGTCAAATATAAAAAAGAAGATGTGGTATGATTGCCAATGAGACAAATATCCACAAAAGACCAAAATGACACAGACATTAACAACTATAGGTCCATACCGCATAGTAAGCTATAAATATGGTCAGTTTTCATGGTTTTGGGTGATGCGGACAAATAATTTTGTTAGATCCATGAGTCAGTCGGAGATATCAAAACTACTGAAATTAGTTGACGATTCAAAATTTTGATTAAAAAGACGACATGCTGGCACTATAAACTGATGCGAGCATAATTTTGTTTTCCAATATTGCTTTCATTTATATTAAACAATCCATTCTGCTATAAAAATATAAGCTCGTGCAATATAAAATTCTACTCGGAACAATATTCCCCAATATTCATGCAATAACCCTATAATATAGATCATTTGTATTATCATGATTATACACTCCATCCTTACATAAAAATATTACAGATTTGCTATGCGACTATAAAAAGAGCAAATATGGTCAGTTTTGGTTGATGTGGTCAAATATGGTCAGTTTTGGTTGATGCTGTCAAATATGGTCAGTTTTGATTGATGCAGACAAATAATTTTGTTACACGAGTCAGTCTGAGGTATGAAAACTACTGATATTTGTTTCTGATGTGATATTTTTAATAAAAATAGGAAATGCTGGCACCCTCAATTGATGCAAAAAAAAAAATTTGTGGTCATTGATTTCCAATATTGCAGTTATTTATATACTACAGTCCCTCTCGGCCTAAAACTATAACTGAATTGCTGTGCAGCAATATAGATTTACATAATAAAAAGCGAATAAGTTTTGGTTAATGCAGTCAAAAAAATTTATTACACGACTCAGTCTGAAGTATAAAAACTACTGATATTTGTTTATGATTCAATATTTAGGATCAAGGGGAGGGGGTCCAGGGGTTGGAACCCCAGTTTTTTTAAACATCAATGCATTTGAATGGGAGCATATAGTTGGACTTCCCCCCCCAGCCTTTTAAAAATGGCTGGATTTGCCCTGCATGCTGGCACTATAAATTGATGCGAACAATTTTTTTTTCCAAAATTGCTCTAACTTGTATATTATAGTCCCTCTAGACCTAAAACTAAAACTGAAGTACTGTGCAGCTATATAGATTTGCAGAAAGAAAAAGCAAATAATGGCAGTTTAGATTGATGCGGTCAAAAGATTTTTGTTAAACAGGACGTCCGAGGTATGAAAACTACTCGTAAACTGATATTATATTGGTTAATGAGGTCCGATAATTTTGTTATGTGATAACGAGCCATCCTGACTCCCGGAATAACAAATGTTAAACAATTCAAATAATAATGCCCCCCCTCCCCTAATACTAACGGCCTAATTTATGTACAAAAAAGGAAAGAAAAACAATTAATTTATGTGACACATCAACAAAAGAAAATCACAGAATTACATGCTCCTGACTTGGAACAGGCACATACATGCAGAATATGGCGTGGTTTACAGGTTAAACATGTTCTCTTGCCGATTATAAATCTGAAATAAATCTGAAATAAAACCGGCAAAATAGCAAAACTATAATTGAAATCGCTTTTTTACCCAAGCCTTTATATTAAGGCAAAGAGTTCTTAAAACTTATAAATCAAATCCAGCCATAGAATTTATAAATCAATTTTAGTCGTAGAATTTATAAATCAATTTTAGCCGTAGAACTATAAATCAATTCTGGCCGTAGAATTTAAAAAAAATCAATTCTAGCCGTAGAATTAAAAATCAATTCTAACCGTAGAACTGTTCTAGAAGTAGAACTGACCAAATATTTGGTCAGTTCTATCTAGAACTGTCTAAAACTGTTCTAGGGTAGAACTGTCAGGATCAGTTCTAGGTAGAACTGACCAAATCAGTTCTAGCTAGAACAGTTCTAACCTAGAACTGACTAAAAGGTGTCAGGCTGACAGTTCTACGTACTGTTCTAGAACAGTTCTCCTGACAGATTTAATGAGAGGTTAGAAGTGATCTCCACTGTATGGGCTTTTTTTTTTTTATAAATTCCTATTGCAGCATACATCTCCCGGTTCGGGATAGGTTATTTATTTTCACAAAATACCGCCTGATTATTGATTGAAGATATTTAAGCAACCAAAAGCACTTTGAATCAAACAAATTCTTGAAATTGTAAATTAATGGTATTTTGCTGGGTGTTTTTTCCCAATCCTATTTCGGACCCCCCTGATTTAAAGAGGGCGTATCTAATTAGTCATGCCCGATTAACTTTAATTGAATGGAATCTCAACTTAAAGACCTACATCGGGTAAATAAGTTCGAGGTACAATAAGTAGACAATAGAAATCCTTTGTGAAATAAGATCATCACAGGTATCTTAGAAAATAAATTTGCGTTGAATAATTATAGGTTAGACAATACTTGGTCATGTTTTATGAAGATTCAAGTCCAAGTATTGTCTGACCAATTTAGAACATATTCACACTTTCGAGTGACCTTACAAAATTAGCCTTTCCCATTGTAATATTCAAACCTTAATAAGAGTTCACTTTTTATAATGAAACAAATGTAAAACAAAGGTAATCATCATTTTAATGGATGGAATGAAATAGCACATAGTTTGTGAGGACAGAATAGATAAAATGGTTTTCTTCTGCTTCCGGTAAAATTTAATACTTATATATATCTTGAGATTTTTTTTTATTTTAAAAAGCAACACAATGTAAAATAAATCCCTTTTTGGAAATTTGATTTTTTTTATAAATATAAAACTCTCTGTATAACCATTTAAATTCAGACCATTCAACATTAAATGATTACTTTTTATTGATAATTTTATATGTATTGTGTTTCTCTGAAAAAAATCCTTTGCTTTATATATCAGCAGTCTGGCATTGTTTTCTTGAAAAAAAAATGCCAGGTATATAATAAATAAATATTATTTTAACTACATCCTTACCCCCATTGTTTTTGTTTTTGATGTGTACCATTATAAAATGTATGAACATTTTTAAAATTCAAAATGTTTTGTTTTAATCTTTGCTCTTTCATGTTTAATCGGTAAACTCTTTTCCCAGGGAAAATGCCTCAGGGGATTGTACACTTCATTAGTGCAGTGATTAAGAGTTCACTTTCATAATTAACTGACAATGAAAAATCATTCATGTATAGCATTTCATAGTGCATGGAAAACCATGCACTATGAAAATTAGAGGGTAAAAAACTTACTTTTCATTGGACGAGAAGGGTTGTGTATGTTCTAACAATGAAAAATGCACGAGCAGGTTTGTAAGTTGTTCTACTATGCCAAATGTAAAATGGTAATTCAAAAGTCATATCGAATATGTTTCACGGTCCGAGACTAAACTACCATCATTTGTATATTTTTTGTTTATAACTGGCAAAATTAAATGCTGATTCAATATATATATGCATTTAAAAATTCGCATGGTTGATATAGATAATAGTCAATGAAAATTAGATTAAGGCTTCTCTAGGAATAATTAGAATGTTCGATTTGAATTATTTAAAAACAACTTCAATTGTCCACTAAAAACATTTCAAATTATACCTTCATAAATAAGTGTTGTAAACTGCATAAAAGTGAATTATTCTTGGATATAATACTATTTTTTTTTTCGTTCGTTTCTTATTCCTTTGCCTTCTAATTATTTTCATTAATCATTTCAGTTCAACGATCCCAAAGAACAATCTTGTACTTGCGGGATACATTTTTTCCAAGAGTAGAACAAAAAGTGATAAAAAAATGATATAAATTTACTATACCAGCGCACACATCGAACTGTAGTTATTTTTTGCGATGCAACTTCTGCTTCATGAATAAAAAGCAATAGTTGTCAACTATTTTATCACGTTCGAGAGTGAATTTGCATATTTTATGCATGTTTTGATACTTAGTCAGATAGGTTTGTAAACTGACAACAGTTATAAAAACAGGATATGTGATATATATTACTTAATGAGTGTATAAGACAAACTAAAATATGATAATGTCATGGTTTTTAACCTAAAATTGTTATATTGTAAAATTCCCCTTTCGCAAATTAAGAAAACATGATTTCGTATCCCCATGCAAGGTTTACCTTAGATGAATTAGACTATAAATTTTAGTTTCCTTGGTCAAATGTCTCCAAAATATTTGCGTATTAATACACCGGCTTTCAAATGTTTGTGATAAAGTAAACACTTGAAAAGAACTTTGGATTATGGTAGCAATTATAGTTGCCTGAAAATTTAAATCGAAATACACATGTTGATAAACGGAATTTAACATATATTGAATATTATAATGTTTATATCATACTTGTTACAATTAACAAACAGCACCCGTCCACAATTCCACCATTTTCTGTGCTGTACAGCCCAGCATCAATCGCACTCACACGGATAACTGTAATGTTTATGGCTCTCACATCCTGTGGCTTTTTTTCAAATCTGTATTTCCTGTCTTCAAAATTAACAAAGAGAGAGCCAGCTTGCACTGTATATATAACTGGCGACCTACCGGGCGGCAGGGCACTGAAAAAGCCAGTCAAACTGGTCGTCCATGATAACGCAACATTTTGATTGATGTCAGTAGTAACATTTTTGTCTGAAAATAGAATTCAATGACAAAATCTATAAAGAACATTATTAGCGGATCTGTGAATACATGGAACATATCTATTAAAATAAAAGTTACAATGAATTTTAAAACCTTGAGCTATGATGAAATTCTTGTTTATAACCATCGTTTTGAATCAAGTTGAATAACTAAGCTGCTGATGTGTTTACTATATATATCAACCAAGAACATCAAATCTTGTATTCTTGCAATAAGACGTTATTTCATAGAGATGCATACTTTAGGTAACCATTATAATATCAGTATGTTTTTCTGCTCTTTATGTTCCTTTATTCATACACTTTCAATGTATTGCAGTCATTTTAAAATGCTTGTTATTTTGAAAGAGAGAATCGATCAGCCTTAGGTGACATGTAACTGTATAAGTATCGTATTGACTATCAACAAAGTATTTGAAAATGTGAGTTTCACAACTGTATCCAGTGGGGAAACCCCTTTTTATAATGAATGTTAAAATAAATAATTATTTTATTTTAATTTTAGCTTTCTTTGTATCCTTGACGAACTAGTGCTTTTGTTGATCCCCCAGCAGTTTTCTTTCGGTGTTAAGGTTTTTGGACCCTTCTGTTGCCATGTGTTTAACAAAATGTTCAAAGTGCAATATTATAAAAACAGCAAAGATAATGGATAAAAGAGATATGCCATTCTGTACGTATACCAAAGGGAAGCTTCTTTCAAAGCAAGATCATGTTTGTTTTGTTACATGCTATAGGAAACAAGGATTTTGTTGTTAGATAAAGCCACGATTCCTGCAAAAATTCAACTGACTAATACAGAGATGATCGTAATAAAACTTTAAACATAGATTACTCACTTGTTTGTTCATGATGTGCTAGCGTTTATTGTTTACCAAAAGTCACTTGAATTTGTCAATATTTATATTTGTGTTGACCAATATCTTAAATAATAAAGTTATTTTAAGGAAATTACTGCTAGCTCTGCATGCAATAATACTATATCTATCAAGCACCGCATTTTAAACATTCGAGTACAAGGGTAATTAAAAGTCTGCGGAATTTCTATAACACTTCCATATGTTAAGCATGGACAGAGAATGATAAATTATCCTTAATACCTTTAAATATTTTAAACGGCTGTTTTTTATTCGACATTGATATCTCTTTTTTGTAATTCAGTTTTACTGCAAAAGTAGTAAACTTATCAAACTCATTCTAATAGTATATCTCATTTTGTATGAAACGTTTCCGTTGTACGAAAGGCATAGTTAAATGTAACCCTATCGAATTATAGTTGTGCATGTATTATAAAGTTTATGGGTGTAACGAGATGAGCTGATTTTATTACTGTTTGTGTCAATATCGAATGCAAAATGTGGATGCTTTGATCCCACTATTTCATTGCGTGATATATACTTCTATCGATTATAGGTTCACGCAATTTAATGATAATTAATACACTATTGAAACAAGAATGTGTCCATAGTACACGAATGCCCCGCTCGCACTTTCATTTTCTATGTTCAGTGGACCGTGAAATTGGGGTCAAATTTTTAATTTGGAATTAAAATTAGAAAGATCATATCATAGGGAACATGTGTACTAAGTTTCAAGTTGAAATAACTTTAACTTTATCAAAAACTACCTTGACCAAAAACTTTAACCTGAACTTCGCACTATCATTTTCTATGTTCAGTGGACCATGAAATTGGGGTCAAAACTTTAATTTGGCATTAAAATTAGAAAGATCATATCATGGGGAACAAGTGTACTAAGTTTCAAGTTGATTGGACTTCCAACTTCTTCAAAAACTACCTTGACCAAAAACTTTAACCTGAAGCGGACGGACGAACGGAGGCACAGACCAGAAAACATAATGCCCCTCTACTATCGTAGGTGGGGCATAAAAAGTAAACGGAAAATCACCCAGAAAACAATTAATAAAGGAGGACCTTTATTTAATGGTGACAATTCTGATATAAAATTCCACTAAATGAAAATAAAAGATAGACATTACACAATTTTAGCTTTGCGGTTATGTTCTAATTCGCCAAGCCTAACCGAACATAAATTATTTAGTCAATAAAACTCAACACATCTATAATACTTAAATTACGAGGTCCAATTTGTCAGCCGTCGTCACGTTAAAACGACGAATCAAAGAATTCAACTTTATATATAACTAATATAGTACAAAGGTGTAGATTAAAAATTACACCACTCCAGGCCCTTTTGTTTTCCACGTAATTAATATTGCCAATAATTAAGAAGTTCCGGGTCGAGTTCGATACCGATACCAATAGTATATTCACCTGTTACCTATTACCTTATCTGTACGTTCCGCATCTGACAGGCGCACCACCAAACGGTGTATTCAGGATTAATATGCTATATACACGGGTCATAATCACAGGGTTGACACTACTAAATTGTCAAATTGTTACCTATTGTAGTATTTTAATCAGTAAGACTTTCTAAGATAACAATACGAATACTAAAAATCTGTGACTAAAAATAAGGCGTATAGGTACAGTTTTCAATTTGTTAGCGGGCATGACGTAAAACAGCGAATCAAAGAATTCAACTTTATTTATAACTCATATAGGACAATGCTGTTGATTAAAAAATACTCCATTCCAGGAGCTTTTGTTTTCTAAATAATTAATATTACCAATAATTGATAAGTTCCAGTTCGACGGGTTCAAACAGAAAGATTTGATAGCAGAGAAAACTCTGTATCTTATAATCGGCATAACTTTATCAGATAACAATACTAATACTAAAATAAGGCTTGCGCATAGTTATATACTTTAATTCAGTCAGGGACCCGCGATATCACGGGTGTGTTCTAGTGTATACTATATATAGGAATGAGTTCTCCTTGTGAGTAGCACAATTTCATACTTTATTTTTTCTTTTAAACATCAAAACCAATTCATATATCCTATATTCATATTTCAATATTCATTCAAATGTTCATCTGCATCTAATAACTCATCCAAGAAAATTACACAAGTTTCCTCAATACAACAAAGTCCGTATCGGGACTCCATCCAACTAAAAATCAAAATTAACAACAACCTACAAAACACAATAAATACATTATTATTACAATTTATCTTGTCCCATCATTAAACTGTCTAACTCAATTAAATCTATCAAATGGGTGGGGTGGGATGGGGGATATGTATAACGGAACGGGAGCTGCGCTACTCGGAAAGGCAGAACGTCGAATAACTGGTTATAAAAATATCTATTATTTATATTAAGATTCTGCACGAGAATCAAGATCCTACCCTCATACAAACTGGTAGGATACCTGCATTTCGACATACAATAGCCAATCAAATCATAGAATAACAAACCAGGTATGCAACTATGTGTTCATTAACACGTGTTGAACATAAACAAATTACACACAGACATGTGCTTCCGAAACTATCAATAAATATATTTATGTTCTAACTCGCCAAGCTTAACCGAACATAAATTTTTTAGTCAATAAAACTCAACACATGTATACTATATATAGGAATGAGCTCTTCTTGTGAGTAGCACACTTTCGAAATGACAAAGTAGATAAGAAAAAACGGGTATTAAAATTACAAGGCAAGATTCTTAGTAACGAGTAGTTTTTCAGAAGTAAATTTCACGCATATATCCGTCTTTTGCTGTATCTGAAGACCATCTACTGTGTTTCTTAAATATTCTATCTTAAATAGCAGCTGCAGCTGTTGCTCCATCTACTCTTAAACTATGCAAACCAAATTTTGATTTTTCTAATCCTAAAGATTTTAAAGCCTCTAACAGTACTTCCTTTGCTCTTGTATAAGATAAAGGTGTATGACCCCTAAGCACGTACATGTTAGTCTTTTTGCGATATACAACTGTTCTAAATATGAATTCTATAGAATCGTGTTTAATGTTCGCTTGGTTCAAGTATGTCTCTAAAACTTGACCTGGACAAGTTAACGAATATTTTTTTTGGAAATATAAACATGAGTTCCTGCTCTTTGTTGGTCCGTTTTGCTTTTTCGATGAATAAAGACATATATAATGAACGAAATGAAACATCTGACCTTTTTGTCGAGCCTTCGACTTTATTCGAAAAAGTGAGACTAAGCGATCCTACATTCCGTCGTCGTCGTCGGCGTCGTCCACAAATATTCACTCTGTGGTTAAAGTTTTTGAAATTTTAATAACTTTCTTAAACTATCCTGGATTTCTACCAAACTTGGACAGAAGCTTGTTTATGATCATAAGATAGTATCCAGGAGTAAATTTTGTAAAAATAAAATTCAATTTTTTCCGTATTTTACCTATAAATGGACTTAGTTTTTTCTGCGGGGAAACATTACATTCACTCTGTGGTTAAAGTTTTTAAAGTTTTAATAACTTTCTTAAACTATCCTTGGTTTGTACCAAACTTGGACAGAAGCTTGTTTATGATCATAAGATAGTATCCAGAAGAAATTTTGTAAAAAAATAAATCCATTTTTTCCGTATTTTACTTTTAAATGGACTTAGTTTTTCTGCGGGGAAACATTACATTTGAATTTCACTCTGTGGTTAAAGTTTTTAAAATTTTAATAACTTTCTTAAACTATCCTGGGTTTGTACCAAACTTGGACAGAAGCTTATTTATGATCATAAGATAGTATCCTGAAGTAAAATTTGTAAAAAGATAACTTCATTTTTTCTGTATTTTACTTTTAAATGAACTTAGATTTTCTTCCAGTTAACATTACATACAGTCTGCAGTTAAAGTTTTCAAAACATTTATTAGATTCATTAACTATCCTAAATTTTTACCAAACTTGGACAGAAGCTTCTTACAATTTTATTGATTTTTTTCCTCATTTTTGTTGAGCCTGCGATTTACAGCAAAAGTAGGCGAGACACTGGGTTCCGCGGAACCCTTACAAATTTTTAAATTTAATAATTCTGAAAATCTTAAAAATCTCGCATAGCTAACGAGACACATACATGCTATTCTTCTATGGTTTAAAGTACTATTTGTATTGCCATATTTCAAAACCAGTTGGTTAAAAATATAAGGAGTTATTGGTTCCTTCTTGTTTACAATGTGATGACCGATTGACCTTTGGGTTCCTTCTTTTACGGAAGTAAAAAGAAAAGAATCACAAGGATTTACATATCCAGCTAATTTGTGTGTCCATTAAATGGCATAATATGCTTCATCTATCTTTGCAAAAGAATTATATTTTTTCGTTAGAGAATCAAATATAATGAGACATTAAAATCTGATGCCGGTAAAGGCTTTATATTAAATAAATTACACCATTTACAAAAACTATTAAATGCATACCTGTATTTCTTTCTAGTATTATCAGCTCTAGAATTTAAACAATAATCTGGAAGACATTTTGTAAGGTTGCGAAGAGCTTCATTCTGTGGCATATTATCCCTAGACCAACGACTTGTACTAAAAACATCTGCAAAACGTGTAATTAAAATAAAGATATAAAATATCTCATGTATATCGTACTAGTCACTAGACCTTGCTATATCAACATATATAGCTATGTCAGAATTAAATTTTTATTACAATGCAAATTTCCCATATTGTAAACAATTAACAATATGTACATATAAATTCGAACATAATTAAGTTGCTTTCATCTTAATTGCCAGTATATCAGACTTAAAATGCTTTGTACCAAAAATGCAGTGTTTATTCTGTTCTTGAATAAATATATTTTGACCTGATGAAAAATCAAGAACTTCTATAACGTAAGGTTGAAATTCCAATCTTCTATTAAAAATCAAAGACCAATGATGGCCATTGTGGAACGATCAATGTTCCCCCAGCTCTACAGAGAATGAGGTGTTTAATGCTTTTAGCCATTTAACTTATCGGAGGAACCATCCAATTATTTTCTAATGTCCAATTTTGAGCGAAAGCGTCTATAGCAGTGCTTCCTGGATTCCAAAATTTTTAGTTAAACCTTTTCAATTTTGTATTATGAAAATTAGCAAATCTATCTATAGTGTAAAGACCCCAAATTTCATTCATGAAAGTAAAAAACTGAAACGAGGTTTGCCAGTCATCATTATCAACCATTTTAGATATGAAATCAGCTTTGAAATTTTCACACCGAGGTATCCAAGTAGGACACAACGTGTACATATTCTAAAGATATCATAAGCTAAATGTTTTAAATGTAACTTTGTACTGCCTTTATTGATTATATTTACACAATTTTGGTTGTCTGTATGCCATTTAACTATTTTACATTTCAGATAGGGTTCAAACGAATTCAACGATAACTGAATACCTCTGAGTTCACGCCAAGTGGAACTCAATTTTGTCTCATTTTCATTCAACATACAATGAAAAATCTTTACATTCGATTCAACAGTGTATGCACCTAAAGCTACATTACTTGCATCTGAATATACCATAATTCTCGGTAGAGAATCATTAAATAAACGCTTCTCATTAAGCGCCAACAAATTTTCCTGCCAAAATTTCAATTCAGCTAATACACATTGTTCATATACTAAATCAAGTTTTGATTCCCATGTTTTTTTTCTGTTTTCTATCGCGAAATATATATACTTCGTCATTAAATTTGTGACATTACCCAAAACTGGTGACATTGATATAATTTTGCCGGCAAATTGAGCCAGCATACGTGCGTTCAAATTTGAAAATGATTTTACAGTGACTTGACTGTTAAGTGTTGCTCTCCACCAATTGCAACTTGTTGAAAAATTTGACCAAATTGCAATTTGTTTTATAAAATCAAATTGTTCAACTGGTCAGAAATTTGAACCAACTGCTGTAGAAAACCACAGCCAAGTCATGAAAGTGCAAGGTTATAAAATAAAACATCCTATAAGACTTTAACGCCACTTTAATGATGATGTGACAAAATTAGTTTATCAGTTTGTATAGGTATATTATAGTCATTTCCATGCTGAAGGGGAACTGTTTATTTTGAATTGCTATAAAATTGTCCAAACTTAGCTTTCATACAGTTTTTCTTTCTAAAAGTATTCTATATTTATACGAATCAGACATTATGTGAATTAACATTTCATATTCAGTAAAATATGTGTAAAATTGCAATATATGTTTGTAGGAAGTTTCCATGGGGGAGGTAATCATTATTTATTTCAAAAAGTCTTTATTCAAAAGAATAATATTTTAGGTTATCTCCCCATGGAAACTTATCAATAGCATATTGTTATTTCACACATATTTTACTGAATATATGATGTTTTTTTTTTTTAAATGATATCTGATTCTTATCAATATAGAATACTTTTAGAAGGAAAAACTATATTAAAGCTTAGTTTGGACAATTTTATAGCAATTCAAAATAAACAGTTCCCCTTCAGCATGGAAATGACTAATATAAGTATACAAACTGATAAACTAATTTTGACACAACATCATTAAAGTGGAGTTAAAGTCTTATAGGATTGTAAGTATATATTATTTTATCACCTTGCACTTTCACAATTTGACTGAACAGTTTGTTCAAAATTGTGACCAGTTGACCAGTTTGGTGTTTTACAAACCTGCTCGTGCATTTTTCATTGTTATTCAACGCAAATTTATTTTCTAAGATACCTGGGACGATCTTATTTCACAAAACATTTCTATTGTCTACTTATTGTACCTCGAACTTATTTACCCGATGTAGGTCTTTAAGTTGAAGTTCAATTCAATAAAGGTTAATCGGGCATGACTAATTAGATACGCCCTCTTAAAATCAGGGGGCCCGAAATAGGATTGGGAAAACCACCCAGCAAAATACCTTAATTTACCATTTCAAGAATTTGTTTGATACAAATTTTTGCTTAAATATCTTCGATCAATAATCAGGCGGTATTTTGTGGAAATAAATAACCTGTCCCGAACCGGGAGATGTTGACTGCAATAGGAATTAATTTATAAAAAAGTCTTATAGTGGCCGTTATTGTTTGTAAATTCATGACGTTTTGTATATGACATTCGTCTATCGTGGAGAAAAAAAGGAAGAGGGCTTTATAACTTACGAGTTCGATCATTATTGTTCAAATCTATTCTATTACGGCATACGTTTTACCTCTAGCGAACGCTCTGTCTTATTGTAAAAAGTGCCACTCTAAATTTGTGAACATTTGCTTCAAATTGATCCACTTTGAATCTAGTCGTGAATACGCATGACATATTTGCCACTAGACACAAAGGAGCAATAAATTAATCAGCTTCATTTAGTGATTTTTATATATTTTATTTTTATTTACATTTGAATTTTTAGGCGTAAATCTTGCATTTCTTCCATCATTTTTCTCTTTGCATTTTATCTTTTTTTTTAATATTAAAAAAACGTTGTCGTAGTACACATCAGGGGTTACATTGTATAATTTCCAGCAAAACTAACAGGGGAGGGACTACATCAGAAAAACAATCTTCATTGAGTGGCAATAACTCATATATTGAAGCATACAATGACGGCTCCCTCGTCTAGGTGACAACATTTGCTGTTTGAAGTTTATTTATATCTCAGACTGGTATAATAGTTGTCATAAAAGGGGAAAAAATGATAAAAAAGGTTGACAACAATTTATAAAAAAGATTCAACTTATTTTTAGCGTTTCATTTTTTTTTTAATATTGTCTTGCTAATCGGTTTTGTTATATATTTTTTTTCATCTACTATTGTTCTAGCAAAAGTCACGAAAATGTTGTTAAAATCAGCCATGCGACTTATAATTATTTAAAAAGATTAAGCTGACTTTACTTGTTGTTTACACATTTCAATCATTCAACTCGTGTGTAGATCATCTTTTCCTCTAATCTTTTTTTTAAGGTTAAGATAGCTTGGAATTCTCACTGCACCAGGCATCTGATATACATTCCTATTATATTTTGATCGGACAAAGCTGCGTATTTATATAACCAATAAGCCAAACGAACGCACCCATTTAGCAAGGGTATACTGTGGAACGGGAGAGGTCTAGAGATGTAAATATTTCTATACCCAAGCAAATATTGGTTTTGAATAAAAGGAGATAAAGGTATACATTAATGCGACAGCAACCCAAAGACACAGATAAATAAAAATATTTAGAGTCTTTTTTTTTTTATATAGAACATTCCGTGTACAGAATAATAAGCTCAAAACCGACTCATGACTAAATAATAGTTATACGGAGTTAATTCAATATTTTCCGTCAAATATTGTATATCCGAAAAGGCACATTTGATTTACTATAATTATTTACCGTGAAAGATAATAATCCCAACACTTCACTGTATAATAAAACGGTAAAATAAATAATGATAATGGATGACGACCAGCGGCGAATAAAATTAATATTCAGGACGATTACGTAAAATATAATAAGAGCATTAACCCCGTTTTTTACTAGACTGACAAGCTGAGTCTTTTTTTTATCGTGTAAGTTCACAAGATATTAGTTCGAATGAAGAAAAGTCACCCGACCAGGACACATTTCCGACGCTGAGCCGGCCAGTCTGTGCTATTACTTTATGATGCCACGTGTAAAGCGTTGAAATAGAATACCAATTTAACTAACGTCTTTGTTTGACCCGTTCGGGATTCGAACAAATTTAATGACCTCCCGCTCTCGAGGCGAACGCCCCCACACGAGACCAACCAGGAGAGCAGTAGTGATCGGTAGTACAGAATATCATACCAAAAACTAAAGTACAATACACAATACAGTTTCACAGAATTCTCACAGTTACTAAAGCGAGCTAAAAGTATCTAACCTAAATTGGATGCGTGAAATGATATTGTAAACTACACGTAAACATGGATGATCGACTTCAGGGTAGATTTTATGAATCAAATTAAAAACTCTTGCACCTTTTGTACGAACTACCTATTGTATTTAAAATTTATGTGTTATAGTCATTAACAGGCATGAAATATTTGCTACTGGACTGAAAGCAAACAACAATCAATCAATTTGATTAATATCTCTGTTACAGTACTAGTACTTGGCACAGAAAGACAAGATCTTGTAAAATGCTATAATTTACAATTTTCATTTAAATTTTTATGTTGTTGTTTTTTTTTTTTTTTTTTTTTTGGGGGGGGGGGGTCTCTTCAGTTTATCACATAAATGACTGCTTATTCAAAAGTTTTAGATATTTTTTTACTATTGTTCTTGTCTAATGTTTAAATACGATTTATAACATATGATTTTTTTTGTCAGGCAAGGATAAAACTAAGAAAGATAAAAGGTTTTTTTCAGATATTTTTGCTTCATATAGACACAAAAGGGAATAACGGACGACTAAATTAAAGTGTTTGTTTTCATATAATATATTGAACTTGCGAATATATCTCACCCAACACGTTTTGATCGGGACAGTGAAACCTAGTTCAATACGGTTTTATTCATTGAAGTTTGCATGCATAGTTCTTATTTAAAAAAAAAAACACAAATAAAGCAAGATTTATTAATTGATTGGACTGAATAGACAACACTAATTA
The DNA here is from genome assembly GCF_963676685.1 of Mytilus edulis. Lineage (NCBI taxonomy): Eukaryota > Metazoa > Mollusca > Bivalvia > Mytilida > Mytilidae > Mytilus > Mytilus edulis. The sequence continues at coordinate 45,060,565 of NC_092348.1, read as the reverse complement.
TTTTGCATTCGCATGTATCTTAATGTAGGAAAATTACCAAATCAGAAACAAAAGGAACATTTGCCGGATGAATATTGTGAAGGACCTTATGCATCTAGGAATGTCCGATTAAAAGTTCTTAAACAAGCTGTTTAAAAAGCTAATTGTTGGAAGAGTTTACTTACTGTTTTCTAAGGTCTGAAGCGATTCTATTTCATGATTACTGACAGATCAAAAACATCAAGTATATATAGCATGAAGTTGTTGGGCATAATATTCATTGGTCAGTTATAAATGAGGTCTGTACGAGGGTTTTGATTGCTGATTTATTAAATAAGAAATCGTTATTTTCAAAAGTTGGCTAAAAAATATAAATTTACCCCCTAATTTTGTAAAACTATCATTTGGTGTTATTTAGATGCTATTTTTTTTTATCATAAATAAATAATTATATGATGTAATGCCATTAAATTGGTCCGTTTTCATTTCAATTTGGTAACTGTTAATTGTATATACCAGTCTGAGTACTGTTTAACTATCATTTAAGTTAAACATATTTAGACTCGTCCAGTTCAGGGGAATTAGGTTTCTGCAAGTGCTTTTTATGTACTTTTCATATATTTTTGACGGTTTGTAAGTCAGTAAAAGTTCAATGATTAAGTTAATATTGACATTTAAAGACCTCCTCGCAAAAAGGGCTGTTCAAATCCCCTCGCCCTTCGGGCTCGGGGATCTGAACACCCCTTTTTGTTCGGAGGCCTTTTAATATCAATATTAACTTATCATTGAACTTTAACTATTACATAAAACAAATTGCAACTTGGTCAGAATTTTGAATGAGTTGCAATAGTCGGATAGCAACACTAACAGTCAAGTCACTGTAGTATAATATCAAGAGAACTTTTAGTGTCATTAATTCTGCGCTCTGACACCTTTAAAGTAAAATCTTTTGAACCCCACATCATTCCTAACCATTCTAAACACTGAACTAGTTAAAAAATAGATTTTTCTTCATTGACCATAAATCCAGCCAGTTTAAGTGATGATTTTACAAATTCAGAAGTATCTTTACAATTTTCATAACCTTCATCCATGCCTAATCCATCGTCCAGATAAAGAACAATATTAACACCATTTTCTCGCCAATACTTTACCATTGGTCTCAAACATTTAGTGAATATATAGGGGGCGCTACTTAAACCAAAAGCTAATACAGAAAAGCAGTAAAACTTGTTATTCCAGGAAAAACCTAAATATGTTTGTTGTTCTTTACAGATGTCCAAATGAAAATATCCTGATGTTAAATCAAACTTAATTTTTTGGAAGAATTCTATTGCAATTTTCCAATCTTCAAATTTTACCTTGTTTTTCAAAACATAGAAATTCAATTCACTTAAATCTAAAATCAAACGCTTTTTACCAGTCTTTTGTGTAGAAACACTGAGAGGATTAACGACGAATGGTTGAAATGGTACTTCTAGAATACAGCCATTGCTTATTAGCTCAGTTACCGCTTCATTTACAAACAAACTATTTTCTAAGGCAGATTTATTATTCCGAAATTTCATTGGAGGGGGTTGTTTCATAAATGGAATTATATAACCCTTTTCAAAGGTGTCCAACACAAATTTATTGGCCCCAATGTGTTTCCAAAACTCTATATGTTTAAATAAGCTTGATTTTACTCCTTTAGCGTTTTTTGAAAAATCTATATTATCAAAATATTTAAAATGTTGAAAGAGAACGTTAATATGACCAAATAACATTAGATTGTCAACAAAAGTAATATACTCATCTTGTATCTTTTCACTTTGACAAGGTTCCAAAGGTTGGTTTGTTTGCAGCTTTTGGGCAGTTCCTCTTGAAGTGGCCAGTTTGTTGACACTCGTAACAGGTGTCGTATGGGGTCGCCTCGCGGCGACGGAACCTCGAAAAGGGCTGCTGGGTAGCGTTGTAAGGCTGATAATAACTGTTACTAGTATCAGAAGAGTTAGCAGGTCTCGAAACGGGGCGGAAGGTTTTGAGTACGGTTTTCCACGGATTTTCTTTTCTTGATTGTCTTGAGGGCCCTGCTTTCTGCTTGGCGTAAACGTTTTTCATCTTCTGAATCTGATGCCAGGTCATTACTTTCGTATTCTCGGACTGTAGACCTGCTGGCGACTTGTCGGCAATCCGAATCAATTTATTCCTCCTGTTGATTTTTAGAATAAGGCCCGATATCAAATTGGTGCTTACGGAATCTTCCACGGATGTACGTTTCTGAAGTTTCTGCAATTCGGAAACAATATCTGAGTTGAAGGAATATTGAATCTGATGGCCCTCATCCTTAAGCTTAACGGACACTTCCTTTTTGAGCTTCTTAAATAGGGAGTCGTTCCCGGAGACTAACTCGTTCTTCAGAGAAGAAATCTTACTTTCAAAATAAGAAGTAAAAAGTTCAAAAGTTTGGTCACTTATCTGTGGTACGGAACTAGACTTGGCACCTGAAGCATGTACAGGTGGCTCGTGCAAAAGCAAAGTATCCTCATCGTCTGAGTGGTTTTCGGTCATTATAAGTTAACGAAACGGAAGGTACGCTACTCGGAAAGGCAGAACGTCGAATAACTGGTTATAAAAATATCTATTATTTATAATAAGATTCTGCACGAGAATCACGATCCTACCCTCATACAAACGGGTAGGATACCTGCATTGCGACATACAATAGCCAATCAAATAATACAATAACAAACCAGGTATGCAACCATGTTTTCATCAACACGTGTTGAGCATAAACAAACACAGACATGTGCTTCCGATACTATTAATAAATATATGTATGTTTAGTGTGAACAAAATGGGATGAACAAAAGCGAAGGTATGAACAATTTTAGCAGTATTTATTTCAAACAAGAGCAGTGTTATCATTAATTTCTAATCTTTACTTCCATTAAACGTATGACAGCTATAATAAACATCTTACTAGCAACGTATAAATGACCATACAATTGAATGATATACCTCATAGAAACGGCTAAACATTGTTGACATATTAGTTTGTTTTTATAGTTTACTGATGCACGCCTATATTTGTTTTACATGACATTGTATGTCAGTTTGTATTATTCACACAATGGGAGTGTTATAACGTTGCCTACAATTATTGATAACCTGATGCGGTTTCACATGAACACCACGACGTTGCTACATTGTTATGTAACTCGTCATTATACTTCATAGTAAGCATTATTTCAAATATCTTTTTTTCTGTCACCTTGTATTATCGTTCTCTATGTCCTAAAATTCACATTTGAGATATCTTGGGAGAATGTGATGTAATGAATACTGTATGACTTGTGTGTATATGATTTGCGGACGGAAATTACGTTTATAAATTTAAAGGAAAAAGTACAAAACATCATGTGGTTAGGATTGTGAGAAAGTTTTCATAACTTGTTGTACAAGGTTTTGGAGTTTCAGATCTACAAAATTAGTTTCCTCAAACATAACAATGTCAAAATTCATGTTTTTGGTAATGGAAAACCCCAAACTAAATCGATAAAAAGGTAATCAATGACAATACATGGTCAAGATTCTTTGAAATGTTCATTACATCATCATTGAGAGTGCAAGACGAGTTGCAAATACAAAATAGGTATGCCAAAATAAGACATTAACAAGTTTCACATTTAAGTGAGGTAAGCTCAGCAAATAATACCGAAAAATATTTAAATAACAAGTGTACAATTGCATTTTTATTGTAAAGCTTGTTAATGTGATATGAAACCAGTGAGTGGTGAAAAATAATGTTTATCCAATTTTTGAAATAATGCATGTATATATCATAAACTTAGAACTCTGTCCACGATTTTGTCATTTTGTACGCAAATATATCAATAATTCATATAAATGTTTTTTTTTTCTCTCTGTCTGTTATAATTTAACAAATATGGCTGCTCATTAAATGCCGTGTTTTAAAGCCGAAGTTTACCGATCGTCACCTTATAGTACACAAATAACAAAAAGCATAGGTATTGAGCACGTGTTTAACATGTACAATCAGATAATTGTTTATTTTAATGACAGATCCATGGGTATTGCGATCGCCGGCTTTTTACGAGGGGGGGGTACGCTCAGGTCACTATGCATACGAAAAATATGTCGGCGAATTGCTTCCTGGAAGCAAGCAATTGAAAATAAATAAACTTCTTGTAAATGTAAAAAAATTAAAGAATATTTCTCAGAAAAAAGTATATGTACACAAGTTGTATAATGAAAACTATCCATTTAGTTATAAACAAGAATGTGTCCATAGTACACGGATGCCCCACTCCAACTATCATTTTCTACGTTCAGTGGACCGTGAAATTGGGGTCAAAACTTTAATTTGGAATTAAAATTAGAAAGATCATATCATAGGGAACATGTGTACTAAGTTTCAAGTTGATGTAACTTTAACTTCATCAAAAACTACCTTGACCAAAAACTTTAACCTGAACTTTGCACTATCATTTTCTATGTTCAGTGGACCATGAAATTGGGGTCAAAACTATAATTTGGCATTAAAATTAGAAAGATTATATCATGGAGAATATGTGTATTAAGTTTCAAGTTAATTGGACTTCAGCTTCATCAAAAACTACCTCGACCAAAAACTTTAACCGGACGGACGAACGGAGGCACAGACCAGAAAACATAATGCCCCTCTACTATCGTAGGTGGGGCATAAAAACATATGCATGATTTTTTTTAATTTGAGGTTTCTTATGACTTTAAACTAGTTTTTCCAAATCATGAATAAGCAATTTATTGCTTGTTTAAGGTTTATGAGCCCTTCTGTAGCCAATTTTGTACGAACTTTTCAAACTTCAATTATATCAAAACTACAGATATAATGAATAATACAGATAGGCCATTTTGTACATATTCCAAGGGGAAACTTGATGCAAAGCATTATTTTTTACTGTTTCGTTGCATTTAATAGAAAAAGAGGACTTTGTGGCAACTAAATCAAGATTTCCTGACCGGTGGGAGAAAAATATTTCTCCTCACTAGTGAAAATCTGTTCTCGGCAAATGATTGGTTGAAATTTAATTTTGACGTTAAATTTTCTTGTTTTTTTCTAAATTTTCTTATTGTGACGTCATGAAAAAGGTGACCATGTCTGATGACGTCACATCAAAAGTACAACAACTTTCCTCAAATCTTTGAAAAGGAAGGATAAAAATCTTTAGAGAAACAGATTCCACCACTGTAACTCGTGAAATACGATATTTCTCCACTCTCAACAGTTAAATTTTAATAATTTAAAAAGCTCGGCAAGCCTCGCGCGTTAAATATTAAAATGTAACTGTCTCGAGTAGAGAAATATCGTAATACATTTGTGGCTTAATTGTGTAATCTATATTTAATTTTGTATGTGGGGAATGGATTTGATCATAGATAATTTTGCATGGGAAAAGCAGAAAATGCAGGAAAAAAATGTTTACAAAAATTAAAAAAAATTAAAATCGCGACAAAAAATAAGCGCGCCTAGCAAAGAAGGTATATAAAAAATCAACTCAGATAAAAATCCTCATGAATATTAATTTTAAAATAAGGAGATATGGTATGATTGCCAATGAGACAACTATCCACCAAAGTTCAAATGAAGTGCATGTGAGCCATTATGAGAAACAACCCATACCGTATAGTTAGTAGTCGGCTATAAAGGGCAATTGACTACATTATATTGCATTGTTTTAAAATTTGAAGTACTCTGATATCTATAGTCGTGAATAAAACCAATATACCTGTGGATATGATATATATCTACGGGAGTTATCTTACAATGGTTCTTACTTTGTATTTGTACCCTAGTGATTTCATATAATTTTGGCGGGAATTTTACAAAGTAAGAAAATTTAAAAAAAAAATGGTATATGTATATTAAGAACAATCCCTCCCGTTAGGGATTTAGTATCATACCATCATAATGTATATGAGAAGAACACATCATGCCAACAGCTGGTTTTAGAATAAATGTTTTTATTTCCGATGCAAAGAATCTATAAGTGGATAAAAACCAAAATATGCAATCTTTTATGACCTGACAACAGTATCGTAAGTCTATCCCTTCTTCCTTCTTAATAAGTCTGTTTAAAGGTTTTGTTAGATTTTGATTCAATGCCTTTTTGTCCTTTTTAAAGAATTTTACTATATATTTAACTGTTATTTGTAAAAGCTGTTAAAAGACTCTGGCCTATTTTTTGTATGTTTTGTGTCTTCATTAGGCACACAGTAGTTGTCCACATTGTTGGTGGAAATTGCGACCCTTTGCTTTTGTGATAATTTAAGGTATTTTAAAATACAGGTTTAAGTTAAAAAAATTGATTTCAGAAATCATAATTTGTTTATAAAAAAGCAAGGATTTACTTTATATATATATATATATATATTTATATTATTAAAGATCCATTTTATTACATCTCGTGATCAATTTTATTTGGCAATTGCCAATGGCAGTCAGCAGGGTTTAAGAAAACATCTATTCAGTTGTTCGACCTGTTAGTCAAATGCGTTTTGTTTAAATATACTTTTTTCACTTTTTTGGTCTTTTGGAAAATGTTGTTTGTGCTGTATTTAGACCCTTCTACAACGAAATTTGTTTTACATGCACACGTATAAAAATTGCGGTTTTTATCCAACAAAATCATAGGTTTGAACGTAGTTTTCAATTTAGACTCGTTTATATTTTTTCCATTGGGCTTGTATCATATTTTCCCTCCGGTTTATATGATCCGTTCATCCTATATTGACTCTTAAAATTCAAGAGTCTATCTGAAATTGAGGGTACATTTTATGGCCTTCCAAATACCTTTTCGATCCCTAACATCACTGAAGAGACATATATTGTCGAAATCTAGATCTGGTGTACAAAAAAAAATATTGACACCTTGTGTTTGTGGCATAACATCTTGGCCACAAGTTTATCGTTTTCTGTTTTGTATTAAATTTATATTAAGATCCATTTTGTAACATCTCGTGATCAATTTTATTTGGCAATCGCCAATGGCAGTTAGCAGGGTTTAAGAACATCAGTTGTTCGACCTGTTAGTCAAATGCGTTTTGTTTAAATATACTTTTTCACTTTTTTGGTCTTTTGGAAAATGTTGTTTGTGCTGTATTTAGACCCTTCTACAACGCAATTTGTTTTACATGCACACGTATAAAAATTGCGGCTTTTATCCAACGCAATCATAGGTTTGAACGTAGTTTTCAATTTAGACTCGTTATATATATATATACAACTCGTCTAAACATCAACCCAACAATGTTAGATCTGTAAATTTGCATTCGCAAATTTGTTGGTTCTTCCCTAGCCGGGATTCTAACCCATGCTACTGAGATATCGTGACACCAAATCGCCTGCACTCTGCACTGTAACCGGTGCTCTAGACCACACGACCACGTGATTCATAAAAAATGAAGCTTTCGGTGGCCGGGTGTTACCTATCCACGTCAGTTTAAATCTAGCGTCGTACTACAGTATATGATATATAAGGCATGAAGATGTTATTTTTACAGATCAGCTAAATTATCTATAATAAAGGATCCTACAAATTAATATATATATACATAGTAGTCCTTTATTAATTTATGTATAATTGTCATTTTGTAAAGTTTCCTTTGTGACCTATTCTGACATCGAACTCGGACTTCTTTTTAACTGAGTTTTACTGTGCGTATTGCTGTGTGTTTGTTTTTTCTTCATTTACTAGAGGTATAGCGGGAGGGTTGAAATTATTTAATTAATCCGCGCAAATGTAATGACTTTTCAACAAGTACATTTCGTGCAAACGTATGTTTTTTTCCCCGCGGAAACGTAGGACGAATTCGCGTCAACGTAACGCGCGCCGATTCATAGAGTCTCCATGCCTCTGTTCTATTGACTTTGTTTGTAAAAAGGAACCAAGCGTATTTATCTAAATGCACGATCTATGGTTTGAAATATACGTCTTGTCAGCAATAGCAGTTATATCTAAATACTTCATTTTGTTTTTAATTATGAAATTTTTGTCTAAATAAGACTAGTTATCCAGTTTTTTTTTTTGTATTTAATATGGATCGTTTTGCACAAATATTAGTTTTCTATGTTGTGTTACATGTATGTAAACTGTCATTTGGTCGTTTTTGGTTTTTGACATATGATCGTCAGTTCGTTGACCACTTATAAGTTATAATATCCCCCTGGGATCTTTCGCCTTTCTTTTGCAATTATTAAGTTAGGTTGTTGCATTTTATACATCATTCAATAATAATATTTTACATGAAAATGCTTCATCGATCAACAAGAAAGTTATCTTCGAATGAATGAAATCAAATTCTTTTGCAGAACATTTATTAAGAAGGGATAATATATGCATTTTAGGACAACATGTGCGAATAAACACAGTTATGTGTTTAGAGGGAATGGATTAATATTAGATACACATATATAAAGAACAACAAAGCCATAGTGCTATGCAAGACATGACATACCGTTTACATTTTAAGCAGCAAACTGCGTGCGCTTCGAAGTTTTTTTTTGCAAGCTGTTATTGCAAATATAACATCACCCTCTTATGACGATAGTAAATTAAACAATTGCATTTGCAATCCTCCAATCAGAAATCATAAAAGATCACAACAGAAACATGTTATTAAAACGATAACGAAAAAAAACCTGAGACTATGGAAGTTAAATGTACAACAATAATTTTAAATAAATATAGCCAGAAAATAAAACTTACTTGTCATCCAAAACTTCTGTTCAGTGACGCCTGACCACACTCCTCGACTTATGTATTCTATTTTGACAACATATTCTGAGCATAACATTAGATTGACAAGCACACAACTTGTTACTGGAGATTCTACATACTTATAGTACTTTGATGAGTCGATTGCCACTTTGTCTCCTTTTGAATCAAATAGAGAAATCACCGAAGTATTTACCTCTTGGATTTTTGCGATTGTCCATGAGATTGTAGCATTTTTTCCGATCATATTTATTTTGACATTTTGAGGTGGTTTTAGCTCATCTGAAAATAAATTAAAAAAAACCCGTTTTATATGCCAATTAAAGAAAACTGTTATTATTATGATAGAAAAACAAAGAGAGGGTTTGTTTTCAGTATCTCAATATATTTACGTTTTAAATTTAAAGAAAGTACTTTTACGATACTTTATTATGCTGCTTTATTTATTGACAGCGTATAACACGGAAGTTACGGACAGCCGCTTTCCCCCAGCGGTGTAAGGCTTTCTTTATCATTGAATTGAAATTAAAATAAAATAAAGACCCCAAGGATATGAATTTGTTGACATGACTTGCACATCGAAAAACTAATTATACTTTTTGGATATTTTGAGTACCTTAATTGTTGAACGCGTACTGTACGACACGCAGAAGTTTTTCTTGAAAGTGTATTGATTTGAAAATCGTTCATTCATTTTTTTAGTCAATATGGTTCCATACCAATCAAGTACTGAACATTCTATAAAAAAGACACAAAAAAGCATCTTCTGTAATAACCATAGACTCCAGTGAATTCATGTTTTCAGAAGTTAGGGCTGTATTGAAATTATAAAGAAATAGTAATCTGTTGTTATTTGTACTAAATGCCTACGGCTTGCTTCCATCACTTTCACGTAAGTTTTACACGTGTTCCAACCAATTTTCGTTATTTGTAGCAATAATGAATAGAAAACAAATGTATGAGGTTCCATTTTTAATAAACTCACATGAACAGTCTCGTGTAAGAAGATGGGACACAGGATTATTTCTGACTAAGAAGTCGACAATAAATGAACATTATGGTTTTTTTTTAAATCCTAGTTCGCTTTTCTTTTGTTTTGAAAAATAAGTATGAAACGTTAGGTATAAGGGGAGCATTGCCACTTCCTTTCATAATACTTCTTTGTTCCGATTTAAAGGTCCTGGCCAAGATAAAGGAAGGTGGTAACAAAACATATTATCTTGTACATGTACATTGTTTCACATATCATACACCCTTATACAAGGGTATTGATCGGGGATGGAGGGAGGAGGAGTCTTCGTTTCTGTGTTCCTTAGTATAGACCTTTATACTTTTTTGCTTCATTTGCTAATCTTTAGAAACAATGGATATTCTGTAAATACTTGATAATTCTATTGTGGATATTGTAATCAGTGTATGTGTACACTATTCTTTAACTTTTATGAGTTATTCTATATATTTTAGGAACCCAGTTTCTGTTCCTTATTTTTTGGACAATTTTTCTCTATTCTAATTATTACATATTCTTCAAGCCCATACACACCATTCTATACATATAATACATCACAACTTTAGATGAATTGGAATTTCTATTCTGGTGGCACAGCTGTATAATTCTATATTGATTATCTTAAGGTGGTATGAAATAATTGGAGTATACATAAAAAAAATGATAGAATTTGTTCATACTTTGCCAAATGTAGTACATATTTTGATTTGTTTTAAAATATAATAAAAATGATAGGTCACCGGGTATTTTCTCAGGGTGGAAGTTATGACAAAAATGACACATTGTGTATGAATTATACAGGAAAAGTCATTATTATGTGATTAGTAGCTTAACTCAATGATATAATTGTTAAATAAAAGATTGCTTTGAGAAGATTAAAATAAAGAGAGGGTTACAGCTGAGTACCCTTTTTCCGGATAAAATATGAAATAGCAAACTTCATGTAGATTCTTTAAGAAAGTGCACTATTTTAAAGTGCTACTCCCCTTTAAAATTGCAATTTAAAAACATAAAAAAATGGAAAAATAATCTACGCTTTTATAAATTTTAATATCTGGAAGTTAAAATCTTATGAATTTGTTCTTTCAAATGAAAATTAACATTAGTTATCTGCATTCCTCATCAACTTTTGCTAATTTGATTGAACATCTTATTTACAATACAAGATGGAAAAAGAAAACATACTACCTAAAACACGTATATTGTGCTTCAATGCGATTTTGTATTACATAATTTTTCATGGAATATGTGGTGATCGAAACTATTCATGTTTACCCTGTTAGGATACATTCAATTTAAAAAGTTTCAAGTTCAGTGTCACAAAATTATTATGAATGTGTATTTGAAAATGCCAGTGCCTTCAAATTTAATCATTGCTATTAGTAAGAAGTGGAATCATGTTTTTTTTTTTTTTTTTTGAAAGGAGTAGGTTCAGTTAGACTCATTTTTGGCCCCAAAATATAGCAGTTTTAGAAAATTGTGAATATGTAATCGTTAAGATATTTATTGAAAAGTAGAATGCTTCTGCTACATAAATATGGGCTGTTTTTGACAATACGATGCACATATATTGAGTACTAGCATCATTAAGTCGTGCTAAGTTACTGAAATCTTCACAATTTGATCATTTTAGTTAAATTTTAGACGGTTTCCGTCTGAAATGAAAGTGGCCGCATTCGTGTTCATCCATAATATTGAAATGTAAGTTGTATTTTATGATAATACATAATATATATAAAGGTTGAGGATGAACACGGATGCGGCCACTTTCATTTTTGACAAAAACCATCTGAAAAGTGACGATTTTTGGCATATTTGATAGATTTTTCAAATTTAAGCTTGAATCGGAGCGTTTTAAATGACGTAATCAGCTAAAATCTTTCCCATAAACTAATTGAATCAATTGAATTAGACACTTAAGTGTTTAAAAAGCGTCTAAAATTTTTCATTAGATGAACTTGAAAATTGAGGCCGAAATCAGGCCTTACCGGACCTACTCCTTTTCACTTTCATCCGGAAACCAAATTATTCATGATCTTGGTTTCCAAACCATGATCTTGTTTTTAAGATCCTTGATCTCAGATTCCACATCCGTAATCTTGGATTATCATAATCCGTAATCTCGGTTTCCAAAAAGTGATTAAAGAAGTTCGCTGACCTTAATTCACGTTTTTGACTTTTGTCTGATATTCTGAATCCTCTGATTTTATCCATCTTATGCCAATAAATAATGTCATGCTTAATATCCCTATTTTTGTCATAATTTGATTACGTATAGCACAAAAGACTTTTAGATCTTATAAAATCGATTTAGCTTTTTCATGACTTTTGTAGGGAAAAATCGTTAATTTCAAAGGTATGAAAAATCTAGAAAGAATCGTTCCCAACAATATTTTCAGGAACTTTAAATTACTCAAAATCAGAGATATATATTATCTCCATTTTTGTCTATCAATTAATGACGGACTTCAGTTTTTTAAATAGCTCGTTATTTTGTAACAGAGCAGCGAACATCCTAAACTAATAGATAATCCATGTTGGTTTTTTTTTTAAACGAGAGGGTGTTTCTCTGCTCCAATCTCACCGGAGGGCGCGCGCGTGATATCTAGATCCAGTATTTATGCATATCTTGACAAGCCTTGGACTTCATAAAGTAGAAATTTATTTCTGTGTTGGTATTATTCGGTTACAGCAGTAAATTATATATCAAAATATTATCAAAGTAATTCGTGTATTAATATATTATTGCGCAGAGTAAATGTAATATTAAAGCCCTATTTCAGTTCCTATAACTATTTTAAAGATAATAAAATAGGTTAACCTATTTGTTTTACTTAAGTCTGTTGTTCAAAATATATTTAGTAAAAAGATAACTAAATGTATATAACAGCATATGGTGCTAACTATCAATATAAATCAACCAATAGTACGATAAGATTGTAGCCTTGGGTCCTGGCTAATCTTGTCAGTAACGCACAGCTAGATATCGGACCGGGATACCAGGCTAGATAAGTTTGTTCATTTAAAGTGTCGACGCAGTGACGTAACTCTTAAATTACTATTAATAGAACCTGTTTGTCAGAAATTTCGAAACATGAAAATTGCACATTTGATTATTATAGCAAAATGACACCCACCAAAAATGCTTAGAAATGGTAGTCACATGACATATCAATTGTCGTCTGAAGAAATGGGTTTAAACATAAATCCAGATAATAGGTTTATTAGGTCGTATTAGTGTATTTCGCATGATAGTAACAAGTGTTTTCAATCTTTGTTTCATCAGCAAGCTGGAATATGACTTGATCAAGACATCGCTGATATGCCAGGGTCAAAGTTTTTAATGATGGGACAACGTATGTGACGTCACAAAGCAGCGATATACAATTTTATTAAGAGCTGAGCAGGGGATACAGACAGTGGAACGACCGATCAGAAAAAATATCCCTAAAAAAAGACCCAAGGATAAAATGCCTGCATAAAAAAGCTATACAATCTGTTATGATTTTAAAATATTATTAATACTATCACAAAAGCGGCACTCCTACCCTTTGTACATGCATTTAAATAGCTGCTGTGAAATTCAGTATTCGGACAATGACTATTTGAGATTTTTTACTTTCAGTCATACCAATGTTAAAGGTCAAATAACTATTGGAGTGAAAGGTCAAAGCCAAAATATTGTAATTTTAATTACATAACACCTTCTCAAGATGCATCTGAACAGTTTATCATAATAGAAAAGAAAGGATATGAGTATCAATTCATGAAACAAATAAGTACACGAACAACAAAAAGCAAAGAAAGCAAAGAAACAACGCTTACAATGATCTTCATCTTAAAGTCACTCAGAGACTTAGTTTAGTTAACTTCCTATTTCTCGCCTTGTTGCGCCAACAGCATCTTGACATTTCACATTTGTGACGTTACAAATACTGTTCCTCTCTGAAACGTTGGGACAACACGGCTATACTTTTTGAAACGTTGTCAAAAACCTTGGTGCCTAACGAAAAAATGTTTAACACTATATTGTTTAAAAAGAAAAACAGAATACCTTTACCGCCAAGTTTCATTTTATATGATCTAACTATGTTTATTTGATAAGACAGCTGGTTATACCTCAATTTTAAAGAAAATTCAGCGGTTTTTTTCCGTTGGGACAAGATGGCTTAGTATACTTTTTGAAGTCATTGCAATAGAAACAAAATGCATGTTTTCCGGCAAAAAATATCATGAACCAGGAGAAAAGAAAAAAAAATCAAAATATAATAAATATTTTTCCTCTCAGCTTTTTTCAATTTCACGGTATAAATACGCAAACCCGAAATATCTATATTTAAATTTCGGTTCCTGAGGGTCTACGTATTTATTTTTATGCTAATCTATATAGCTATAGCAAATTGGAATTCGTACCAACATCAGATATAGTAGTGTTAGGTATGCAGTTTTATTTATTTTGCGTAATGATTTGGGAACACGAAATTTTGAATTCAAGATGGCTTTTCCTGGTCGAAATGATGAATACTACACGTCATTACGAAACAAAGATATTAGACTAAAGAGTGGTTCATTTTTACTTATTATTTTTCAATTATCAATACAGAACCATTATACATGGAATATGACTCACCCTCAAAAAGCTATTTTTTCCATTAAGATCTATTGAATTTCATTAGTTCAAAACATAAATGTACGTAAACAAATAATCTATGTTTCTATAAAATATGAAATTACGACAGAAACAGAAACCAGGAAGAATATGAACTATATTTAAAATAATTGATACCAGTACTCTTGATAATATAGACTACATGTATGTGCGACATTGACTTAACAATACACCTTATATCATTTTTTAATGTCCACATGAGTAAATGAATCTGTACAATTTGAAGAAAAAAAATAATCGGTTAACAATAGTTATTCATTTAACAGTTCAAATAATTGTTAGGCACAGTCTCGATAATATAACTACCCCCTTCCCCTAAAAAAAGACAAGAAAAAGAAAATAATATATCATTCAACTATTTCATAGAAAACAGCAATAATTATGTTATTCCTAAAGTAAAAGAACTTACTTGTCATCCAAAACTTGTGTGTAATGACTTCTGAATACGGACTTAAAAATTGTAGTTTGACACTATATTCTGAAAACAACTTTAAATTGGCGATCTTAGAGCTTGTTTCTGGAAGTAGTATATCTTTATATTTAGACGATCCTTTTAAGTATATATCGGCTCCTCTGGAATCTGTAATAATAATCCTAGAATAAGTCGCCCTTTCAATATTGGAAGGAATTGTCCACGATATTTTAGCTGTTCTGCCAATAACATGTATTCTTACATCTTTTGGTGGATCTGGCTTACCTGAAATACAATTAAAATATTAGAAGTAGGACTTTAACTCAAGCGTCCATACTGATAAGACATTTTATAAACGTATACTAAATATTCTGTTGAAAAAATAAATGCAAAATCTTCATTCAATTACGTATACTTGATTTTTTCGCGCATATAACAATTAAAAGACTCCACTCAGATAGGGCCTGTTTATCGAAGCTGTTCTATGATTTGTTTCCCACGTGCAAAATATGAACAGAGTGGTGTCATACATTTGGTTATTATATACACCCATTGTCCATTTCGTGATTTTTTGGTGTTTGCGTTCATTTTTTTATTGACAAGATTTGAAATTTCTTCATAGGTGACAACCGTAGTAAAACATTCATTGGGATCCTGTATTTCCCTGAAATTTAGTCCAACGTCTTTTAATAATGCACTTAAACGCTACTCGGTTTCGATGCATTCAAAATTTTAATTCGTAAGAGCTGTGCTATATATCTAACTTAAAAATCAAGGAATTTTGAAAGTTCGAATAATTGTGTAAAAGAGGGACGAAAGATACCAGAGGGAGAATCAAACTCATAGATTGGGAAAAAAATTGACAACGCCATGGCTAAAAAGAAAAAAAAACCCAGACACATAATAGTACAGAAGACACAACACAGAAAACTAAAGACTAAGCAACACGAACCCCGTCAAATACGCATTTACTTCCTGGAAATATCATTCAAGTATCATATGAATCCAGTCGTTGAGGTGAAAAATTTAAATTTATATTTTGTGGGATCGTAAATCTTGACTCGTAATGTTTAAATGAGTTTCGTTGGTTATACCACTAAAGTCTTAAAAAAAATTAATTATAAGGAATGTAACTAAGAACTTGATTGATGCAGAATGCTAATACGGGAGCCGGTAGGTATTATGCCAATGAGACAGCATCCAAGCGACAAAATATACCAAAAGATATTTAATTAAACATCTGAAAAGTAGTTTGGTATAAAGTGTTTCTTCTTTGGTCCAATTGCAATTCTTTCGTAAACCGAATATTTAGATATGTGGAATTCCAATAGAGAAAATGCTGCATGATTTTTTAATTCCATATCTATGCTGTAAAAGAGGGACGAAAGATACCAGAGGGACAGTCAAACTCATAAATCGAAAATAAACTGACAACGCCATGGCTAAAAATTACAAAGGACAAACGGACAAAGAATAGTACACATGCCACAACATAGAAAACTAAAGAATAAACAACACGAACCCCACCAAAAACTATGGGTGATCTCAGGTGCTTCGGAAGGGTAAGCAGATCCTGCTACACATGTGGCACCCATCGTGTTGCTTATAAGATGACAAATCCGGTAAATAGTCTAATTCGGTAGGTCACATCCATGAAAAGGAAGGGGATTGTAGTTACAACGTAAGGAACATATCCGATATCATTTGTGAAACGGTTATTTGATAACGGTCAACTGTAAACTTCTACGTCATTTGGTGTCTGGTGACGAGTTGTCTCATTTCCAATAATGCCAAATCTTATTATTTTATATCAACTATTTGTAGGTCCCTCAATATATATATTGTCGGATTTAACAATAAACGTTATCGTTGACAGTAAATCCAACTTCATGTATACACGATGAATAAACTAGTGAATTCTTTAAAAGCAGTTCCGTTTTTCGTTCTTCTCAGAGTATTATTGAAAAATACTGTCATATCTGAATACGTTACAAGAAGCCCACAGCTTTCATATATATTATATATATATATATATATGTTTGTCAACACTTTTAAATCATTCACAGTACCAATTGCTATCCTTTGTAGTGCATCTTAAGAATCTCTGCAAAATTCAACTTAGTAATTATACTTTTAATTTACTCACCAGTCGCCAGTTTAAAAGAAATACAAACAACGATAAAAGTTAAGAAAATGTTAATTAACTCCATTTTGGGTTCTTATTAATAATAAACAACGACAGACTTTCGCGGAATAGATGTAACTTTGATGTAGCCGGAAATCGTCTCTTTTGACGACCGGAAAAAGTAATCATTTATAAAATCTGTTTTCCGATTCTAAAACAAGTACCGAAACGTTTACTTGGTAAGGATTACTTCCTTATTGTTATCATTTAGGGATGAGGCATTTAGATATATTCAAAAAGTTAAATTTATCCTTGTTAAATTTTTATTTCACCTAAAATCCTAAAAAAAAATACTTTTAGTTTCAAAGTTTTCTTAAGATTTACTTCTAAATCAAATTACCATTATCGTGGCTTTCATGAATTATTTCTTAAATATTTATTTCTTTCTTATAATTTGTTGATTGATTAGTTGTGTTTAACGTCACTTTTAGCATTAATGTGTTGATGTGGTGTTTCGTGACGGTCAATTGTTGATGGTGGAGGAAGCCGGAATGCCCAAAGAGAACCAACGACTTTTGTTAGGAAAACTGACAATGCCATATAAAAATAAGGAGATGTGGTATGATTGCCAATGAAAAAACTATCCACTAAAGTTCAAATAAAGTGAATGTAATTATTTGCGACTGTACGTCCTTCAAAAGGAGAACAAAAACGCATATTCACCGTATGGTCGGCTAATAAAAGTCCCCGACATGAAAAACAATTGAAACAATTTAATTGAGAAAACTAACGGCATAATTTATAACCAAAAAAATTACGAAAAACAAATATGATAGACATGAACCCAGTGGCGGATCCAGGAATTTTCATAAGTGGGGGCCCACTGACTGACCTAAGAGGGGGCCCGCTCCAGTCACGCTTCAGTGATTCCCTATATAAGCAACCAAATTTTTTCCCAAAAAGGGGGGCCCGGGCCCCCTGGGCCCCCCCTAAATCCGCCTATGGAACCAACGACATCAACTGAACTACTGGCTCCGAAACTGGGAACAGGTACATAAAGAATATAGCTGGGTTTCCCATGTTTGTGAGGGCTTAACTCTCCCTTAACCTGGAACAGTGGTGTAACAGCACAACATGAGAACAAACTATCAAATCAGTTGAAAAAGGCTTACATCATCAGGTCGATGCACTTTTCAATGTTATGTGATGAATGATGAAATAGTTAATGTTTCATTATCAAGTTGAAGCAGTGAAAAGTGAAATAAAACTTAAAAAATTGACTGACACTATACAGTGGAGATCACTTCTAACCTCTCATTAGAACTGTCAGAATATTCTGTCATAGAACTGTTCTAACCTGTCCTAGAACAGTTCTAGCTAGAACAGTTCTACCCTAGAACTATCATAGAACTGTTCTAGGTAGAACTGTCAGGATCAGTTCTAGGTAGAACTGACTAAATCAGTTCTAGGTAGAACTGTCAGGATCAGTTCTAGGGTAGAACTGTCTAAAACTGTTCTAGGTAGAACTGACCAAATCAGTTCTAACCGTAGAACTGTCGGCAGAACTGACTAAATCAGTCAGGACTGTAGAACAGTTCTAAATGACGTCACTGCAGAAAGGGCAATTTAGAATTTAGAAGAAAAAATCAGTTCCAATTACTTTACTATATATAATAGCAGATGTTCCTATATTTTTTACTGATCAAAAGTTACATGTACAAATATCGAAGTGGATAGGAGGTTATCCAACTCATTGGAGA
The DNA here is from genome assembly GCF_963676685.1 of Mytilus edulis. NCBI lineage: Eukaryota > Metazoa > Mollusca > Bivalvia > Mytilida > Mytilidae > Mytilus > Mytilus edulis. Next base: position 45,041,852 of record NC_092348.1, on the reverse strand, counting down.
AATATTTTTATGAGATTGCAAATGAAACATCATTGTTTACGTTTCTTCGTTCCCCGTTTTTAACAGTCTCTTCGTAAATATAACTCTGCATTTAATTCATGGAATTTTAATCTTAATTTACCTTGTTTGCGTTGGATTTACATTCAAGATTTAAGATTCTGTTTTGACAAAGGTTCAAACGAAAATTGTACAATGGATGAATTATGGGATATCATAGTAATGAACACAGTATTGTTAAACGCAAGCTAAGAAAACTATGTACATTTGCACTGAGGTCTCAGATTTGCATTATCTCGTTGCCAAACTTATCCATAACGATAATGAATAATATCTGGGAGTCTGGAACGTCAGAAAAATATACTCGATCTGAACATGAATGAAATATTTGCCACTGGACGTAAGGCTACAAACAAAACCAATCATTTTCCTTCTTCAAATTATATTAACAGTAAAGTCAGTATAATACCTTTCCAAGGAGAGAACTTCTCATACCTGTACTTTTCATTTTAAAATAAAGTATATGAATCAGTGATGTGAGTGTTGGATGATGCCGTTAAATAGTTTTGTTTAAAAAAAAACCATCATGAACTACTGACTTAAAAAGTCACTTTTTGTGACGGTTCATTATTTAATAAGTTAAGTTTAGATGTAACGGGTCTTCTGTCGTTATTGTGTTATCAGCTCCCATAGACATAAGGGAGCTACCATTTGATTTTTATGGGGGGGCTAGGATGAAAAATGTTGTCCTGCCTTTTTTTTTAGTTGTAATCTCTGTCCTGCCTTATTATTTTTCACTCTATTCGGTCCTGCCTTTTTTTTATTAGTTTATCCTGACTAATAAAAAAAAATCAAATGGTAGCTCCTTAAGTTAGTCATGTGACCGTAATGTCATCAATGTTTTTTCATGGTTTGGCAAGGTTTAAAATGGAATTTAGAATTAAATTATAAGAAATGACTTATCATTTTTTTCTGTCTATTCGAAATAACATCATGAACATAAAAAATGGTGCACACTATTAAAAAACCCGCTTCGCACTTTTTTACATTAAAAAAGCAAAATGATCAGTTTTGGCTGATGCAGTCATATATGGTCAGATTTGGTTGATGCTGTCAAATATGGTCAGTTTTGATTGATGCAGACACATATTTGTGTTACAGAGTCAGTCTGAGGTATGAAAACTACTGATGTTTGTTCAATTTCCAATATTGCAGTTATTTATATATACTACAGTAAAAAAAAATATAACTGAAGTACTGTGCAACTATATAGACTCACATAAAAAAAGCAAATATGGTCAGTTTTGGTTGATGCGGTCAAAAGATTTTATTATACAACTCAGTCTGAAGTATGAAAACTACTGATATTTGTTTACGATTCAATTCTTTGAATAAAAAGAGGATATACTGGCACTATAAATTCATGCGAACAAAATTTTTAGGTTATTGTTTTCCAATGTTGCTGTAACTTGTATATTACAGTCCGTCTTGATCTAAAATTATAACTGAAATACTGTACAGCTATATAGATTTGCAAAAAGAAAGAGCAAATAAGGTCAGTTTAGATTGATGCGGTCAAAAGATTTTATTACACAACTCAGTCTGAAGTATGAAAACTACTGATATTTGTTTAGGATTCAATACTTTGAATAAAAAGAGGACATGCTGGCACTATAAATTCATGCGAACAAAATTTTTAGGTCATTGTTATCCAATATTCCTATAACTTGTATATATTACAGTGACTGTCCCTCTTGACCTAAAATTATAACTGAAATACTGTACAGCTATATAGATTTGCAGAAAGAAAGAGCAAATAAGGTCAGTTTAGATTGATGCGGTCAAAAGATTTTATTACACAACTCAGTCTGAAGTATGAAAACTACTGATATTTGTTTAGGATTCAATACTTTGAATAAAAAGAGGACATGCTGGCACTATAAATTCATGCGAACAAAATTTTTAGGTCATTGTTTTCCAATATTGCTGTAACTTATATATTACAGTCCCTCTTGACCTAAAATTATAACTGAATTGCTGTACAGCTATATAGATTTGCAGAAAGAAAGAGCAAATATGGTCAGTTAGGAATGATGCGGTCAAAAGATTTTATTACACGACTCAGTCTGAAGTATGAAAACTACTGATATTTGTTTATGATTCAATACTTTGAATAAAAAGAGGACATGCTGGCACTATAAATTCATGCGAACAAAAATTTGAGGTCATTGTTTTCCAATATTGCTATAACTTGTATATATTACGGTCCCTCTTGACCTAAAATTATAACTGAATTACTGTACAGCACCCGTTTTATGGACGATCAATGCATTTGAATGAGGACAATAAATTTTAGTTGGACACCCCCCCCCCCCCCCCCCTTTTTTTTAAACTGCTGGAACCGTCACTGGTGGTTTGGGCCGGGATAACGTATTACATTAAGGTCAGATAATTTTGTTATGTAAAACGAGTCATCCTGACTCCCCGAATGACAAATGTAAAATAAATGAAATAATAATGCCCCCCCCCCCCCCCCACCCAATATTAACGGCTTAATTTATGTTCAAAAAATGAAAGAAAAACAAATACTTTATGTAACACATCAACAAAAGAAAATCACTGAATAACAGGCTCCTGACTTGGAACAGTCACATACATGCAGAATAAGTCGGGGTTAAAACCGGCAAAATAGCAAAACTCTTTATAATATTAATCGCTATTTTGCCGAAGCCTTTATATTTAGACAAAGAGTTCTTAAATTTAAACCAAATCAATTCTAGTCGTAGAATTTATAAATCAATTTTAGCTGTAGGATTTATAAATCAATTCTAGCCGTAGAATTTATAAATCAATTCTAGCCGTAGAATTTATAAATCAATTCTGGCCGTAGAATTTGTAATCAATTCTAACCGTAGAACTGTTCCAGAAGTAGAACTGACCAAAGATTTGGTCAGTTCTAGGTAGAACTGTCTAAAACTGTTCTAGGGTAGAACTGTCAGGATCAGTTCTAACCCGAATAATTCAGTCGTTATATTCCGCTGATCTACGAAGGCTACATCCTCGTGTGGGAGAAAATCGGACACGGAAAGGGCTTGAATTATTCGAGTTAGATCATTTCTAGGTAGAACTGTCCAAATCAGTTCTAAGTAGAACTGACCAAATCAGTTCTAGCTAGAACAGTTCTAAAAAGTAAAATCACAAAAATACTGAACTCAGAGGAAAATCAATTCGGAAAGTCCATAATCACATGGCAAAATCAAATAACAAAACGCATCAAAAACGAATGGACAAGAACTGTCATATTCCTGACTTGGTACAGGCATTTTCAAATGTAGAAAATGGTGGATTGAACCTGGAAAGTCCATAATCACATGACAAAACACATCAAATACGAATGGACAAGAACTGTCATATTCCTGACTTGATACAAGCATTTTCAAATGTAGAAAATGGTGAATTAAACCTGGTTTTATAGCGCATGTTTAGAACTGACTAAAAGGTGTCAGGCTGACAGTTCTACGTACTGTCCTAGAACAGTTCTCCTGACAGATTCTGACAGATTTAATGAGAGGTTAGAAGTGATCTCCACTAGCTATATTCCGTATTTCTAAATTCGTCATTTTGTAAATATATCGGAATTTGATAAACTGTCATCAAGGGGGGTGTTTAGCGCTATAAAACCAGGTTTAATTCACCATTTTCTACATTTGAAAATGCTTGTATCAAGTCAGGAATATGACAGTTCTTGTCCATTCGTATTTGATGTGTTTTGTCATGTGATTATGGACTTTCCGATAAGATTTTCCTCTGAGTTCAGTATTTTTGTAATTTTACTTTTTATCTAACGAATATTCAAAATGATATAAGAAAACAAAACACTCTTTACATCTTTAATTTTATTTATCTATTTAGTTTCGCAGGATAAACTAGTGGATTTTTAATAGAAATTCCTTGGTTAAATGTAAGGACGTCCTGAATACCAAAACGTATATATATCAAAAATTGAAATACTCTACGTTGCCTTTTTTTTTTATTTTCACTATACCTTTGCTTTTCTTCATCCTCTGATTATAGATATAACAGCCCCTTGACTTTGAAGACATATTTTGAGAGAAAAAATGAGTTTAATCCATAATTGAGTTAAGTAATATATTTCTTATATACTCAAGAATGTTCACTTAAAAGGAAATTATTTTTAATTCATGCAAAAATCAACAAATTCCCAAAAAACGGGCTACACTTTTTTTGTTAAAAAATGCCCATATATGGTAATCAGATGACGTCCATTGTTGCTTTAAGAAATAGGATCAAACCGGGGTCAGCTTTCCGACTAATTAAAGATAATGTATACATCAAATTCAAGCATATTGATTGAGGAATACACTAATTATAAACGATATGTGCTGCAAAAATCATTAGAAGGGTTACGGAGAACATAAATGCCAAAATACGCGTGAAAAGTAATAAATAATGAATAATGGAACGGACTGCTTTGACCCTTCAGAGATGAACAAAAGGTATATAGTCAATATGTTCAGAATCATCGACCACCAACTTTCGCTATATCCTAAAGAAGAGACACGTGTATCAAAGTTATTGCACACCTACATTATGTCATCTGTTTTTTGTTATTCAGAATAAGTGCTGACGGGTTGCAGCAGTCCATTCCATTATTCAAAATAAGCCATTTCTTAGTATCCGCGTATTTAGATATTTAGGTCCTTCGATACTCCTGTAATATGCGTTGCTGAACATGTTGACTATATACCTTTTGTTCACCTCTACATAAGCTTTCTAATGAGGTATTAGTTATCTCAGTAATAAGGGGCTGAAGGGTCACAGCAGTCCATTCCATTATTCAAAATATCCATTTCATTATTCAAAATATCCATTTCAATATTCAAAATTTGCTATTACTTAATTTTCAAGCGTATTTTTGGCATTTAAGTCCTCCGTTACCCCTCTAATGATCATTGTTGCACAATCGACTTGTTATATCTATAATCAGTGGTTGAAAAATAGCAAAGGTCCAGTGCAAATATAAAAAGACAACGTAGAGTACTTTAATTTTACATAATGAATGTTAAAAATCTAAAGAGTGTTTTTTTTTTCTTTCTGAAATTAATTTGAATATTTGGTAGTTAACACCAAAAAAAGACGTTTGAGATGATTTCAATTGTTTGCCAAGTCAAAATCACCTACAAGTCAAAGATACTGCTATATTTTATTATATCAATGCGATGCTTGTCTTATATCATAGCGATGTTTTTTTTAATATCAAAAAATTATGAATGCGATACTTTTCTGATATAACTGCTATAGTTTTCTAATATAAAAGGAATACGATGACACGTCACAATGCATGTCAAGAAAACCTCAAACATAATTCACAAACTAAGTTCATGACCGGCATAATGTTTGAGGATCAATATCACTATAAATTTCGTATCTGTAACAAAATTAATGCTTACATGAACTTATCATTTCGAAAATGTTGCTTGACCCTATTGATAGTTGAAAGTGTTAACAACCTCTTCAGTCTATTATTTTCAATCACATGGTTTTACCGACTAATTCTATTTGAAGTGATGATGCAATGGGCGGAATTTAAATGCGGTTGTAAATAGTCTACCGACCTATTAGATTCTAATATTATAGGTCCAGTGACGGATCCGGGGGGGGGTCTGGGGGTTTGAAACCCCCTTTTTGGGGCCGATCAATGTATTTGAATGGGGACATACGGTGGGATCCCCCTTTTATCCTGGGTTTGGAACCCCCTTTTGAAAACGGCTGGATCCCCCCTTGGGGTCATACTGCTATAGCCTATCCACAGGGGTAATATCGAAATAGACAAAAATTATCCTTACTTAAGAGACAAAAAAACATTCATTCAAACAATCCAATCCAATACAGCTCCAAATGACAATGAATATTCAAATGGTAATAAAAATATTGAGAAGAAAAACAGTTCTTTTTTGGATATGACAGACTTTCCCCGTTGGTAAATCGATATCTCTATGAACATAATCAGCTCGCCGCGTGGATGCTCTTTTACATCGCGATAACCATGAGGGCATTCCGATGTACTGTTGCCACAGAGATTTGACTTTCGTTTTTTACTAGTAACCAATCGTATAAATAGGCGAACATTTCTTAGTGCAAAATAACAATCCGTATCGCTTGTTATAAATTCATTTCTTCAATGAATACTAAAAAACATGTTTAGAAAACAAATAAATAAGATGTAAATGTCTGTTGCTGTTAGAAATGTGTATATATCTTTTCTATATTTATATAGTGTTTATTTGGTATTTCTATTGACGTAATCGTTCTTCTACTATCATAACTGTCGTTACCGTTAAAGCTTTAGAAGTGTGCTAGTTCATATTGAACTTTACAAAAGATTCAGCACCCAAATTACGTTTTTAGAGGACTGGAAAGCAGTTATTTATAAGGGGAAATTTTAAAGATTTATTGATATAAGAAGATGGTTCATGAGTTCGAATGAGACAACTTTCCATCAAAGTTATAATTTGTTTCAAGTAAACCATAGATCAAAGTAGGGGCTTTAAAACGAAGCCTTGGCTCACAGCGAACACCATGCTATATAGGAACCACAAAATTACTAGTGTTAAACCATTCAAACAGGAAAACCAACTGTCTAATTTGTATAAAAAAAGGAGATTCAAAAGTACAGGTCAGATTTGGTCGAATCAATCTGAACGAGGACAGTATGATTCATCTTTGTCACAAGTTAGTTTCATTGTTATCAATAAAGAAAGTTTTCCATACCTGCGTTGCAAGCATATTAAATATGTAGGACTCTAAAGTGCAATGGTCACGCTAAAGTGCGATGGTCTACGCTAAAGTACGATGGTGTCTCACGCTAAAGTGCGATGGTTGTTTGTTCGCTAAAGTGCGACGATATAGCACGCTAAAGTGCTATGGAACAAAAGAGAAAGGTTCAAGGGAACTAATGTTAAAACCAAGTCTTTTTGCAAAATCTAGTCTGCTATGAAATAACATATAATGCGATAGGCTTTTACTTTACCGGTAGTCTTAGGTGACTGTTTCGAAATTAAAAAGACAAATTTTGTATTTGCAACTGGCAGGGGGGTGTGCTTACATTAATAGTCTGTGTAAACGACAAGCTACATCCAATACGCCCCTCGTCGAGAACATGCATGAACTATTTGCCACTGGACGGAATAAATAAAATTTATTTTTCCTCTTTTTCATAGCGAGTAGATATTAATACATGTTATATTTAACCAAATTGTACACACTAATGTTTTAATGGACAATTTCTGATTTTACGCTTGAAAACGTGAAGCTTTATTTTACCGATGTTTATACTCTTCAATAAAATCAATATTTAAATGTTAACGTATACATAAATTTGCATCTGTTCGCTTCCATTATTTATTTCATATTCCGGTATGTTCATTTTTGGTTTGTATAAACGACTGTTAACGTCATAATCCAACTACGTTTCGGACGTCTAACCTTTCGCGAACCATCGCACTTTAGCGTATGGAAACATCGCACTTTAGCGTAGACCATCGCACTTTAGCGTGACCATCGTACTTTAGCGTCCCCATCGCACTTTAGAGTCGTACAAATATATATTATTTCGGTGCGTTTATTATAAAATTTGCTAAATGTTATCTATGTGAACAATAATTTTGATACTTAGCTATTTGATTATGACATTGTTTATTAAACCCAATCGGTACTGGCATTTTCAAATTTTGAAAATGGTGGATTGAACCTGGTTTTATAGCGCTAAACCTCTCACGTGTATGCCAGTACTAGTCGTTTGTATTGTTAAATACATTGTCTTATCGGGGCCTGTTATAGCTGACTATGCGGTATGGGTTTTGCTCATTGTTGAAGGCCGTAAGGTGACCTATAGTTGTTAATGTCTGTTTCATGTTGGTCTTTTGTGGATAGTTATCTCATTTGGCAATCATACCACATCTTCTTTTTTATATCATTAGATTCTGTTATATTTACAACGATGCGTGAACAAAACAGATATAATAGGTAAAATTGTCAAAATATGGGTACGGCAGTCAAATATTAATACTATAAAGTACTAATATTGATATAACAAAAACACTGCTATGATATTTTAAAAGTACCGCATTGATATTAGAACTGATAGCATTTGTATATTTATGTATATAAGAAAAACACAGCACTTCAAATTTTACACGGACATAAACGTTTGCTTCTTACTAACTTCTGAATGTACATTTAGACTCAATTGTTGTTTATATTTGAACAATAAGTTTTAAAGTTAGTATTTTCTTAAATTTTCGTTGCCGAAAACAACATTTTCCGCATGTAATGTCTGCATATTTACAATTGATATTAGACAATATCGCTCTGTGATATAAGAAAAGTTTTAATCGATTCGCTTCTTCTATAGACTGATTCAAAACAATACGTCAAATAGTTTATCTACGTCTCACCATTAATATTACAAAATATAACATAATACACGAACACATAAAATAATAAAGCGTATTAGCGCCGCACATTTTTTTTAATTTGTTCTTCCTATATTTGCGTTATAAAGCCAAAACCTTTGTTTTATCTTATTTCTTATTTGAAATTCAAAGGAAACAACAGTTATTAATAGAGGTGGCTGTATATATTAAAATTTATCACCTTTGTAGTCAATGCAAAATAAAATGCTTGAATAATTAGAACATATCATTGCCTAATAATGAGCAGAATAATATAAGAAGATGTGGTATTAGTGCCAATAAGAAAACTCTCCATCTAAGTCACTATTCGTAAAAGTAAACCTTCATAGGCCAAAGTACGGTCTTCAACAAGGAGCATTGGCTCACATCGAACAGAAAACTATAAAGGTTCCCAAAAACGATATCCATGTTACTACTAGTATATATGTTACAACGAAAATTTAGTAAATTGAGGTAATATCGAAGAAGAAAAAAATCAGTTATAACCGAATATAAACATATACTTCCAAACTACGCTCTCGTTTGAGAACTGTGAAAAGTTGGTTAGATTCAAACAAACTACCCTTTGGGTATAAATGTATAGAATGAAGATGTTTTATTATTAAAATTATGTTCTCTTTATTCAAATTGCTACCCAAGTATCTTAAAAATACTTCACTATATTGAATGAAGATTCGATGACTTTCTATCAAAGAATCTATATCATATTCTGAGATTTAAGGTAGCACAATACAAAGATTTTATAACTCCAACTCCCAAGTTTTAAAATGCTGTAACTTTCTTAATAATGCTTGAAAATTTATAATAGTTGTAGTTTTGGATAGCTAACAGATTACTCTTTCAAATTAATGCAATGTTAGTATTATGCAACAATTATGTAACCAATTATAATGTTAACTGTGTCTAAAATATTTTTCACCAAATTTCCACTTTCAAATGAAATTAGCTTCTGCATAGGTATCCCTAGAGGGTTGAATTTAGTATATGTTGTTCCTATGGCCATTATCTACAAAAGGGTGTCTCAGATTTCAGATAGAGTGTATAGAACAAATTTTACACCTAATTAAACATAATCTTCTTTAATGTGGTCAGGATGTTTACACTAATTAGAGATTTATGAGAGAATAGAATACCATAGAGACAATCTGAGACACCCTTTTGAAGCCCATGATATGTTGATTAAGATTTCGTTAAAATTTTCTGTATAGTTAAAGAGATGATAGAGCTAAATTCATTCAAGTGAACTTACCCAGATTTTGCCACTAATTAAATAATAATTGATTACATAATGATTGCATAATAAAAATATTGCATTCATTTAAAAGATTAATCTTTTATCTATCTATATCTACCTCTTTTATTATTTTCTATGCATTCATAAGAAAGTTACAGCATTTCAAAGGTTAGTGATTGGAAGTAAAAAAATCTTTGTATTGTGCTACCTTAAAAACAATGTTTCCTTATTAATGATTAATTATAAAGCAGAAAGATCATTTTGTCTATTTGATTTGGACGTTTAACAATTGTATGACATTATTTTTGATCTTTCAATTTAAATATGCATATATACTGTATTATATCTATTTTCTTGTTAAACTATATATCGTATAGCGGGTTATTTTTGCGGGTGTAAACTTTTGTGATTTTCATGGAAAAAGGTATACGAAATATTTTGGCGGTTATTATTTTGTCGGATTCAAAACTTTTATGAATCCCTTTGCCTGCGCACTTTTAAATTGGCGGAATTTATTTTAACGATTTTGTTCTATCAGCGAAAAAAACTTGAAAATTTACTCTCCGCGAAAATAACTCGCTATACGGTACTTTTGGCTGATGCACAAATCAGTCTTAAGTTATGTATAATTGCACATTATTCCAATGCATATTTATTATAATGATTTGGCCTTGTATGTATGTTCTTTTTATCTACTAGTAAATCACAACCGAAATGAATGACAGACGGACATATATGAAAAACTTAATGAATAATTAAAAATCAAGATGTTTGCGTTATAACGTAAAGGTTTGCGTTATATCGCAAATGTTTGCTTTAAACGCAAGGTTTGCGTTTTACGCAAAGATAGCCAGAAAAAAAAAATGTGTGGCGATTATACGCTTCGGTATTACGGTAAAACAATAATGCCATTCGAAAAAGAATTATGAGAGACAGGATTAAAAAAAAAAAATTAATGTACATGTCAATGTACAGCTAAATTTTCAATAAAAAGTGGTTTTTACCGATAAGAAAAAGTAAGTTCGGCCACGGTAATTCATGTAATAGTTTTTAAACTTTTGACTGGCAAATAGGATTTTGAATAACAATGCAGGAACATTTTTATGAAGAAAACATGCATTGATTTATTAAAAATTATTGTTAAATACCAAACAACTGTTCCAATATTTGTTGTTAAAGTTTAAAATACTAGAAATAGACATTATTTTTATAGGTATACACACAATTTAGAATGAAAATGGGGAATGTGTCAAATAGACAACAACCCAACTAAAGAGCAGAACACAGCACAAGACCACCAATGTCTCTCCAACACAGCGAGAAAATCCAGCTACCGCGGGCGGTTTTCAGACGGCCCCTCAACAAAAATGTATACTAGTTCATTGAAAATGGATGTCACATTATACTCTGAAACATACAAATGAACTAAAATTATTAAAAAAGATACAAGACTGACAAAGGACTTGAGACAGACGCAAAAATGTGGAGGGGTTAAACATGTGTTGTTGGGTCTCAACCGCACCCCCTTCATACAACTAGCCAATGTGGAAAAAATAAACACACATCAATACGCACAGTAAAACTCAGTTTAAAAGAAGTCCAATTCAGATGTCAGAATAATATAAGCAAAATGACAATGATGTATTATACATTAACAAATGACTACTAGCAGTAACTGACATGACAGCTCCGTACCTCACGTAAACTGATTGAAAGAGTATATCTTCATCATCTGAAAACGAAGCACAATCCCCCGTTAGGGGTTTATTACCATACAATCATACAATATATGAGAAAAAAATAATCCGTATCTTGCCACCAACTAGTTTTAGAATAAATGTGTTTGTTTCTGATGCGAAGACCCTATGAGTCAATATTAATTCCAAAATATGCCATTTTCAATGTCCTGACAAAAGTATCGTAACTATATCCATTTTAAATTAGTCTGTTTAAAAGTTTAGTTTTCTTTTAGCTGAATGACTACATTTTTGTGCTTTGTATAGAATATTGCCATACAAGATTTGAGGTGAAATACGCTTCAATTTTGGCATTTTCCGTACATGAAATCTTGATTTTTAGAATTCACCACAGATACATTTACTTTCAACTGAGTGACCAGTACTTTCAATCACTCTGTCATGTGTTTTTACAATTAACTGACATTGTATGTTTTCATGAAGCCTACAGGCACATGTTTCTTTGTCTGAATCACTCGGTGGCACCAACTACAATTGCCTTAACCAACAAAATGAAGTATTACTTACTTCAATTTTTTTATTGTCAATTGTTTCTGTTAAGATTCTCGTCTGCAGTTTTGATTGTTTTTCTTGTAGTGGTTTTTTTCATACCTGCAGTCAGTCTGCTGTTATCATCCTTTTGGTAGAAATTGATAACTTTAACAGCTTTAATATATTCTTTTTGTCAGAGAGCCCCTTAGCTGTTTTTTTTTTTTTTTTTTTTTTTTGAATCCTTGCAAATAATGCCTATATATTTGTTTGGCTTGTAGTGAAGCTTGTATTTTTTTCAGCATACATTCTCTGAATATTTCAGACACACTTTTTTCTGTGCCTTACTCCCTTTCAAACATTTCTGTTGCAGTTTCTTTTGTAGGACAAAGTGAATGAATAACGAATTGATCTTCCTTATTTCGTGTAAGCACTCCAAAATTAGAATAACCTTTTTGTTTCGAACGTGGCGATGCAATATATTTCTTATTTTTAAGAATTCTGTCTTTTGGTTACCGTCTTTTCTGCCTTGCTACCTATTATTGTAATGCTTCATTGTCTCTAACATTTGGATTTTTCCTTTCTCCTTCGTCTTGCACTGTTATTATTTCTGTTGGTAATACCTGGAGATACAGGTGGTGACCGTGATGTGGATGTTAGTTGATGTGATTCTGATTCCTTCCTTTTTTTATTATCTCTAGCTGATTTCTGAGCTATTTTCCAGGTTTTCTGATTCTCATTTTTTTGCAATCCGACATATTTGATATCAACTGAGGTTTCCCAACTGTCAAATAAGATTAACTCTTGTCTTTTTATTTTTTTCCAAATACTCAGCTCATCTTCTTGGATCCTAATCACGCCTCTCCCTGTATATTCATTGTTTGTCGTTTGTTATAGCCATTATGTTTATAAAAAAACAACTAAATTTATTTCTGCATTATTTATAATCATAGTTTCTCCTTTACTTGATTTTCTACGGGATTAAAAGATAATTTTGTGGAGGTGAGAACACTAGTCAGATTTTCTAATTGACTTGTGTTTTTCCCATTGCAGGTGGTGGTGTAACCGTGTTTAACTACCAGGGGTTTTATGACACTATGTCAACATAGGTCACTTGCTAGCCATTGTATAGGTAATCGGTAGTCACCCTGGCGCATCAACAACATATTATAAAATACTACTACTATGTAACCAAAGTCAGGGCCGTAACTAGGGTTCGATTTCCTTACTTCAAGAAACATCAGTATTGCTTGAACCTGGAAGCAACTTTTATGCAAAAAACAAGCTGAGATTGCTGTTCGGGATCAGCCAAGGCTAGCTCCGTCTTGAAGGCTTTACTTTGACCTATAATTGTTAACATTAAATACATTGTGACCGTAGATTTTTTTCTCAAATGATATGGCTAAAATTACCCGTTTTCCTTCGATCTCCTTACTTTAAGAAAGATCAGTTTTGCTGGATCCTTGGAGCAATTTTCATGCAAACAATTATTATATGTATTTTCTGTATTTAAAGATATTTTTTTTAGAAACTGGTAAGTTCAAAAAACATATAAAGCAAGATTATAAAACGCAAGATATTTTTTTTTTATCGAGGATCTTGAATTTCAATATTGTTGAAAGCTGAACAGACATGTATATATAACTACAACCAGGGACTTTCTATACTATTCTAGTATATACTTAGTATAGAAAGTCCCTGCTACAACGGTATCTGGATGATTCGTTCGAACTCCGATTCGTCCCAAGTTGCTTGGTCAATTCGTTCCAACTTTTTCAAAAACTGGTCAGTTTGTTCCAACTTATTCAAGAACAATATTAACCATTTTAATAGCCTTATTAGTTTAATTTTTGAGGCTGTACTTATATACATTTAAATACCTATCTAAAAAAACAATCAATGGTTTATTTATTGGGAGGAAAGATATATTTTACTCAGTTTCCTGCACAAAACCGAAAAAAAGTAACTTCAAAGAAAGATAAAAAAAAAAACAAAAGTATGGGCTTGGAAGTGTGGAATTATAATACATATCAATACTGAATAACAGACGGACGGCCACACGAAAAAAAAAAAAACAAATACTGAAACGGTTTACTTTCGATCAAAAATCCGAAAAATGACAGACATATTACGTATCACTGTGATAACACTGTTAAAACTGTTAACTTGTGTTGTTTATAATATAAATTCAAGTTCTTCGTGTACATATTGTCAATATTTTATTTTTTTACTTCAAAAAAAAATTTTGGGTGTAGAAAATTCATGGGAGGCAACTGCCTCCCCTGCCTCATAGGTAGTTACGTCCCTGAAAGTAATGCCACAAAGTAAAAATGTATATTCTAGTCATGAACATGTAAATACAAGTTTGTGTAATAAAATGTATGCTTAATTTAAATGATTGTTTTTGTATAAGTTGTAAAAAGTTATAGATGAAAAACAGAGTATAATATACAGAAAGTCTTTAGTATTTTAATTTTGGTATTTGTGAATTACAATTAACAACAGACAAGGAGAGACAACTCGAGATTATTTTTTAATCACTTTGTGATTAAAGGAAGGACTTCAAAATAGTTTAGAAAATACGTCAGCAACTCTTGATCGTTGTTCTACATCTATTCGTTCAGTATTGATATAGGGTCTTCTTCTATGAGTATCGCAATTAAGTAATATTTTATTATTTACTTACACAACACTTTACAAACTTTATTCAAATTTTAGAATGACATTAGTAGTCTCCGACGTCGTTTTTACCTCAAAAGCTAACCAAACCTTTTAACAGATCTTTAAAGATGGCTTCTTTTTAATCTAATTTAGATTCTTATAAGGTGTTTGCGTTGGAAATACACATTATTATTCTAAACCAATTATTGGCATGATACGGGTTAAGTTTTCTCGTATATTTTCTGATAGTATGATGCTAAACCCCTTACAGGAGGAATTGTGCTTGATTTTAATACGATGGAGACATAATCTTTCAATCAGTGTGTTTATTTCTGCAGCTGGCATGTCAGTAACTGCTAGTAGTCCATTTTTAGTTTATGTTTATCATTGGTTTTTGTCTTAGTTTCTTTATTTACCTTATCTAACAACAGACTCAAACTTCTTCTAAACTGAGTTTTACTAATTAGCGTATTGCTGGGTGTTTTTTTTTTATTATTTCAAATTGACTAGACGTATAGGGGATTAGATCGCACCAAACATGCTTAACCTCGTTGCATTTTTCCGCCTGTTCCAAGTCTGGAACCTCTGGCTTTTGTTAGTCTTGTATGTTTTTTTTTTATTATGGTTGATCTATATGTCTCGGAGTTTAGTGTGACGTCCCTTTTCAATGAACAAGTATACATTTTTCCTGGTGCGAGATTGTCTCGCTGTGTTGTAGGCGCATTGGTTGCCTTTGATCGGGTTGTTATCTTTTTGACACATTCCCGGGTTACATTTTCAATTTTATATATATTAATATATAAAAACGAAGATGTGGTATGATTGCCATTGAGACAACTATCCACAAAAGACCAAAATGACACATTAACAACTATAGGTGACCGTAATGTTTGTCATTTTTGGGGGGTTATTTGTCGGGGTTAGGAGAGGAATTATAAAGTTTATGTTCCTTTTAATTCAAATAAAAACTACAAGAACAAAACAGTATTTGTGACATAAATAATTTTATTTATAAAGCATTATTAAACAGTACAAGCAATTTCATCACCATATTGAAGATACAAATAAAGAGAAAGTGAAAAACATATTAATAGAAATTTGGCTTAATTTACATACATTTATATACAATACAGCGGTTTCAGTACAAGTAACATTTCAACCAGGATAACCGTGGCACATGTATTTTATAATCTTTTTACATAAGGGTCTACCCATGTTGTTTTTTAAACTGATACATTATTCTTAGTGACAATATATTTATACATGTCAATTATAATCAATGTATAATTTCATACTGTTTTCTAAAAACCTAGTATGCAGATATTGAAATTCGCCTTCACTCATTTCTATCATTTATTTTATCATAATTGTATCTCAATGGTCCTCTTTAAAATTTGGGGTTTATTGGTTTTTATATTTACATAAAATAATATTTTTATCTAGAACAAAGATCTTTAAACAACATAAAATTCTAATTTTTCCTCAAAATATCTGTCCCTAACTGCTTTAAGAGATTTTGCATTTTCGTATACGAGAAGTGTTCACATTGGTCTTGTCATGAATCCCATCTCTGGCGTATTTTAGCACAAAAATTCGATAATAAAACTTTAAGAAAGACGAGGTATACCAAAGAAATAATTAAACTAAACAGTCGAAAACGAACTAACAATGTCATGGCAAAAAAAAAAGAAAAAGGATAAAAAGGCAAACAACGGTACACAAAACGTAATAAAAAAGGAAAGGGTAAGCATTATTTTGGTTAAAAAACGTCATTCTTAAATTATTTACAGTGCTGCAAGAAACCGTTTTAATCACTTGGACAATTTTCCTTAAAATTGTACTTCGTCCGCCATAATCCCATTCCAAACATGCCTTTTATTTTATTTATATTTTATGCATCTGTATATAATTTTGTTTTCCTTTGTAATCATCTACGAATAAATAATTGACAGACAGACATGATTGGTCAACGTTAACACTAATTCGCGATCGGATCCAGCGACTAAAATTGTGTACACATACATAACAAACATACAACACACCCGACTTAAAATTTAAAAAAAAAACCATACACATGAATCTGTAAAGAACGTAAAAAAAAGAAGGTTAATAGTACATACATGTAAAGTAGTTATAGTTTTAAAGTGTTAGACACGATACATTATTTAGATTACACCAGCAAAACTCATTATTTACATACATTTCAATTGGTGATACTTAAAAAATTCAATGAAGAATGATTACATCATGTGCTATGTACAGTGACAGCATTTTATATTAGGTTCACTCTTACATTTTACATGTAGTAAAATGTACATTAGATATCATCATAACTTAAGTTTAAACATTCACGTGTTTACATAGTGATGTTCTGGACAATAAAATACTTGGTTTGTCGTAGAAGAATACACCCTTTAAAATAACACTTAAATATGCAAACATAAACTTGGACGTTTTAAAGACATTTTCAATTGCGACATTAGTATTTGAAAGCCATAATGTTTTTGATTGAATGTACACGATCTAAATTATATTTGCTATAGCATTTTGAATGAACATCCATGTGTATATGCTCAGTTTTCTTCAGTCTATTTTTACTCTATTAAACTAATTTAATCATTGGTAAAAAATATTTTACATTGTACCAAATAAAAAAATGTGAACCATTACTGTGTTTGCTTTTTTAAAGTAGATAATAATCATTCTTTTACAATTATTTTTTGTGAACAACAGCTATGCAACATATTTCTGGAGTTGTTTTCAAACAAAGTATTGGCTGAACCTTTTAAAAATGATTCGTTTAGGGGAAAATGCTATACACCTTAATATAGCATAACGTTATACACCTACAAATATCACTAACATGAAACTTTTTAAGGTTTAACCGATAATCTGTTTTTGTATCTGTATGGGTACGTCATAGCTACCAATTATGCTTTTTATACAACGTGAGTGAAAGCGCCGTCAATTTACTGACGTTTCGCGAGAGCAGATTTAAAGCTCTTAACACTTGTGGCGGGACCAATAGTGTCGTCGAGGTGGTTCCAATTTACTATTGTGGAGACAAAGAATGAATTTGAATGTTGCGGTGTTTTACTGGTAGGAATGTCAAAACACCGAGTATTGTTCCTCACTTGTTTTTCAACTATGTTAGAGGCTTAATAGTTGTCAAACTGATTGTCTTTTAATACAGAGAGATACATAAAATTCAAAAATTAAAGAGATCCAGCAAACGGCTCAATCTTTATGTAAACATACTTTCACTGACTCCTCGTTTCATGACCTGAAAATATATTTTGATTTCCATAAAACATTAATCAAAATAAAAAGGTTAAAAGATTCTTTGCAATCATTTACATGTAATCTCCATATGCATTATATATGTGTACTGGAATAAGTGCTATACCTGTAATATGTGATTTGAAAGTACTGTGTATGTCCTGTCTTCAAAATCACACGTTTAATCTATTAAGGTACTGTTCTAAGAAGAAGTTAAGTTTAACTTTTTGTAGATGTGAAGTGGGAATAAAAAAAAATAAATAGAGGCTTTAAAGAGCAGGTTGCTTGATGCGTCTGAAAATATCAGGGCAGATAGATCTTGACCTAAAGAACAATTTTATCCAATGTCAAATTTACTCTAAATGCTTTAGTTTCAGAGATAAAAACCAAACTGCATTTTACCCCCAATATCTATTTTTATCCATGGCCACTATCTTGGTTGATGGGCGGGCTGATCAGATACAGTTTTTAAACTAAATATTCTAGTAAAATTGAGGCAGTTTGGTTTAATTTGGTCATTTGATAATTTTTGTCATGATGACTTATTTGTAGATTTTACTTTGTTGAACAATTTTGCCAAAATGATTACAAATTATCTCTATCAATTATAATAGTCTAGAAAATAACAAAAAACTGCAAAATTTTCTTTAAATTACCAGTTCAGATGCAGCAACCCAACAACAGGTTGTATGATGCGTCTGAAAAATTCAGGGCAGATAGATCTTTACCTACATGACCTATTGAGCATTTGCATTCCGTCAGATTTGCTGTAAATGCTTTAGTTTTAGACATATTAGCAAAAAACTGTAGTTTACCCCCCTGATCTATTATTAGCCATGGTGGCCATCTTGGTTGATGAACATCAGATACATTTTAAACAAGATATCATAAGAATAATTTAGGCCAAGTTTGGTTTTATTTGGCCCAGAAGTTTCAGAGGAGAAAAAAATTGTTAAGTTGATGAACAACGGACTGTGCAGGTTTTGTTATTTAAGAAACAATTCTTCCATGTCATGATCTGTGTTCATTTTAACATTGGTAGGCATTATATTTGTCGATATTTTACACTGGACACAATGCCTACCCATGTTTAAATGGTCATTAACATATGACATGAAGGATTTTTTTCGATTCCTAGTAACATAACACATGATAAGGTAATTTATATGTCGAAACGTACAAAAATACATTACAGTTCCTAGATAAAAGACTTCCGTTTAATGTTTTCCCTGATTTTTTGTTATTTTATTTTTTTCAAATAATAAGCTGTCCCCGTTTGCTCCTCATGAAGTATGTTATAAATTCCATTTTTATATCTAATAAGTTAAAAACTAATTACAAGGTTAAATATATCATATTTATATATAGATTGAAGAACAATGTCGAATAAATTTTATGTGTAACTATTTTATTAGAATATCAATGAAAATAACAAGACTGTAAACACTAAGTGTGTGCGTAGGTGGCAAATATAGTTTATGTTATTAGAACACGGCTTTGTTACAAAGCGAAATAAAGACGTCGTATAAGCATGTTAGTTTTACCCAAACAAAATACTTTTTTGCTTGATAAAGGGTGATAAATCGCAGGTTCAACTGATCTAACCCGATTACATGTTTGTCTGTACCATGCATCAAGCCATCTAGACCATGTTTTATTTGCAATTCGTGTCTTGGTGGTTGGTGTGTTATTTGTTTTGGTTGTTTCGTGCTTTTTATAATTCAAAGATACTAAGCCTATAATTTGAGAAGCCGGTTTCGCCTTCCGTCAACATCAAACTCATCTCGAATCAAACAGTTGGACGTACGAAATTGAAAATGTGTTATTTCTATTCAAGTTGGATGAAGAAATCAAATATGGTTATTTGAAATTCATGAGAGAGAAACTTTGTGTATTGTATTTTGAACCATAAGATGCGCTCATGGCCTAAACACGTGTTTTAATTGAATATCAATAATTACACAAAAACCACAATTATTGTAACTTAACGAACTTATCATACGTTTTATACATTTTTCTTCTGCAATTTGACAACAGAGTTAAATCTTTTCCATCTCATGTTGACCAGATAACATTCCAGTTGAATAAAAACGAAAATGTAAAACATGAAGAATGCAGTTTATGAACATGAATGCAAGTTCAGTCATATACCAAAGAACAGTATTAAGTGTATTCCGAAAGTCTCTTCTATAAATGTTTTCGAAGCATATAATGTCTTACCCGTCTTCAATGCTTTGGTAAGTATCCACATCAGGTGCTATTCCACATTCGTCATATGTTTCAGTACTGTTAATATTCAGATTTATCATATGTTTAGTAGTAAATACAGTAGTTTTGCATATTTGATAAATAGCCTGCTGTTTAATCCATATCGCGCAAATTTGATGCGCACCCTTTATCGCATACCCTGTATCACACCCCTACCCTTTATCGCATACCCTTTATCACATCCCTACCCTTATCACACCCCTACTTCTTTTTTTACATAAGTAAGTTTTGGGTTTTTTTTTGCTTAACAAAAATTTTCCTCAAAATAGGTCCAATAGAACGGTCATTCGGGCGTGACGCAATTTATTGAATGACGTCATTGATTGGTATGTGACGTCACGAACGTCAATTTTTCATATTTTGTGGCACACTAAATGGAACTATAAAAAATACAAAACACAAAAAATTATAATAATAAACAGAATATTTTTAAAACAACAGCACGCAAATTGTAAGGTAACCTAGGTGCTTCAGATAAGTAATTGAAACAAGACAAAAGTAGAACTGAAGGTAACCCAGTGCTATGGATCAGAAAAAAGTTCATATAATATAATACTCTTCTGTTGAAATATATAGTAAAGCGCATAAAACATGGCAAAATACGTATCACATGCCGTATCACCCTCGACCAATATCAGCCCAAGGTGTCTCGGGATGATACGACATATGATACGGATTTTGCCATGTATTATTCTCTATATAATGTATGCGTTTTAATATCGAGGAAAAATATCGGAAAAGAAGAAAGAAGATAATAAGGTCAACCAAATAGATTTCGTGCAACACATGCCAAATTAGTGTTTAAGTTTTGAAAACAAATTTCAATCCGAATAGATACAAATTGCTATATGGTTAAAACCACTGCATAGGTTATCGTGAGAGTTAAGCGCACACAAACATGTTCAAAACCCATTAAAGGAGCCTGTAGTTCAGATGTATTTGATGGTTGCCCTATGTCGTATTGGTTTTGTTTTTTTATTGTTTTGTCAAAAATCAGGCCTTTGATTTTTCATTTGCAATGTTTCACATTCTCTTATGTAAGGGCCTTTCATATGTAGTTTACGATGCGGTTTGAGATTTTTTCATTGCCGAAGGCATTACGATACCCCATAGTTTCTTAAACTGATATCCTTTATTCTTGAATTTGGGATGTCATTTGATTGAAAGGTGTTGTAAACTTCACAATATGATAAAATATGAAACGCTACTAACAAACAAAATCTACAAAATTTGTAATGCTAGAAAAATCTACTCAAATCTTCAAAACTTTGTTAGTGTTAATATCAAATACTTCTGGTCTTTAAAGTCATAAGAAACGAGTGACCGGTGAAAAATAATGTTCTTCCAATTCTTGAACTAATGCATACAAACATCCTAAACTTCGTCTTCTGTGCTCGAATTTATCATTTTTTTCGTGTAAATTTCGTATAATTGTCAATTTTTTTTCTCAATCGGTCAGTGTTGTTGTGAAAATATGGCAGGTAATTAAAGTTCGTGTTTTGAAGCCGAAGTTTAACGATTGTCACCTGTTTGTCAACAATTGACGAAAAATAAACAAAAAAGCATGGAAATTGAGCACGTGTTTAACATGTAAATTCAGATAATAGTTTATTTTAAGGACATCCATGCGTATTGTGGTCACCGGATTTTTACGAGATGGGTCACACTGAGGTCACCTTGCATACGGAAAATATGTCGGGGAATAGCTTGCTGGAAGGAAGCTATTCAAATAAAGTAAACTTCTTCTAAATATGAATAAATTGAAGAATTTTCTTCAGAAAAAAGTATATGTACATAAGTTTTATAATGAAAACTATCCATTGAGTTATAAAAATCATATGCATTAATTTTTTTTTGATTTGAGGTTTCTTATGACTTTAACGTGTTGAAGTTAATTATTCAGAACCATGATATTTATATCCCAAGTTGATTCAGTTCATTTGTAATTGGATAAAAAAAAAAGAACCCAATGTAAGATACCCGGCATATAATATTGTATTCCTCAAAACCTTTTGGTATTTCATGTCCTCAATGCTTTTCAACTTCGTACTCTCTTGACTTTTTTTATTTTCATAATTTTTTTTCTAGCGTCACGAATGAGTCTTTTGAAGATGAAATCCTGAAAAGTTTTGCCGACTAAAGAAAAAGTAATATTTACCAGGACTAGGAAATGCTTAGTATTTAGTAAATTTCAAAATATGTATACTCTATCTACTCAAAGTTTGCGAAATTTAGTTAACCCATTCAAACTATTTTGATCAGATGATAAAACTATCTTTAATCAGATTCAAATTTTCAGCATGAATATGGGAAATTCATTCATTTACTTGGTACATGTACCTACAAATCACAACATGGTGGTACGGTAAAATGTGAACATTTTCATAATTACCTTGGCTCTTGAAGAGGTCGTGATTCTGTAAATTGAAATTGAATCATGTATATATTGCTTAGCTTAATTTGTTCTACTTGTATTTAAATGAATAACGCAAAGTTTTAGACTTGTAAAGTAAATGTTATAGATGTATAAAACACTGTGTTCCATTTAATGCTTTTTCGTATGACTGTATATTACATTTTCTGACAAGCGAATGCTGGACTATGCAATAAACACAGAATAATTAGTCATGTGCAAAAGAAAAAATGATTGCATGTCTAATGTCGTTACATATTCTGCAATTTAGAGAACTTTAAACTAATCCTTTTATAAGAGTGTCAATGCGAGGCCTGTATACTCAATTTAGACAGAAATAAACTAGGGAAATGATCTTTCATTCTTTTTTTATTGTGAAATCAATATTCAGCTATGATTGTGTTTTTTTAAAAGCACATACCCGGCTGAGACTGCAAAGTAGAATATGGTTCTGTAAATACCGGATTGCTTCTCTGCACCTCTATATATCCATCAGATCTAAAGAAACGAATTTTTTTTTTAGAAATATCGTAGAAAATTTCGCATTAAAACATTCTTGTTAACAGATATCTGCTAAGGATAACATGTATAATGTTTCAAAGATAATTTACAAACCAATTCGTTATTGTTGGTCACAATACAATCGATAATACAAAATGTATAATGCATGCTATATGGTATTTTTTCAGCATCATGACAGAGCTATAGTTTCTGTATCAATATAACTATTTTACAAATAATGTTGATATGCAAGTAGTATTTTTCTATTTCACAATTGACTGGTTTTTTCTTCAAATTTTTGTTCAATAAAGACCAAAGAGATACAAGAAAACGTATGCACCTGATTAACAAGAGACTGAAGATACTTAAGGGATATACAACTCATAGGTCGAAGACCAACTGAAAACACCATAGCACCCTTCCCTCAAAACAAATCGACAAAATGACAAAAATGTGTTTGCAAAACACTGCTTACATCTACTAACCTTCCATAGCACCTGATGTTTCCCTAGTTTTAGTTGGGTTGGTGTTGCTCTATTTAAATTTTGTGTTGTGTTTTGTATACTGTTGTTTTTCTTTATCATGTTTATGTCGTTTTCTGTTGTTTTTTTTTTCAAATTATTTAAAATTTTTCAATATGAATGTCATTTTAGTATATTCGCCTCTATAATTATTACAAAACATTACGAAAGAAAACTCAAGCACGAAACCAATCAAAATATCAATCAAAAAAATTATTTCATTTTGGTGTTATAATATGTCTGTTTGTTTCCACACGTTATGCTCCTTTTGTTGTCTATACAATTGACTATCTATCAGCCAAAACAAATCTGACATTGACTTATCCTACAACATGAACACATGTAAGATGCGTAGGGTGGAACTTCACTGTTTGAATACAAAATATGAAGATGTAGACAAAGGAATACTATAGAGAATTGCCAAATATAAGAAGAACTAATAAGGTTAGTATTTAATTACATTGTAGTAATGTTACACACCTCGTCATGTAGAACAACTCGAATCCTCTTATCTTACTCAATTGCCATACGCTTTTTTCCCCGTTAAATTAATTTATACATATAAATTACATCAAAAGTAATTTTCTAGACTAGAAAATAGTTTATAGATTTTCTCTAATTAGATATCACAGATCTCTTTTGTGTTACACCTTTAAAACATTTTATGGCGATATATCAGCAACCGAGTGAGCTGTCATGATTATGAAAATCAATTATTGACATAAGTCAGCAGTTTTGTCACATGTACAGTTCTCTTTCAATTAATAAATGTGGTATAATCTCAGCAGAAAAACATAAATCACAAAAATACTGAACTCTGAGGAAAATTCAAAACGGAAAGTCCTTAATCAAATGACAAAATCAAATGATAAAAGACATCAAACGAATGAACAGCAACTGTCATATTCCTGACTTGGTAAGGCATTCTCAAATGTAGGGAATGGTGGATTGAACCTGGTTTGATAGCGCTAAACCTCTCACTTGTGTGACAGTCGCATCAAATTCCATTATATTTAAAACGATGCGTGAACAAAACTGACATAATAGGTTAAATAGTTAAAATATGGATACAGCAGTCATCACTGTGTAAAATTTTTGTGATTTTACTCTTTGCGTGACCTATATTAGATGTTGATAAAGATATTTTTTAATTATCATACTAAACAAAAAACTATCGTTTGTTTCTAATGTGGTAGGGCAGTATACGTATCGGTTGTGAATATAGACTTTTACATAATTGCTTCATGATACATACTCCTTTGGTATAACGTTCTTGGATTTCAACCCTGAAATATAAATATTTTTTAGTTTTAGTTTCTGCTAAACTTTTATAATTTCAAATAGAAAGGGCCACACCTATTTAATGTGTGACTATCAACTGTAAAAAAAAAAAGCTATTGATAATATTAATAAAAACGACCACAAGGCATTTTATAATACAGAAAAAAATATCATCAAATACCTAGGGTCTAAGATAGACAGAAAATATCATGACATACAAACTAGGTCAACACCACAGGAGACATACATGTAACCTTACGATTGACAAAAGGGAACAAGATTCCACACTTTAAGTGTATTTAAGGTGGTCAGAAAAATAAGCAGTCTTCTTTGGACTAAATTTATCCACCGTGTTGTTCATAACATGTTACAATTGTTATGCAATGATGTAAAATACAAGAAGCAGTCAAATCGTGTATATTGTTTAAAAAAATGCTACTACTTTTTGCGTAATATATATTCTTTGTCAAATGCGATGTGTAAAGAAAAATAATTTAGTTGATGAAAATACAAATATTAAGCAATACAAGTAGTTAGGTCGACACTTGTATGGTGCTTATGAATATTTCACTGTTTTCTTTTTTCCCATGAATTATGCCAACGTAAAGGTAAATGTATTGGATGAATAAAATAAAAATACATTGTTTAGTACTGTATTTTATTTTCAGGATGCTATTGTTCATATGTATCGTCGTACACCAAACATCTCTTTTGATTTAAATATTGCATTAAAAACTTATAAAGTCTGGATTAAAGATCTGTGTAGTCTTTTTATTTTATTTCCCTGAAATATTCATTTTGTATCAATTGTGTTGAGTGTTGAACTTCTTACTTCAATTACAAAGTTAACGTAAGTGCTATTTTTTTATTTCTGATTTACAGTATATGTTACAAAAGGGACAAAAGATATCAAAAGTAAATTCCATATGAAGCTCAAAACGCTTTTATCAATTTCTAAAAGTAATTTGGATAATACCTTTATGATATAAATACTTATTTTCAACTGGATGTCTCCAAATATAAATTATACTTAAAAAACAACTCAGTGTTATAATAAAAAAATAACTAGTTCTTACTCGAAGTTGAATTTAACCTTCGACTTTTTTAAAGATACATAGTAAATTTGCGTGTCAATTAACTTATTTTGATATTGGTATCACCTTGAAATAAGCAAACATTCTTGGAGAAATTCCAAATGCAATATAACGTCCCCTTTTACATGTATTATATTAAATGAGTTAACTCTTTTAAGGGACACACATTTAATTGTGACTGATGAAGTTGTGATGTCCATCCCATCATCAATTGTATATCAATACGTATTCAAAAATGCAGATATCATCATCTTTAACAAAAACAACTCAACTCTTGAATCATCAAGCTATTCATACTTTTTAAAGTAATATTTAAATAATTATTTTCCAAAATTAATGAAAACTGCTGGAAAAAGACTGAACTAGAACGGAACTCAAAGTCACACTGTAAAAATATTGACATATGTCAGAAAATTGATATTTTGAAGAATATCTCGACTTTTTCAACGACCTTAAGACCGCAGCAATCACTTTGAATTCTTAATGTGTAAGGCGGAATATGTCTATCAAATTATCCTTTCGATGTTGACAAGGACTTCATCTTTGATATGTAAATCTTAAATAGTTGAATTGTGTGTTAGAATTATGATTCAAACCTACAAAAACTACCAAAACAGCTTTATGATGACTTCTTTGTAGTTAATCATTATTAAATGAGTGTCAAATCCAACTAAGAGTGTACTTCAGTGTTACACTACTTATATGTTAATAGTATCAAAGGTACCAGGATTATAATTTAGTACGCCAGACGCGCGTTTCGTCTACATAAAACTCATCAGTGACGCTCATATCAAAATATGTATTAAGCCAAACAAGTAAGAAGTTGAAGAGCATTGAGGATCCAAAATTCCAAAAATATGTGCCATATACGGCTAAGGTAACCTATGCCTGGGATAAGAAAATCCTTAGTTTCTCGAAAAATTCAAAGTTTTGTTAACAGGAAATTTGTAAAAATGACCACATTATTGATATTCATGTCAACACCGAAGTGTTGACTACTGGGCTGTTGATACCCTCGGGGACGACACGTCCACCAGCAGTGGCATCGACCCAGTTGTGTAAATAGTTATCAAAGATTGATTTGTATGTTGACGAGCTTTAATCTTTTCTATCAATTTAGACTATATTGTTATCTTGTTAAAATCGAAAAAATTGTAAACAGTAAATTTATAAAGATAACCTTATCAATGACAATACATGTCAACACAAAAAGTGCTGACTACTGGGTTTGTGATACCATCGGGGAAATAAACTCCCACCAGCAGTGGCATCGACCCAGTGGTTGTAAACAGTTATAAAAAATACCAGGATTATAATTTAGTACGCCAGACGCGTGTTGCGTCTACATAAGACTCATCAGTGACGCTCATATCAAAATATTTATTAAGCCAAACAAGTAAAAAGTTGAAGAGCATTGAGGATCCAAAATTCCAAAACGTTGTGCCAAATACGGCTTAGGTAACCTATGTCTGGGATAAGAAAATCCTTAGTTTCTCGAAAAATTCAGAGTTTTGTTACAGGAAATTTGTAAAAATGACCACATTATTGATTTTCATGTCAACACTGAAGTGTTGACTACTTTGCTGATGATACCCTCGGGGACGAAACGTCCACCAGCAGTGGCATCGACCCAGTGGTGTAAATATGTTAGATATTATATATTTAGATACATTAATTATCTTTTGGGGTAGGGCCATCTTAGGAAATATATATGTAATATATATATGTTGTGCTGTATGATCTTATAACGTATCGATTGGGGTTGATTACAGATCGGAAATTTTGGCAAAATCCAGTCTTCACAAAAAGTTCAAAAATATAATTTTCAAGGATGCTGTAACCTTTTTAGTTTGTTGACCCAAACTTTGTTTATTAATGTTTACATGTTTAGATGCTAAACCGAGGAATTTGATTTCTTATATAGAAATACTCTCCACGGTAAGTAAAATTATATATTAAGTATAACTCACGATTTCGAATCAAGAAAACTGATGCTGCAACTAAAGCTGCCAAGCCAACCACTAAAGTTGCTATTCCAGCTGTTCGCCAATTTTCTACTTGGTATGCTATGCGATTAGTAATAAACAATTATATAGATATATTGAAAAGTATAGTGAAACTCACACAATTGTCTGTTCAATCATTCAATATTGTTAATCTTTAAACAATTCTATAAGTATAGATTTAATTTTCATATCGTGTTTTTAGGATGACTTTATAATGTTTATATTCTTTTTATTTCGATGATCTGAAAACATAAAAAATAAATGCTGTTTTTCTTTTTTATTCCCGCGCTTCATGAAAATAATTAGGGTAATTTTATAAGAATTTCTAATACATTTAAGAAAACGTAATTCAACTATAAAGTACTTTTTTAATGAGTGTAATCGTTTCGGTATATCATATTAAAATACCTGGCAATGTTTTCATGGTAAAATTTATAATCTTTTTCACTTTAATTTTCAAGACATTTAAGACTGAAGTGTTTATTTTAGAGAATTCATCATCTGAGATTTATCTCAGGTTATTCCAAAAATATATATACAGCTTACACATGTTACAGTTGTTATATTATTTAACAAATTCCGAATAGAAACACTCATTTTGATCTAAACAGCTGTTAAAGACAGAACAATAAACTCTTAAGTAATTTACAGTCCACTGCGGTAACAAAGGTAAGTTAAGAAAATTTGTTTCCAGCCATTTGTGATTTAGTCAGTTGTTTTTATTTACCTGTCGAAAACAATATACTATTTTGTCTGAAAGGAAATGACAACAAGGAAAATTGACAGTTAATTAAAACAAGTGGTATAGTTCTTACCTAGAAACCATGTTAGTAGTCGGTTGTAACTCTTTTAGAAAATTGGCTTTATAGTAATATGTTTTGTTGTTTTTAACATGTTGTCTTAATTTAAATCTAAGGGGCTTGACCATTACATTACGAAGTATTGTAACGTCATGTAGTGGTTGGTTTATGATACCGTATTGCTGTATCATTTCGGGTTTATTTTGCGTCTCAACATTTCGAAACACAATGTTGAAGTATTGCCCTTACTTATCTACTTATATTTACTTGCATGAAAGGTGAAAAACTCTAATGTTTACATCCTGTTACTCAGTGATTAATCGCGTATTGCTGTCGGTCGTATATAATTTTGGATTATTGTTTTAGAATTAATTAATTCGTTTGAGTTTTATCTGGTTTTTCATCCCTATAGATTTCATAGCGTACTACATGATAGAGCTTTTGTTCATTGTAGGTTGCATTTCAGTAAATATTGACAATGCATTTTCAGGAACTCCCTTTACGAGTAAAACTGTACCACTTTTAATATGAAGTTTTGAAAAAAAATCATATCCTTGAATGGAAAGTTCAAATGCGCTGCTATTTTTTTCAGAGGAAAAAATAAAGGGCTGTGCGGCATATGTTCAACCTTTATGTGCCCCGAACGTCTAAGAGTTTAAACTTACACTTAAACTGCCCCTACCTAGACTGTAGGGTTACCACAGATTTCAATATAAACAATAGTCAGATGTACATTTACTGGTAACATTCCCAAGTTATGTATCTATGAAATGCAACCTACAGATCAGAACTGGGAACCAGTATATAAACAAAATTAATTATCTATGAATATTCTATTTCTCCCCAAAAGAGGCGTTGTTTGAGAAACAGCTGTATGTACAAAGGGCATAATGTTATAATGGTATTTCATTTACTTATACTTTTCTTGAACTTCGTAGTCTATACGAACATTTGAATTATCTCCCAAATCATTGCATATACGTGTTGATCAACATACATAACCTTTGATAAACAACATGACGTCATTACATGTGGTTGTAAATCTGTTTTATAAAAAATAACATAGTATGCTTTCTTATCTTACCATCATCTGTTAAACATTCCATTGTCTTAGATCTCAGTTGTCCTAGTATGCTAACAGACAGCACAGTGAAGTGATATCTTCTACCTGGATGTAACCCATCAACTACATATACCATATGTTGATATGTATCATTGTAGAGAATTTTGTTAGATGACCCATTATTAATTTCCATATCTGTATATTTCACATAGAAATCCTCGTAGAACCCTCCGATTAAATCGGGTATCCAAATAACAGTTGCCGTTGTGCTTTTGCATACCACGTAGACATTAGACGGTGATATGAATTGTCCTTTGAAATAAAAGATGGTTAACTAAAAGTCATAAAACCAGAAACATTCCAGAAACTTACAACCCATGCAATATAAAATTGTAGTTAATTACGTTTGTGAATGCGGGCAGGAACTCTGATTTTATTAGGGGTACAGTAGAGTAAGATATCGTGTAAAAATTAAGAAAAACAACAATGTTGCGTTTGTCGTATTAAAGAAATGAGTGACATTGTGTTTACATACTTCTCATCGCATTGTTAGTCACATGAAGTGTAAAATCGGTAAATAGTTATCAAAGGTACCAGGATTATAATTTAGTACGTCAGACGCGCGTTTCGTCTACATAAGACTCATCAGTGACGCTCATATCAAAATATTCATAAAGCCAAACAAGTACAAAGTTGAAGAGCATTGAGGATCCAAAATTCAAAAAAGTTGTGCCAAATACGGCTAAGGTAATCTATGCATAACACAGGAATATCTCATCACAAATATAAAAGTCAATATATATGTTGGATAACTCATATCTTGCATCACTTTCAACATTAAGGATGTTCGCTTATCTTGTTTTTGACTGTCAGATATTCGGAATCCAGTTTTATCGATTATGTACCATTTAAAAATTTTGCCCGCTGTTTCATACCGTCCTTTGAATAATGTAATTTCATATAGTTTAAAAAGCTGTTAATCTTAGTTATTTTTTCATAGTTTTTAAAAGAAAAAAAAGTTTCAATGTTAAATGTATGAAAAATCTCAATTTACATGACAAATCTTCAAAAACAAAAACACGGATCTTTCACTTGTTATTGCTTATTTAGTTCAGTAAATTATATACTGACTATTTGTAACTGTCTTTTAGCAAATTTGTTATTTTTGAAACAAAGCAGCATACTCACTTCAATGACATCTTATTCTTACTATCGTGTTGTCTGATATATTAATAGCTATTCTAATCCTTCATCATAATTGTCGTTGACTTTTATTAAAGTTTTGTATATTTTTCTCGTGAATATCAATAAAATATGAAAATATGAGTTATCAGAAGGCGGTTTTAAGTTTAATAGAAAAAGTTTAAATCTTAAATTAGCTTGTTATCTTGTATTGCTTTGTGTTTATTTATTTTCAAATGTGAATACTTTTTTCAAATTATTTCTGAACTTAGTTTAGAAGTAAATAGATTGTTATATTATAAAACTATCTGCATAGTAACAATTAGTAGACTTTGCTACAGAAATAAATTTAACGTGATATTTGAATTTGAGGATAACACTTTATAATATTTGATTTATGGGAACAACTTTTTGACATATCTAGATGATATATTGATTAATGTTAAAAGTCAAAGACGTTTGGCTATAAGGATATATTCAGACAGATTGAACATACATATACTGAACGACGTGAATTATCATCATGAAGCTAAAGATAATGCATTGACATCATTTTGTACTATTTTTTCGAAGAAATGCTAAGCACAAATATTTAAAAAAAAAAAAAAAAAAAGGAGAATGTGTCTTCTGAATGCCTCCACTCAAGCTTGCTAATACGTTTGAAGAACATTTGATGTCACTGCTGGATTTTATAGAGTTCTCCTGTTTGAGTCTGCGCTATTTGTGTGCTGTGTTTTATTATCATACATGTATGTTCACTGTATGTTTTATTTTATATGTAATAAGTTAATCAAATAAAATATGCACGAGGAAAACTTAAGTGAATGCATTAACGAAAATAAATTCAATTTCCAAGTTATAAAGGGGACATAACTCTCAAAAAGTAAGTGGCCCTTTATTCAAATGTTTTCGGCTCTTAGCATTGGGTATGTGTTGCATAAAAGTTGCATGAAGCAAACTTTAGTTAGATTGCGGGAAAGAAATCATTTGTAATTTTCAAAGTTATAAAGGGGCATTACTCGGCAAGTGACCCACTGCCGAAATTGGAACTCTTTCTGCGAGTTTTTGTATTTATAATTGTGTATTAGTTTCTTAAGATTTGGATGAGGAAAACTGAATTAGAGTGCGGAAAAGAAATGGGACGGAGGAAATTATTGAAGGACAAATGGACAAGGGTTACACAAAATGCCCTCATCACCTGCGGAGGGGAGCAATGGGGCATTCATTGTTATAAAAGTATCTTTCCTGTACGCCATCTTATGATACGTTGAGAGTTAAGCACATTTTTTAGTTTGAAATAAAGCTGGTAAGCATATGTTTTTACTCATTTATGTGAAATGATATTCTATAAACTAGTATAAGAAAAGTATCAAAATGTAAATAAAGCAAACCCCTAACACATTTCTACCCATAGATCAAGAGATGAACTTCTGCTTACAATGAAATAACTGTAGGAGGTTGTCACATGGTAAGATATTATTCCTAAAAAGAGCAACCGCAACATTTAAAATCGTTCTTAATACGTATATCGATCAATTCGCGAAGATAACGTACTCATGCAACAATCAGAGGAAAAGGCTATCACAACAACAACAACAAAACAACGTGAAATAATTTATAATCAATACTTTATAATATACATACCTTTCGGTGTCAAAATTATATTTTGCACATTACATCCTAATCTGTTGCATATATTTATTCCATATTCGCCAAAGTCATCTGTCGACTTAATATGTACTTTGGACTGAATTCTATATCTATAATCATATTTATCTTTCGTAACCGTCCATTGGAATTCAGTTTCACGACGCCATTCTACAGTTGGTGCCGGGAATGATACAACATGCATCCTTATAATCTCACTGGTGTTAACTTCTGTTTTAATTTTGGTTGATTCTACTGTAACATTCCGTGGTTTACCTGCAATACATTTGTTAATTGTCAAACATATTTACGACTTTTCGTTTTCTGCTCAAATGGTTATATTTTGCAATAAAAAACAATTATTTGGTATTCATAAGATCTGTAATTGTTTTTTGTCCAGGACTTATATTTCTATTTGTTGTTGATCATTGCATCGTTTTTGTTAGATCACCACTGTTGTTGGGGATTGCTTTGTTTTTGTTGTATAGACACTGTTATGCATGTTATAAAATAGATAACGGAAATTTGGAATATGCCAAAGAGACCACAACCCGACCAAAGAGCAGACAACAGCCGCCGAAAGATACCAATGGTTTTTCAACGCAGCGAGAAAATCCCGCACCAGGAGGTGGTCCTCAGCTGGCCCCTAAAAATGGTATACTAGTTCAGCGAAAATGGACTTCACAATAAACTCCAAAACGTATAAATAAATTAAGATTAAAAAACATACAAGACTAACAAAGGCAGAGGCTCCTGACGTAGGATAGGCGCAAAACGCGTCGGGGTTAACATGTTTAGGTCGATCTCAATCCCCTCACCCTAATACCTCTAACCAATGTATAATAATAAACAAAAACATAGCAATACGCACAATAAAACTCAGTTTAAAAGAAACCCGAGTCCGATGTCAGAATAGGTAACCATAAAAAATGTCATATGCAAAACATGTGACATGTTTCTTTGCTCTCATTCAAAAATAAATCCAATGATGATCATGAGGTGTATTAATATAAATTGTAGGTTCAATGAAAAAGAAAAATTTAATTCATGCAGCTGTTTATATCATATTTTATGTACCTAAGGATAAATAGATACTTTAAAATCATGCTTAACTTATTAACCATTTGTTTAAGAGCTAATCAATTAAATTGCCTAACTTCGGGTTTGCTTTGACTATAATAGCGTAAGTCCTTTCCTCCTTAAAATATGTAGTAACAAAAGACAATGAAACAATATCCTATTCAAACTTAACTTTAAAATAATTTAACCCACATTCTTTGTAGCAACCATATTGCCTGATATAAGAATATTGTCTATCAACCATTTTCCCCGTAAAGCACAATATAAAATATTGTCTGTTTATCGAAACTGAATGACAAATGTTGCACTGAGAAATGTACAACATAAAGCATTGATTTGTAGAAAAACAGAGATGTTAATTAGCTAATATGCCACTGTAATTTGAAATTAACAAATTACGTGATGAAAATAAATGCATAATATAGATTGTCACAACTGTTGGTATTCTATAAATGTTCAACGACTGAAGTATATTTTTTTAAAAGCTTACATAATTCATGATTATCCCTATGCTATCTTAACAATTTTTTTTAAGCAAATGATATATTGTCGATTCATTTTTTGTATCGAATACCTGTTCCAATATTCGTAGAATTGAGTAAAATTTATATTTTCATGGATATTTGATTCTGTTACTTTGGTTGGAGTTGCATACAACATGTACAAGCCTATAGTAAATTTGCAAATCGTTGAACATTTAAAAACGTGGTTCACCTTTACCTGTTTTATATTCGTTCATAGTGGGTTAATTTACGTTTGTAGATGAGTTAAGCCTTCCAATTGTTATTTTATCGTGTGTTTTTCTATGTTGTGATGTTATACTATTGTTTCAGAAAAAATTTACTTTTATAAATTGTTATTTGGATGGAGAGTTGTCTCATTGGCACACATACCACATCTTCCTATACCAATTAACCCAAGAAATCAACAAACATTGGTATATCACGAATGATAATGAAGTTACAGCATAATTGTTTTCAATATGTCAAGACTTTTGCTCTCCTATTTAAACATGCATGTATACTAATCAATTAAAAATACTTTTGCTCTTCTATTTAAACATGCATGTATACTAATCAATTAATAAGACGTTTGGTCTCTAGTCAAGAGTTGTTCCATTGTCAATCATACCATATCTTCCTTTTTATAAATAATCATTTATCTATGTCTCTAGGTGGTGTTAAGTAAAATCTTACACCTACGTTTTGATGGATTGTGAGTCTTAACCCTTTATGAATACTTGATAAAGACGCATGTAAGAAAAAAAAAATATGGTACAACTAGGATGATTGTCCGCTAAGTATAACTATAACACCGATCATTGAAACAATAATAATGCGTTCGATAACTATCACGTATAAAAACCATCCCCTTTTTTTAAAACTATTTATCCCTTCGTAAGTTTTACGGACGCCATCACGAGTTGGTTTACCATAATGGTATAATGGTTTCACAGATATAACGGATGAGTTCCTTATGTCATCAATACGATTCCGTACCTTTTTACCTAAATTGAACAATATAGTTGACAGTTGTATATTAGACTTACATCTTATTACAAAGTTGATTGTCCTGTTATCTCCATATTTAATTCCATTCACCGCTTGTATAGTAAAATTTCCAGAATCTTCACAGGTTAGAGAAGGTAGTTTTGAAGAAAAATTAGTATCACTTTTGGTATATTTCAATGGTGGAAAACTCACCAAAGATGAGCTTAATACTAATTGTGGATCTGGGTTACTTTCAATACGCAGTGTCATCTTTGGTAAAACGTCTTCATTTAAACTATAGGTTGTGGGGTTACTCACATAAGTCTCACTTTTATCACTTAACCAAAATTCTCTAATTTTTGGAGAATCTGAAACAACACAGACATTATTTCTAAAAATAACTTGTATATGATAAACCATTTTTTACTTTGGTAAATATTTGTATTGTAATAGCAGAAAATAATGTGTGTACTAACAATAATGTTTATATTCTCTCATTGACACTTGCACGTCAAAAATTTCAACTTCTGTCAAGGTCATTTGTATTTTGAATTATGGTAAATGTTATGCATATTGATTCTGAAATTTGATATTTTGATGGAACCGCATACACATTTTGCAAATATGTTTGCGGTGTACAAACAAGTTAGTGTTATTTTTTCATGATAATAACATTTTATATAGGAAATACTTTATCTAGGCATAATTTTAATGCATTTTTCTTGGCATAATTAGTAGAAACGTTTTTATGGCTACCAAGCTGAATGAAGTTATATTTACGATTGACCGTCTGAGTGTACACACAAAGAAACAATAATTGCAAAGAAAAATATTCAAAGATGAAATATTTCGTGAACACGTACATACGAGCTTATATAGTTACCATTACGCTCACCAATGAGATTCAATCGTTTCTTTGGTCTCGTGGTAGGGTTCGGGAGGTGTTTGGTCCGAAACCGGGGAATGTCAAACCAAAATCTGTATAATTAGTATTTGCTGCATTTTCGATAATCAATTGATATTTGGAGTGAGAACAAAGACTGGTCGACTCGGAGTAAGAATAACATATCCGGGTATGATGGCATTTACGTGTGTGCATCTTTACCTTGAGAACTACATTTGAAGCATGTAAAAACAAGCCAAAATAGTCGGTCTAGTAAATGGCTTGGTTTATATTAATATTTTTAACATGTTCTCGTACTGAATATGCATTCAATCTGCGGAAACAGCCATCCTCACCATGAGATATGATGTTTCATAACGTTAAAATTAAATCATATTGTTCATGTTGTTAATACTAAATTTGTATTGTTGAGGCTTAAGATATCTCATTTCCGTCATGTATGTCAATTCGCCTGTAAAGTTGTGAAGGAGGTATGATAAGTTGACCCCAATATTTTAACAATATTACATTTTATGACGCCTTCACAATTATTTTAATTAGTTGACAAATGAAGAAAAAAACATTTAGAACATGGAACTGCAATATAACACATACACATTTCTTTGTTTTTTATATCATTTTCGGAATTCTGCAACACTATTATGCCGGAACGTTTGCAAAACAACATATTTGTTGACTTTTGTGACGTAACATTTAAGTAAGAAGCAGATACAGCTTACTGGTACTAATTGTTCACCACTACTAATCGACTTGTGTATACTAATATGAAGGAGAAGTAATTCAGAACCTTCTTGAAGACACAAAGTAGCGCATATTTTTAAATATCCCTTTTAGCTAAATTAAAGATTTTAGTAACTAATTAGCTAACATTTCAATGAGTGCTTACAGCTCATATATCCCAGTGAACAAGAAATAACGAATTCTATGACAAACGTGATGATTTATCTGTAAAATTGTCAACAATCAAGTTTTCAGCATTGAAACATGTAAAATACCATATGCTTCATTGATGGGGTACATTATGATATCTCAGTTAATACATTACCCTTGTGAATGTTCACAGTATACATACTATATATTAAATCTACGATAACAGAGTTTTGTGGACGAAATACTGAAATCCAAAATACATAAGTTTTCATCGTACGTTCACTACCAATCGGTTTATCGATACGATGTGTAGGTGTTCCAATTCACTAGCGTGATGTTTTCGTTGTCTTTGATCTGTAGATCTTTAATACTAATACTTTCGTCCGATCTGTAACGGTTCTGTCTTATTTTAGAATATGACTTTTGGAGTAAGTGTGAGTGTTTATGGCAAGCATTTCCAATATATGCATACCCTGTCGACCAATTCCTGTTATTACATAATGTATTTACCTTGATTTTCATAGGTAAACTGATACTTACACTGTACATTAACCGCTATCTCTCTTCCACGCATACGTGTTTTATCATAGGGATGAACCACATGACAACGGTAGATCCCGGATTGATTCTGATTTATGTCTGCCACAGCTAGAAACTTGTTTGAAAGGAAGACTTCACTTCTATTTGTTCTATATATATTTGTCTCCCATCTGAATATACATTCCGGGTGACATAATGCAGAACAAAGTAAAGGGCCTAAAGTAGTTCCTTCCGTTACATTAACAGCTGTGTATGCTGGTTTCAGGACTACATTGTCAGGACCATCTAATAAATCAATTTAATAGAATATATGAAAAATGTTACGATTGAGGAATATTCACTAAACAAAACTGTGAGTCATTCACTGAACAAACATCAAGGGACTTTTAATAAATTTTAAATTGCCAAATACTTTGCAGACACAACTATGGTTGTCTTCATGCCGGGAAATAGTAGTAGCCTACTACAATTTCGCGGTGATCAGTAAAGCAGGTAAGCAGTAATTGTCAAAGTTCAATGATAAGCTATTTTTGGCATTAAAAGACCTCACGTTTTTTGGCAGCAATTAAACGATACTTTTTGTTCTGATGAAACATGTGAAAATAAATATAACAAAAGTACCGAAATACAAGGTAAATTTAAAACTGTAAATTCTGTGAAAACTGACAAACTTGAACGTTGAACTATATCAAAAGACGAAACAATGGATACAAAACTTCATATTTCTGCTTTTTCACAGAGTTATTGAACTTTATTGATTGTTTACTATCTTTTTTTGCTGGATATAATACAATGTAACCCCAGTTCACATTGTGTTTTAAATAAAGCTAAAATTAAACATGTTTTTTTTTGTCTAAACGTCGCAGTTATTGCTACAATAATCCAACGCTATGTACATAGATTCTCTGAATCATTTCACTCATGGTCATTTACTTTTATCTCTTATACATTTTCCACAAAACAGCATTAAATTCTTATAATACAGATTTTTTAACAGAAAAATAAATATGATAACCATGTACAATGGCAAATATCTATTGTAATTTCAGGACGTGAACAAATTACCAATATATAATAGGGTTTGACTGGGATGAAAGGAGGGACATTGGGACTCCCGCTGGAAAATGAGTGTAATTTTAATAGAGACGTAACTGAGAATAAAACTTAAAATACAGTGAGAGGAATGCAGTATTATTCAACAGGTAATCAATTATAATATAAGATATAGGTGAAATTGAATTTGCATGACTGTGTAGTTGTCTATTTTAAAATTGAGATCTCAATAAATCTTGATCAAATACTATTTTTACATGAATCATAAGGATAATTATGTATCAGTATATCTTTATATCAATTATCCAAAATAAAGATTCAACTACTTCTTTTAAATGAAAGCAATGTTCGATCTATTTAAAAGCAGAATCCTTGCACCAAGTAAGCATTCCTTATGCAAACAAAATAGAGTTGTTTAATTAGGTAGGCATAGGTAATTGTTTTATAATATCATGGTGCTGTTATATTGCATGGGTTGCATTGATACAAAATGAGGGCACATTTATTCGTCTTTCAGCCAAAAAAATCCATTTGATACAATTGAACACCAACTGCAAATATCATTAGATAAGGACGTATCGTCAAACAAACCGACATATTTAACATGTTAAAAAAGCCCGCAATCAAAGACGTAAAATAAAACATCATAATTTGTACGTCCGGGATAAATGTGGGTTTTGTTAAGAATTTATGGGTGTTTGGATGGTCTATAATTTATTTAATTGTAGACACACACAAACAAATAATCCTTACTATATTGAACATATGTATCATTGGTCAATCAGGTGCGCCAAATATATTTTTTTCTTTATTTCTAAAACGTAAAGGGTCAGTGAAGAAAGGAATTTAACAGATATGTCCATGTCTAATTGAGATATTCAATACCGTTATGATTATCTAGGAAAAATTAAAAGGATTGTTCTACAAAAAAATCTTTAATTATTCTTATTTCATCTTCAAAGCGTAGTTAGTTGTTTGTTTCTTGGTAAACTACAGAATCTAAAAATATACACGTCAGAAAGTAAACACAATTATGTAAGGGAAATCTTATGATACGTTCAAGTAGCAGAATGAAATTAATACAATAATATGATTTATTGAATATTAGCACATGCTCACCCTGCATAATCAATATGTGTAGCAAATGTATGATACACGTGCTACACACATCTCAATGACACTACAGTTAGCACTAAACACGTTTACTTCATCATACTTACAGAAAGGATCCAGAGTAACCGTATCACTCATGCTAGAAACTTGTCCTAGATCACCAGAAGCCCTACACGATATTTGTTTTCCTTTATCCGACTTCGTAAGTGTTTGTAATGTTAAAGTGTTGTAGACAATATCTCCTCTAGGGTTTCCAAAATATTGATAAGACAGATTTGAATATATATATCTAGGCCACCGTTGCATCGAGGAATTGCAGATAAAGGTAATCTTACCATCAACGAAAGGATGCACAGGATGAAATATCAACGTTGGTTTCATTGGTTGTGCTGAAATATTTGTAAACAAGTAAAATTGAGACTGGAAATAGAGAATGTGTCAGATAAAGTTAACAGTAGTATACCGCTGATAAAAGTCATATATCGATTGAGAGAAAACAAATCCGGGTTACAAATTTAAACCAAGGAAATCACATCAACTATAAGATTATAACAACGGACCAACAGAAACACACTAGTGCAACAAAATAAAACGCCATCAAACATAGAAACGAACTATTTCATAACAACTGCCATATTCCTGACTTGGTACAGGACATTTAAAGAATAAATGGTGGGTTGAACCTGATTGTATGGCTAGACAAACGTCCCGCTTGTATGGCAAACAATATTATATTAAAAGAGACAATAGCCCGACTAAAGACCATGATACAGCCGAGGGCCACCAAAGGATCTTCGACAGAGCGAGAAAATCCAACACCGGGAGCTGGCCTCAAATCAAAACTGTATACAATGTCAGTGAAAATGAACGTCAATCTAAATTCGAACCATATAAATGAACCAAAATAAGAAAGAAAAACATCAAAGACTAACAAAGAACAGAGGCTACAGACTTGAACCGGCGTAAAAATGCGGAGGGTTAAACATTTTTGTGAGATCTCAACCCTCCCCCTTCGACCTATATCCAACGAAGAATAAACAAAAACACGGCAATACACACAGTAAACCTCAGCTTAAAAGATGTCCGAGTCTGACATAAGAATAGGTTCATTTGTAACAGACGAAACTAAGCAAAATGACAATGATACATAACTTAACAAAGGACTGACATACAAGCTCAAATCTCAATTTAACTGATTGAAATATTCTGTCTTTTTCATATGAAAATCACAACTCCTCCCATTAGGGATTTAGTATTATACCATCATAAAATATATTACAAGAACATAACCCTTATCAAGGTAACAACTGGTTTTATAATAAATGTAATTATTTTCGAAGCAAAGACCCTGAGTGAATCAATATTAATTTCAAAATATGCCATTTGTTATGACCTGACAACAGTATCGTAATTATATAGCTTCTGAATAAGTCTGTTTAATGGTTTGGTTAGCTTTTGAGGTAAATAGCAACATGTTTGTGCTTCGTATCGAATTTTACCAAACAACAGTTATCAAAGTTATCAGCATTATAATTTACAGATTGGATGTGAAATACCTGAACGTATAAGCTGTCTGCATGTTGATTTAAATTTACGAATGATGTTCTTGTACCGATGATAAAACAGAGTAAATGTTTTGACTATGAGTGATATCGAAAACCCTGGTGTAATAATTGGTCAGTAATACATATATTTCTTTCTATAAAATCAAATACGCTGTTACATGCACGAGCGAATCGAACAAGTTAAGATATACAAACACCATAAGATGGTGACAAGGGAACTTCACCATCTAAAAACGGATTTTTATAAAAAAAATCTTTATTTCGTTTTTGTTGCTGAGAAAGTTAAGATATTTTCTACCATAGATTTGTCTTTCTTTTTTATTTTTCGTTTGGACACCTTTTTTGGGGGTGGGTGGGTGGGGGGTTGGGGGAGGGGGTTGACTAAGTTACATAAACCAAATCTAAATCTCTTTCCACGAGTACGTTATTCAAAATATCAGGTTTATAAGTGCTAGGAAATTTGTAAAAAAAAATACAAATAAAATGGTTATCCGGGTAGAAAAATACCAAAAAATGTGTCAATCAAGGTTACGCTCAATATAAAGACAAATAGGTGTGACAGCAGGTCTTCCTTTTAATTGCTATGTTCTTTACGCAGAAACAGCAAATTTATATTGTAAGAGTTACCATGATTTTATTTGATCAGATAGGGGATTGTATATTTACGACTTAAACCCACTACATACGCTTGGGACCGGTACAGCTGAACAAGGTCAAAATGAACTATTGTTGATTGACTTTTAAATTGGAAAGATATATCTAACATGTATAAGCTGCACATTGTTAATGGTAGATTTGTTGTCTTTTTCTGAATTATTTTTTTACCACATTATTCAATTCACCAAAAATATCTTGGATATATATACTTAAATTTAAAGATTGACTATCATAAACTAAAGTGTCGTTGTGTGTATTTAGAATTTGAAGAACAAAAATCCTTGTAGATAATTTATCGAATTTCATATCTCAATTTGTGTTTTTTTTCACATCAAAATAAGGCCTGTGATCCCATATACTAATTTCATATTTCATTTTAGTATTAATGAAAAGCAATTCTCTCATTAGATATTAGCAAATTCTATCTTTTTATGATTCCCCATAACAGAAAAATACGTTTTCTTTAAAAAGCCAATATTAAATAACCCCGATATTGTGTATTTCAATGTATTTCAGTCAAAAATCAAGGTCCATGACCCCTTTTTGATACTGAATTTTTAAAAGAACATTGATCCAAAAGTCTTTTGCGAATGTTTTAAAAAAATCTTACTTCAAACATTTAGACACCCCAGTTACCTTAATAGGGATTATATTAATAAATACTTAAGTAACACACGAAAATGCTACATTATCATGTTTTTCAAATATTAACAAAAATTCAAATTTGGACTTACTTTTTTAATAGTATTATTTAACTTGTATCAAAATTACAAACCGTTATTGATAAAGGGAAACTATTTATGAAAGTATATATTCGGTGGTAAAAACTCAAATGTGTTGATGACTGCATGCTGATGCGGAATGCAAAATTGTCTTACGTACTGCATAATTTGTATTAGTTTCAAACATATATTTCCTTTACTGTTATTTCAAAACTGAAGCGTAAATTCGGTAAATAAATATACGTCATCGGGGACCGCCCATTTCGGGGAGAGCTTTCTGTTTACAACTGAAGTCCTGTGCTCTTCTGATTGGTAGATAACAAATATTTTTTGATAGATGAATCAAAGCTAGTTTTAATAAAAAAAAATTAATGCTGAATGTACTTAATGACTTTACTACAGGGTTGAAAAGTAATGGGGATCAGTAAAGGAACTACGTGCGAATCTTCAGACTAAATTCTGTTTGTAAACAAGGTCATGTGAATGCCCAGAATTGCCGCTTGGCCCTATGTTGTTATAATTGCAAAAGATAGGGCTATATTTGCACTTTCATGAATGATATATTAAAGCTTCTAATTTCTAAAGGTAAATCAGGTATAAATTTAATTCGAGACATAGATTAGCATTACAATAAATGGGAGATTTTTTACTGAATCTAACCCTTGACTTATTACACTGTTGGATATAGGTTTTTACAACTTTCTGTTTTGATTGCAATGAACACATACTTCAGTTATGTAATCTACAATGATTGAAAAGACACAGCCAATACATATATGGCATTCAGTGTATGGGATTGATAACGTATCTAAATATACAAATTGTGGACCTTAATATCTCTTAATTATTAAGATCTAAATATTATCATTGATTATCTGTTTGTTGTTGATAATTTCAGATTATTACAGTAACTGTAAAACGAACATATTTTAGAAATAAGTACTTTTCTGAGTCAAAGTACAATGTAGCACTCATTCTGTTCAAATTTAAACCTTATCAATAACACCTCATGGAAAAAGCAAGTATTCCTACCTGTACAGGATTATTTTTTACATGTTATATGCGGAATTAACTAAAACCAAAATTTATTACATGTACATACTATTTACAACTAATAAACAGCATCCATCCACATGTCTATCTGTCCCTGTTGTATATAACCCAGCATCAGACTTATTGACTTGGATAATCGTAATGTTTATGACTTGAACATCCCCTGTCATTGTGTTAATTATGTATTTCTTCGTCATGCGATTTATAAAGATACTTCCGCCTGAGACTTCATAAATGTTGTATA
Organism: Mytilus edulis; assembly: GCF_963676685.1. Classification (NCBI taxonomy): domain Eukaryota; kingdom Metazoa; phylum Mollusca; class Bivalvia; order Mytilida; family Mytilidae; genus Mytilus; species Mytilus edulis. The sequence goes on along the minus strand of NC_092348.1, from coordinate 44,997,894 downwards.
CATCTGTATACGGAGAGTGCTTCTGAACACTGAAAAAATCGGTCAGGCTGGTCTTCCATGATAAGGAAACATGTTGGTTGGTTTTAGCAGTAAAAGTAGTGTCTACAAATATAATTGCAATGGTAATATCCCAAAAATTAAACAATATCGCATGTACATCAATGAAACATACCTAATAAAGTATAACACCTTTCAAAAAATATCTAAATTGTATTTTAAAGTCATATGAAACCTGAAATTAACAAAAATGATGCATATGTTTTTTATCAAAAAAAAAATTGGATAGTTTTCCTTATTAAACTTGTGTACATATTTATTTTTCCCTAAAGAAAATTCTTTAATTTGTCCACATTTAGAAAAAGTTTAATTTTATAGTTGCTTGCTTCAAGGAAGCATTTCCCCGACATAATTTCCATATGCAAAGTGACCTTAGCGTGAACCTTCTCGTAAAAATCCGATGATCGCAATACGCATAGATCTGTCACTAAAATAAACTATTATCTGATTGTACATGTAAAAGACGTGCTCACTATTCATGCTTTTTTGTCGATTGTTTACTATAAGGTGAGAATCGGAAAACTTCGGTGTCAAAAAACGGCATTTAATGAGCTGCCATATTTGTTAGATCATAACAGACAGAGAGAAAAAAATGACGATTATAAGATATATTTGCGTAAAAAAAGATAAAATTATGCACAGAAGACTAAGTTTATGGTATATTTATGCATTGGTTTAAGAATGGGATAAAAATTATTTTTCACCAGTCACTCGTTTCATATGACTTTAAAGTAGTTGGCATTTGGATACTAAAAACACAAGTTTCACAATCTTGATCATTGTTTACAAAGAATGGTAGTCAATTCGTTCCAAGTTCGATTCCTACCAATAAATTTCGTCAATTCGTTCTAACTGATTTTCAACGGTTCATTATAATTCCTGGGACTCAAACAATCATTTATGTTTTTGTATAATGTATTTGTATCCGTATATAATAGTATTTGTATAGATCAGTGTACACTGCATGGCAAATGTAAGTTATACTTGCTATGTTTGCAGTATACTAGTATTTCATATTTAACTAAGTTTTTAATAGATTGTTTTTAAAATCATTCATTGTTGGATTTTAACAAACAATGCAGATCAAAGTTTATTTCTTGATTAAGTTATAATACATTAATTTTTTCTTCGGTTGTCTTTGTTTTTTCTTAATGCATGTATGAAAGAAAATTTGCATCTATACCTCTGCAGGTGGACTATCCGTACCAAGAGAATCATCAGCTCTGTAGTCATTACGTTCATACTGGACAGGTATGGTTTATAACAATCTTTTTTTTTTTACATTCACCTATTATGTATGTTTGTTTTATTTACACATCGTTGACAACAGGTTTAATCCACCATTTTCTACATATGAACATGCCTATACCAGGTCAGGAATATGGCAGTTGTTATCCATTCGTTTGATGTGTTTGGGATTGAGATTTTGCCATTTGATTACGGACTTTGATTTGAAATTTTCCTCGGAATTCGATATTTTTGTTATTCTACTTTTTTTCTAAAATTGTCTGTTTATAAATTATGAAATTATATGGAAACTAAAGTTTCAACTCTCTCAGGCAAAGTTGGCATTAGATGAATTTGGTTATTCTTATGCCTTTTTTTAGTTACATTATTTTGTATATTACTCTTCAACACTTTTCATCCCTGGCTTATAAAGAATTTGCTTTGAGCGTTCCTGACGAAAGTAAATCCAGAAAATTGCTTCAGACGCATAAAATTTACAACGTGTTGTTATCCTTTTTTTTCAATTCTTTTGTTTTCCATTTCTTTAGAGTTACTTTTGGTTTTAGAATTATGACCCCATCTTTGACCCAAGCTGAGTGCATGTTTATTCTGTTAATGAATACATAAACGATTTTATGAGCATACACGTAATAAGGGTAAAACTATATTAATAGTTCATATGTTAAACACTGGTGTCCTAATAATAGATGGAACAAATTGACCAAGCAACTTTGGACGAATTAGTTGGTACGAATCGAATTTGGAACGAATTATCCAGATACCTTTATCAGTATAGTCTGTGTTCGTCTTGCTAATGTGTTTCAATACTGCTGGTAAATATCATCTCATTTAGACAACCGGACGACACATTACCACTTATCGGTAACATATGCTATGAAATCTCCTTTTAGCTATTTTGAGCAATCAAAATATGTGAAATGAGGTTTGCGGAGGTTCTTAAATACAAACTTAAGGATAATGAACTGGTTTTTGGCGTTTTTTTTTCCATTCAGAAGAAGGCGAGCCTCACTTTGCACTTTAACTGACAGCAATGTACATTATTTCGTTGGTATTAGGGTTTTTTTTTTTTGTAAAGAAAGCACAAATTGTATCTTATTGTGTAAATGATTAGTACATATTATAAAATGTATTTAAAAGAAATATGTGCTGGCATGTCTGTTGTTATTTATGTATAATTGTCATTTTGTTTAGTTTCTTTTGTTACATCTTCTGACATCAGACTCGGACTTCTCTTAAACTGATTTTTTTAATGTACGTATTGTTATGCGTTTACTTTTCTACATTGGCAAACGGTATAGGGGAAGGTTGATATCTCATAAACATGTTTAACACCGCCGCATAGTTGCGCCTGTCCCAAATCAGGAGTCTCTGGCCTTTGGTAGTCTGGTATTATTTTTAACTTTAGCATACTAAATTATCACTGAACTAGTACATATATTTATGTAGGGGCCAGCAGAAGGACGCCTCCGGGTGCGGGAATTTCTCGCTGCATTGAAGACCTATTGGAGACCTTCTGCTGTTGTCTGTTATATGGTCGGGTTGTTGTCTCTTTGACATATTCCCCGTTTACATTCTCAATTTTATGTTAGTTTCAGTCATAGAAAATAGTACAATTTTATAATTTCGAAGCACACATTGAATATTTAAGTAAAAAACAAACTACAAAAATCTTAAACCATCCTATGTCATTTCAGTCGGAAACCGGGTTGAAATAGAACAAAAGAATCGAAGCTCTCTATTAGAGAAGGCGATAAACGTTTACTGTATTGTTTACTATAGTGACAAATTTTTAAAAAGTTAATAGAAACAAACAAAACTGCAATTTTCTTCTCAATTACGAGGTGTTTTATTTTAAAAACACCATTTGCATAAGTTTTCAATTTATCAAGTACATAGTTAAGCAGAACAATTAGATATCAAGTCGACGACATGGGTATCTTTCAAGTTGGATGACAAAAATGCATAACCTCCGATTTTTTTGAAAACATTACCACGGACGGAAAAGATATCAATCTATTAGTTCAGTAATTTTCGTGTCTGCCCTTCCATTATGTGACTGAAGAAAAAATTCCAAAAAATAGGTAACAATTGTATCGAAAAGAGAAAATCGAGTGCACCTTTTTATGTTAGGGCGTGTTTGAGTTGAGTATTTTGTCTTGATATCGTTCAAAGTAAGAATATTTCATACATCGTCTCGCTTCAGATTCTATCATTTTTATATATTAAAGCTACAGGTTGACTTTATAACACAAAAAAATAACAGTACTAAAAGATGAAATATATGGGTCAAGTGAAATACCTATCTAATGAGTCACACAAACAGGGAAGGTGTGTTCGAATAGCTATTTTTTTACTGAAAGTACTTGACGACAGTCTTACAAGTTGGATGATGAAAATGCATATCTTCGAAAAATTTTAATTTTTTGTGTGTGATAACTAGGGTTTATAGTCTTCAACCACTAAAAAAATCTAGTCTGCCCTTCCACGAAATATTTAATTAGATTTTTTTTAAATGTTTATGATTTTTCGAAAATTCCACCTAACAACCGATCAGACAATAGTTTTAAGTTGAATCAATGCAGACAATATCATTAACTGATGCTCATTAGCTAGTTGATACATTTGTCTTTTAAAATATAACTGACTTATAAGGATCGTATTGGTGCAATGTGGATAAATTTATCGGTTTCCAAGAGCAAAATTGGTAGCGCGTCATCGCTACAATGGCTTCCATTTTTACGATTGTGAAAATGAACTGGCGTAATGGGGAGATATTTTTGACGAAGTAGGATCCTGACTGATTTATTAACATGTAAACAACTATTTTAAGTGTCAACCCGAATGTCAGTATTTTAAGGGGCGTATGAAATTTGCGCCGATTTTTAAAATTTTCTTTCTTTCATTTGCGCTGATTTCATTTTTTCATTTGTGCCGATTTTATTTTTGCTTCTTATTAGATTTACAGGTCAGAAAATACTAGCACATGTACCATTGGTAAAATCTGGTTAAAAGTGTTGTTCACTTAGGTTTAATAAATAAGATAATTTTGATTGCACACTAAAACGGAAGGTCAATGTCCCGAAACATAAAAAATCAAATCTTACTGGTGTTACATAAAATCGTGTAAAGCTACAGTCACCACGGATTCAGTTGATGGTCTGACTACTGTCAAACCACAGAACGAGAGACAGAGGCGAAAGAACTACGAGTACGGTCAAGGAATAAGTCTGGAGATGTATCTAGTAGGCCTTCTTCCACCTCCCCGTGGTGAGCAGGGGACAACAGTTAACATGTTATAATTAACAATTCATAACATTTGTACAACTGGCTAACAGAACAGGTCTATAATGATAAATGAAAAAAAAACATGACTTGGATAGTGAGTTGTCTCATTAGCACTCATACCACATCTTCTTATATCTATTCACCTGTAATTTACCTATAAAAATATCGGCGCAAATGAAAGAAAATAATCGGCTCAAATGAAAGAAAATACGGCGCAAATGAAAGAAAAAAAATCGGCTCAAATGAAAGAAAATACGGCGCAAATGCAAAACGCCGATTTTAAGAGATAAACTAATCCATATATAAAGAATAAGGGAGCTACCATTTGATTTTTATGGGATGCTAGGATGAAATTAGAAAAAAAAGGTAGAATAGGAGTTTTGAGTGAAACACAGATGAGCAGCTTTGGGGGGAGCAGGATGACAATTTATGTTAAAAAAAAGTCTGGATAAACTAATAAAAAAGACAGGACAGAATAGATTGAAAAATAAAAAGGCAGGACAGAGATTACAACTAAAAACAAAATTCAGAACAGAATTTTTCATCCTAACACCATAAAAATCGAATGGGACCTCCCTAAGAAGATGTGGTATGAATGCAAATGAGACAACTCTCAGCAAGAGATCAAACGACGCAGAATTTTACAACTATAGTTAACAGTACGGCCTTTCAAACTTAGTAAAACCCTTTTGTCAAATTATATAGTTTAAAATTAGTAGTGGAGTGACAGATCAAGAAAAAGATGCTTATTTTACGACTTTAATGGACAGGCATACCTGCAGGCTAAAAACGATTTTTTGCAAAGCCAATACCATAAGCTAACTTTTTTGCCCGTTCGTAGACATTTCATACGGTGCAGTTTTTTATAAAATGAAAAGAAAAAAGACATTTGATTTTTTTTTTCAAGTTTCAAGATGGGGAAAAATTTGAGTTTTGATACTATTTTTTGTCTTTTGACATATGATTTTGCATTTTATACAGAGTTTAATTGTTTATTCATAATGTAAAACTAGAATTCCTCATCTTTTTTCTAAATTTTGTACATTTTCACTCAGTTTAGTGTATTATTCTAAAGAAGTGATTACAACATTTGTAAATTTAGATCACATTGATAATTTCATGATTTTCCGAATTAAAATGTTTTAAACTTCCTATTGTAAAGTTTCGAAGCCATTCCAAGTCAGTATTTCTTATAAATTAACTTAAATGAGGATTTTTAACTTTGCTTATAGTTCAATGAATATGATATGGACCTTCTCATTATTCTGATGCTCATTGAAAGATTGTAGTAATTTTTTCTAAACTTCTTGTCGACAAACTGCGAAAAGTCCTAGGAATTTTAAACAGAATGCATACTTGCTTTAAACATAAACCTGTTATCCCCATTTTATCTGGCTTTGGCATTACAACTACACCATTAGTGCGGCTCTAAAATTTGTATTGAAAATCCAAACTCTCATGGTTTTTGTGCATCCTATTCTGAAGTACGTACATATCGGAATAGTTTAGCAAATTTTGAAATAGACAGACTCCAAAACATGTCCTATGTACCTAATGGTATTGCTGTATTTAGAAAAGGTGGTCGTATTATACAGGAGGGAGCAGAAAATATTGACGTAAATGCTGAAACAATCGATGGTAAAAATACATTTCGCTCCATGGCTAGAGTTGTATTTCAGTATCAAATCGAATCATCAAACCCCCACATGAGTTCCATAATGGTTAAACGGGGACTATAAAGATCTTTGACGTTGAATGATTCGAATACCGATCGTATGGCATGTTAACCTTACGACAAGCCAACATAACGGTATGGACCTCCTCGTTATTCTAATGTTTATGGGAAGAATGTGTCTCGTTTCATCGAAAACCGGGATATATCTGTCCTGTCTTTGGTATTTATGCGACTTCTTTCGAGACAAAACTTAGATTCGATTTTTGGACCGGTTCTTACAAAAGGCTAAGTCTGAAATTTCGTCTGTAGCCTATGCTCCGATTATAGATGCCTAGCCTCGACATGGCAATAGTATTTACAACTATGAAACAATGTTAAGATATGTCAAAACGTGCTGGTCAAGAATATGCTTTGCAAACATTTGACAATTAATTGTATGCTGTTGCCCAAATGTAAAATTGTCTATTCCAGACGTGTTCGAGGATGATCTTTGGTATATGAGGCTAGCTCTCATGGCTCTTTTGTTTAATTTAAAAGCATTCTTCAATTGGTGTTGAGACGAAAATCGTTAATTAATATTGAACCAAATGTATGTCACATTTTATTTGCTGAAACACCCAAAAGCGCTGAAGGTATTTTTTTTTTTTTCTAATTTTCAAGAACATCTGTTGCCATTGTTTGAAGAATTCAGAAGACACTCTTGTAAACTATCACCAACCTTCGCATTTTGGGATATGTTTCTTCGTGCAGTTGAGATATTGTTACAGAACATTAGGGCTGAACGGAATGGGAAGTGGCTTTTACATTTGAAAATGGTAGCTGCAATGTTGCGATGCTTTTACCAATCGGACGAACTATGCTGGGTGGACACCAGCCTACATATTGGATATGTTGTATCTGTCAAACGGCAAATTCTGTCTTTATGTCAGGTGAGTTTTCAATCAGACATAAACATAGGGCCTTAGATTGAATCTGGAGAATTTGGCTACAGAGAAAACTATTATTAACCACGGATTATTAACCGGGATTAGCCACAGATGCAGAAATTGAACACGAAGAAAACAAGCCAACGGCAATGACACGAGACAAGAATGTCCCTGATTAGATAGGGTATATGCATTCAAATATGGCTGATCCATTTAACGTTGCCGATCATCCTTAACTATTAATAAATACTAGTATTTCTACAGAAATGAAAGCCTCAATAAATGTTCATGATTCTCTTCTTAAATCTCTTGAACGTGGCAACCAGATGGTTAAATCTTTTGTGGAAGGCTGCTCTAATGAGTCTATAACCCATGTCTTCTACAGTCCTACATGTATGTCGTGGTCTCCTCTCAATACTTTCGATGATACGACCAAGACATAAAACTGAAGTGTTAATCGGGTGACTTTGTTAAGGCACATATAAACCCAGTTAAAATAGTTCGTCGTGCTTTAGTTTTTGCTAATGTTCGTGAGATGAGACTGTAGTCAGGATATTGGCATATCCTATTGTTCCAATACCTTCAGCTCTGATGATGGTACCATGTGGAAATGTTGTAAATGTGATATAATTCATCTCCTTGAAGAGGAACTTTGTTCTTATTTCAATCTTCCAAGTTATGATAGTATTTATCAAAGGTACCAGGCTTATAACTTGATACACCAGACGCGCGTTTCGTCTACATAAGACTCACCAGTGACGCTCAGATCAAGATAGTTAGAAAGCCTAACAAGTATAAAGTTGAAGAGCATTGAGGACAAAAATTCCCAAACGTTGTGCCAAATCCGATAAGTTTTCAAACAGGAGATTAGGAATCGCTGTTAACATTGGAAGTGCATTAATCGCCTCATTGTGTGATCCGAAGGGAAAGTTCAGGTATCTTCATGATGATCTAATTAAGCTAAGGGTGGAGTTTGCCGCCACAAATGAAGCCAGTCTTGTGAAAACTCTCCAGTGTAAGAACATGTTTTTACAGCACATCCCACGTGCAATGCTTCAAACGAAAGTTTGGATAAACTCTCATATTGTTAAACCAGTGATCATACTTTCCACAGACTCTGGTTGGTAAGAGGGTAAATACAGTTTGCTCTTGGTTTTCTGTGAGGGACCTATGTCAGTAGATTTCCTTCAAGGCCTTGTTTGTACGTATACGGACATAGGGAAACAGCTGGCAATAACAACTGTGTATGCAACCAACAAAAATCCGTGTTTACCAGTATTTGTTCATGTGAAGGGTCTGATGGTTGTATAAATTATTTAACTCACCGAGCAATTTTGGAAGAAGACGACGATGAAAACGATGACTGATGTCAGGTTTTCGAAAGTTGTCATGTTCTTTGTTTGTTAAAATACACCATACAACCACTCTTTCTAAGGGGTACATGTGTGCTTTTGTAAGGCAAAGGCACATAAAACCTAAAAGGTTCATAGAGCTAGAATATACGATGAAACTTTAGTCCATCATTAAACTCATTTGATTTAATTGCCTTGAGAAATATTTGTGACTGGCAATAAATAAACATCAAAGCAAAAATCAAATTGACTTCGATTCTTTTTATAAATGCCGTAACATTCATAAATATTTCTTTAGAAGTACATGCGATGTAAAAAAAAAATGAATTGAGATTCGATTGTTCCATCTTCTATTTTGTTGCTAGTCTGAATTCCCTTTAAAATGTGCATTTAGTGGTTTTATTATTTTCAAATTAAATTGAAAATGAAGTGTCACAGTTTATTTCATTATGATTTTTTTGTTTAGTAACAATTCAGATATTTTTGAAAACTTTTTATAACCTCTTGTGAAATAAATTGACAATAGTGAGAAACTCAATCACGAACCTTTGACCTTTTTAAAAAAAATGCACCATATTTCAATTCTACGACCAGGCAAAAATTAAAGAATCATTATAAACATTTCTCTTTCCAAAAAGTCATAATGTAGCCTACAGGTAGGGTGGTCCATTAAAGTTGAAAATTGATGGCTTGGTCACTCCACTAAAGGGGCTTATGGCGTCTCTGAAGGCTCGTTAAAATTATTTAAAAGTTACCTTGAAAATAAGATGCAACATATAAAGATTGGCAACACTTACAGTGACTTGGAAATACTAATAAATGGGGTCCCCCAAGGGTCAATTCTTGGTCCAGTGTTGTTTAATATCTTTATAAATGATATTTGCTACTGTGTTCAAGACAGTACAATATATAATCATGCAGATGATAATGCCCTGTCTTACTGTGACAATAATGTAGATAATTTAGTAGAAACACTTGAAAATGACAGTGAAAAAATGATAAAATGGTTTTCACAAAATTTAATGAAAGCAAATCAGGATAAGTTCTAGGCCATTGCTATTGGGAAAAAGACTAAAAAATATAATTTAACTTTTAATTTAGAAGGCAATAAAATTGCATGTGATGAAGATGTTAAATCCCTTGGTGTAACGATAGAGTTTAAACTAAACTTTAATAAACATATCTCATAAATTTTTTAAAAAGCTTCTAAACAACTAAACATTCTTAAACGTATATATTGGCAAATATCTAAACAGATTAGGACGTTTAACAGCTTACTACTCTTTCATTAATCATTGTCCGGTAATTTGGCCTTTCTGTAATGGAGAAAATACGCAAATAATTGAAAAAAAGACAGGAAAGAGCTCTCCGCTTCAAATATGAATATAAAAAAGAAGATGTGGTATGATTGCCAATGAGACAACTGTCCACAAGAGACCAAAATGAAGACTATATAAGCAGTTATGAAATTTTACTTTTGACTTCTAAACTTCCATCTTTAATAATTCACAGACTCAGAACCATTGGAATTGAAACATTTAAAGTTGTACACAAGAAAAGTCCCAGTTATCTTCATGACCTAATAAATATTAAAACTCAACGTTATAATTTTAGATGTAAGAAACAGCTGACATACCGAAAGTTAAAACTACAGTGCTGCACAATTATGGAATGAGCTGCCAAACCACATAAGACAGGAAAATTCTTAAACTCAATTTTCCAATCTAATTCAGAACTTAGTCTAGAATGGCAGCGCATGCCAATGTAATGCATGCTATTAGTGATTTGAGCATAGCTTTGCTCCACCTTTTTTTAAATACTAAAATTAGCTAGCTATGATTTTATATTTTAATCTGCAGTATTATTTATTTGCTTATGTCATGTATGTGCGTTTAATATCCTGCTGTAATTTATGTACGTTTGTTATAATATGTGTGTTTAGTTTACATGTTATTTGCATGTGTGTAATTTATTATAATGTGGATTTTAAAAGCTCACTACAACTTGTGTTATTTTGTTAACTATGTATTTACAACAAACAAAACTTTGATTTGATTTGGATTGTCTGTAGGATTTTCAAACAGAACAAAAAAATCCAAAAAATCGATTGAAAGGGCACACTAAAAACAATTTGAGGTTGACGACTACTTATCATAGTTTTGCACATAAGAAAGGGAATTTAATTTTATTTAGGTGCACAAAAAGATGCACAAGTACAGTCTGTCATCAAGGGCTTAAGAAAAAAAAATGTTATTCAAACACACCTAATATGTTGTTACGTATCACTATAAATGTAATAAGACTTAATTCTCACTTGACCCATATATTTCGTTTTTTAATAGTGTTTTACCAATATATAGCCTAAATATATAAAAATAAAAGAATCTGAAGCGAGATAATGTATCAAATAATTTTGCTGTGTGCGTTTTCAAGACAAAACCGTCCACTCAAACACGACTGAAAAACGTGAACAAGTTGTACGCGACATCCCCTTTTCGGTAAAACTATTGCCCATTTATAGAATTTTCCCCAAAAAACTATTACCAGGGCAACAGATGCAAATTAATGCTGTAAATTAGTTTTGTAAACAATCAAACGGTTAATCGTCGGGAGGACAGAATATCGAATACCAAAAACCCTAACCAGGTAACCGGACCTTTTTTTATTTCGATAGATTTGATATGCATGTGTATTGATATCATTTAGAAAATTTGTTGAATTTTAAAAATAATCGCCGTGGTAATTCAATTATCAAGCACTGGCGTAGCACACGCTAACGTTGGTACAGTTCCGATCGTACCAATTTTTCTGCAGGTGCAAAAACAGTACCAAAAAAATCAAATTAAAGATAAAAAAAAACAATATGTTAGAATACTATGCAAACTTCTATACAATTAACGTTTTACGTTTATCTCTTAGTTTAAACATATTTATTTATAATGGATTGGGAATCAAATTATTGGAACTTTTTAATCCTTTCCCACATTGCGGGTGCGAGTGCTGCCTTGTACATATAGCGGCATTAGCCTGCTCTTTTTCGAAATCTACAAGGGTGTCTTTTACGTGCAAGAGATATGGTTCTCTCTTAACACGGGTCAGCCATTTATAGTCCCCTTCCGACGGACTATCAGTGTGTCCTCAAGACCATACCCGCACATGGTGTCAAGGGAGAGCCGAAAATTCAGTCCCTTTAATGTTCATCCCGAAACGGGAATCCAACCAGGAACCTTTGTTTAAGTAGTCCGATGCACTGACCACTACACCACGGCTCTCTTTTATCTCTGCTTGTTTTCTTAAAAAAAAACCTTCTCTCAACCTTAAAAGTACAGAGCAACGTCAACCTAAGTAACCGCAGTACCGTAATTCAGTTTATTACATTGGTTGCAATGAATTACATTGAATCCCAGTTAGATAAAAACCGATAATTTCACATGTGAAATAAACGTGGTTATTTCACTCTCTGACGCCATACAACAATATACAATTATGGCCCGTTGAAAAGGTGAATATCCAAAATTGTCAACACAAGAAGGTTATTTCAATGAGGGCACAGCCCGAAGTGAAATAACTTTTAAGGGTTGACAATTTTGGATATTCATCGATTCTAAGGGGCCAAAATTGTTTTATTATACCGAACTAACAGTGAAAGGGCCCTTTTAACACTTTCTATATTTTTTACATAACATTAGTCCAAATAATTATGACGCCTTGAAAGCTATTATAATTTTTTTCTTTGACGCCTTACGTCGAAGTAAGGCGTCAAAGAAAAAAAATTATAATAGCCTTTCAAGACGTCATAATTATTTGGACTAACATAACATGATAACAAACACAAGCTGACGTTTGAAAATAAGAATACATTTGTGTTCTAGAATTTCTCGAATGTTCAACAAAGATAGAATTTTTTTGTAAAATATGGCCCTGAAAAGGACCGTTTATATCATCGGCTGCTGGAACTATATTCATTTCCAAAGCCTTATTTACTCGTCTCTCGATGGGCTGTCAGTGTAACGTGAACGCTGCCATTTTGTTTATTTAAGTATGTGACGTCATTTTCATGGAAGATAACTCGAGTGCAAATCTAGACACTCAAAAGGTAATTCGCCAGTGAATAATAGGGTTATTCACCGCTGGTGTAATTTTTAAGGGTTATTCGTCCTCCCTTGCAATTAAATGAAAATCAACTGAATTATTTCACATGATAAGTTGATATCCAATGGAATTGTTTGTAATATACGTAAGGTATAATAATAGGCGTTGTCAAGACGTCGATAACGTCGGATCAAAACAAATTGTCAATGCGTAGGAAAAAGATATAGTTCCTTACATTTTCTACATTAATTTCATAAAAAAAAAGCCATTTGCCAATGTAATAAAAAGAATAACTATAATTATGATTTAAAAAAAATCAAAAAAAATCACTACTTAAATAAAATTATCAGTTTTATAGTGTTTTTTTCAAGGTATTTGGAATCATCTGATTTTATCTAGTTAGTGCAAAATAAATCTTATAAATTCACAATCTTTTGTAAGAAAAATTATGAATGTTGAAAATATAAAATTTCTAGAGAGTACCGTTTTCTGAGAAATTTCCAATGTCTTGTATCTTCAAAAGGTAAAAAAAAACTTTTATAACAAACTAAGACACTTTTCAAAAGCTAGTTGTTTTCCATCAGTTCACCATCTTTTATCATAATATCACAAATAGTACTAATGATGTCCGAATAAAGGGACGCACACCCTTCGTACATGAATATTAGATGTTCTGTGAAATACAGTATATGGACAATGATATTTTGAGATATTTCGGCCTTCAGCCATATCAATATTAATGTTCAGACTCTTTTGTAGTCAAAATTACGTAATCTCCGTGACAAATTTCCTTCCAAAAATGAATCTGAACACTTCGATTGACATAGTAGAAAAGAAAGGATATAGGCTATCCATCTATAACACACATGAGAGTCTGGTGGGTTTTCCAGATAAGAGAATGATGGGCAAAATGTGCCGAATAAAGGGCCATGGTTAAAAGTCAAAGTGAAAGTCAGTGAATGGATTGGAACCGATAAAACAGATTATTATTAGTGTTACTAGAACACACCCGTGATATCACGGGTCCGTGACTGAATTAAAGTATATAACTATGCGCAAGCCTTATTTTAGTATTAGTACTGTCATCTGATAAAGTCATGCCGATGATAAGATACACAATTTTCTCTGATTTCAAATCTTTCTGTTTGAACCCGTCGAACTGGAACTTATCAATTATAATTGGTAATATTAAATATTTGGAAAACAAAAGGTCCTGGAATGGAGTATTTTTTAATCAACAGCATTGTCCTATATTAGTTATAAATAAAGTTGAATTCTTTGATTCGCTGTTTTAATACGTCATGCCCGCTAACAAATTGAAACTTATTTTTAGTCCAGATTTTTAGTATTCGTATTGTTATCTTAGAAAGTCTTACGGATTAAAATACTACAATAGGTAACAATTTGACAATTTAGTAGTGTCAGAGACATATATACACATGTGTATATGTGTCTCTGGTAGTGTCAACCCTGTGATTATGACCCGTTTATATAGCATATTAATCCTGAAAACACCGTTTGGTGGTGCGCCTGTCAGATGCGGAACGTACAGATAAGGTAATCGGTAACAGGTGAATATACTATTGGTATCGATATCGGACTCGACCCGGAACTTCCTAATTATTGGCGATATTAATTACGTGGAAAACAAAAGGGCCTGGAGTGGTGTATTTTTTAATCTACACCTTTGTACTATATTAGTTGTATATAAAGTTGAATTCTTTGATTCGTCGTTTTTACGTGATGACGGCTGACAAATTGGACCTCGTAATTTTAGTATTATAGATATACTGTATGTAACGTCCGCAACTACAATGACGTTGCGCACGATGTTGGTACTTCTAAGCGTTTCATGACGTTCCTCGATCAAAATAAGGCGATTTCGACGTTTTCAAAGAAAGTTTTAGGCGTTCAAGCATATTATTGATCAGATCAATTTACTGTTGTGGATTTGGTAACCGATTTCGGTTTTTCTGAAAAAAGTATAGTTTTACAAATAAAACTCAAAGTGATCGTATAGATATTTATTTTAATGAATATTTATTTACAGGAGTTGTAAGTCTTTTCAGGTCATAATTGATAATTTTCCGGTCGGCAGCAGTTCACATTAATGAATCTGATAAATAAATTTCTAAATTTACACTGATTTATTTTCAATATAAAGTATTTTTTGAATTCATATTCTCCTATTGTTTCCATATTTATACATTTGTACATACTCCTTTTGTTGCATTTAGAATGAAATTCAAAACAGTGTGGCTGTGGCCATTGATTGACACATTAAATTCATCCATTGACTGGGACAATTTACGTGAACGTTTGTCTGTAACGACCACTGATCACGACGTACCTACGATAGACATTTAAACTGTGGGGTCACTAAAGGTTTCTTAACGCCTTTAATTATAAAATAATTCGAAAAATTAATCAGGAATAACCTTTATGTTTTGATTTATATAATTGATATAAATCAAAACATCGTGTTATCTCTGGTTAATTTTTTCGAATTACTTTATTGAGGTGTTGAGAACCTTTGGTGACCCCATAGTTTAAGTGTCTTTAAAAAGTACATAGTGAGCAGTGGTCGTTACATACAAACGTTCACCTAAATTGTCCCAGTCAATGGATGAATTTAATGTGTCAATCAATGGCCACAGCCACACTGTTTTGAATTTCATTCTCTTCCCGATTCCGTTTCCTGTCTATATTTTATCATCCCCGATGCTTTCTTTGTCGCAAAATATTTAAATTTTCTCGTTTCCGTTTTCCATTTTTGTGTCATATCCTTTGTTTGTTATAATTGCCAGCAATGGGTTTTCTCTATATTATTTAATTAACAAAAAAAAATCATTTTCATGTTACTTTTGACGATTTAAAACTTCCAGATAGACAATCTTCATTATATAAAACAAATATGCTAACAAAATCTGAGGTCCCGATATTATTTTTATATCAATCTCATTTGGTCAACATTTGAATTTAAATTAAACTAATAATAATTCCTTTCTCATACATTAGTTGTATCTTTTGATTGAGTTAAGCCTGCCAATTGATATTTTATCGTAAGTTTTTCTATGTTGTGATGTTATGCTATTGTTTCAGAAAAAAGGAAAAGGTTTGGATCCATTAAAACGTTTAATCCCGCTGCAAATGTTTGCACCTGTCCTAAGTCAGGAATCGGATGTACAGTAGTAGTCGTTTGTTTATGTAATTTATACGTGTTTCTAGTTTCTCGTTTTTTTATTTTATATAGATTAGACCGTTTGTTTTCCCGTTTGAATGGTTTTACACTAGTAATTTTGGGGCCCTTTATGGCTTGTTGTTCGGTGTGAGCCAAGGCTCCGTGTTGAAGGCCGTACATTGACCTATAATGGTTTACTTTTTTTACTTTTGTTATTTGGATGGAGAGTTGTCTCATTGGCACTCACACCACATCTTCCTATATCTATTTTTTTTTTATTCGAATTAAAGTGGAAACAGATAATTACGATATAAAATTAAAAATCATCTAGCATGTCATCAATTACGTTTTGCAAACGTTGGGACAAAACGGCTATTCTTTTTGAAACGATCTAAAACCCTTGGTACCTAACGAAAAAATACTAAACACAGTATTGTTAACAAAGAAAAACAGAAAATCTTTACTGTCAAGTTTCATTTTCTATGATCTAACTATGTTTATTTGATAGACAGCTTGTTAAAACCTCAATTTTAAAGAAAATACAGCGTTTTTTTCCGTTGGGACAAGATGGCTATACTTTTTGAAGTCATTCCAATTGAATAATACGAATGTTTTCCGGCAAAACAATATCATGAACCAGCAGAAAAATAAAAAAAACTTTCAAAATATAAAAAATATTTTTCCTCTCAGCTTTTTCAATTTCACGGTATAAATGCGCAAACCCGAAATATTTAAATTTAAATTTCGGTTCCTTTTTTCATTAATTTCAAGTCTAATGTAATGAATTCAATCAGAAATCACTGTATTTTATCAAACTGAGGGTCTACGTGTTTAATTTTTTTATGCTAATCTATAGCTATAGCAGAATGGAATTCGTACTAACATTGTGCATAACGTGAATACATTTGTTTCCATTATTATGCAATTTTAACATTATGATATCATGTTTTTGTTTTTATTTCGACAAACTTTACAAATTGAAACTTTATTTATATGAAATGTTGTTGACTCCGTTGGCACAGACAGGTCATCGTCATAGCAACATCATGGTTTCATAGAAACAATCCAAGTGCAAAAGGTTAACATTGGAGAATCTGGGGATTCGTTTTTGTTTTGAAAAAAAAACTTTCGATGCATTTCCGTCAAAAACTTTGGTTTTAATGAACATCATTCGTGCGTTTGGGGCATCGTAATTTCCGTTCCCCTGTTGAGCGAGTGGTTGGAATACTATGATGCTATATTGCACGTATTATTCGGCAAATTTCATAATTGACAATCAGCACAGCTAACATTAGGGAATTGTGAATAAGTACAAACAGAACAAACATTTCTAGTTTAATTTATACTGCACAATGACGATCAATATTTAAAGACGCTTGATGAACGTTAATAGTGCAGGGATACTGGCGATCCCCTCTATCTGGTAAATGACGTGATAAATTAAAGGCGCGCATAATTGATGAGGTTTTTTTTCGGTGAAGGACCAACTCGTAAGTGGTCCATTGGGCAGCTATCCAGTAAAGATAGTGTTAGGTACTGGCAGCTATCCAGTAAAGATAGTGTTAGGTACTATGCAGTTATATCTATTTTGCGTATTATTTGGGAATACGACATTTTGGAATTCAAGATGGCTTTTCCTTGTCGAAATGATGAATACTACTCTTCATTACGAAACTAAGAGATATAGTTAGACTAAAGAGTGGTGCATTTTTACTGATTTTTTTCAACTATCAATACAGAACCATTATACATTTGTACATAGAATATGTAAAAAACTTCTTTTTTTCATTAAAGATCTATTGAATGTCACTAGTACAAAATATAAATGTACTTAAACAAATAATCTATATTTCTATAAACAGAAACCAGGAAGAACATGAACCATATTTAAAATAATTGAAACTAGTACTCCTGATAATGTAGACTGTGACGTTGCCTGCAATCATAATGATTAAGAACCTGGTGCGATTGAACACTAACAACATCACGTTGTTGCATAGTCATGTAAATAGTCATTATGTTTGCATGAGTCTCTGCACTATTTAAAATATCTCAAATAAAGAATGAGATTTTTTCTGTGCCGTTGTCCCCTTTTATAACCGTTCTCTATGTCCTAAAAATTCACATTTAGGATATCTTGGGATAATGTGATATAATGTATACTGTATGTGTACATATGATTTGCGGAAGCAAACTACGTTAATAAATTTACTTTAAAAAAGTACAAAAGCATCATGTGGTTAGGATAGCGAGAAAGTTGTAATAACTTGCTGTACGGCGTTTTGGAGTTGCGGATATATAAAACGTTCCCTCAAACACAGAAATGGCAGGGTTCATGTTTTGATAATGGAAACCCTAAAACTAAATCGATCAGAAAACGGTAAACAATAACAATACATGGCAAATACTATTATTATCATTAAGACTGCAGGGCGAGTTGCAAATACCATATAAGAATGCCAAAAAACGACATTGGCAAGTTTCACATTTAAGTAAGGTAAGCTCCACAAATAATTCCGACAAAAATGTAAATAACTAGTGTACAATAGCATTTTATTGTTACGATTGATAAACTAGTTTTTCCATATTATCTAGAAATAAACTCATCATAGATACCAGGATTAGATTTTGTATTTTGCCCCAGACGCGCGTGTTGGCTACAAAAGACTCATCAGTGATGCTCGAATAAAAAAAAGTTAAAAAGGCCAAATAAAGAGCATTGAGGACCAAAATTCCTAAAAGTTTTGCCAAATACAGCTAAGGTAATCTATTCCTGAGTTAGAAAATCTTAGAATTTAAAAAAATGTATTGCTTGTTTAATGCATGGGCGTTGAACATCTTTTATGGAATAATTTTAAACCGATTTACATAATATTTAGTTTCTTTTTAAAGAAAATAAGATATTTGGCTTGAGCTCTTTTTGTGATGAATTTGAATTTGAGCTCACAATATATAAACTATAGAATGAAATTCAAAACAGTGTGGCTGTGGCCATTGATTGACACATTAAATTCATCCATTGACTGGGACAATTTACGTGAACGTTTGTCTGTAACGACCACTGTTCACGACGTACCTACGATAGACATTTAAACTGTGGGGTCACCAAAGGTTTCTTAACGCCTTTAATTTAAAATAATTCGAAAAAATAATCAGGAATAACCTTTATGTTTTGATTTATATAATTGATATAAATCAAAACATCGTGTTATCTCTGGTTAATTTTTTCGAATTACTTTATTGAGGTGTTGAGAACCTTTGGTGACCCCATAGTTTAAGTGTCTTTAAAAAGTACACAGTGAGCAGTGGTCGTTACAAACAAACGTTCACCTAAATTGTCCCAGTCAATTGATGAATTTAATGTGTCAACCAAAGGCCACAGCCACACTGTTTTTAATTTCATTCTATTTTAATTTACGATATGCGGGTAACACTTTTTATGAGAATAGAGAGATTTGACATACATTGTACAATGTTAAGATAAATTTTGTGAAATCTGTCAAAAATTACAAAGTATATCAATTGTTATCAAAATAAATTGCCTATACTTCTAAAAACACTTAAGAAATATTAATGTTCATCTATCAGGAATAGAGAACTAGAAATTGAGCTGCGTATAATTAGTTTGGTATATTTTTGCTAATATTTGCTGATATATATTTTTTTTAAATGTACACATGTAGACAAAAAAGATGAACTTGGTTAGATATTATTTTTCTTTATTGCTTAAAATCCTTTTTGTTTTGATAAGATATGTCCATTTAAAATGGTGTAAGCTAAATGTTTCATTTACTGTAACAACAGACCACATAAAGCTGAATTATGTATGCAAAATAAAATAATTATTTTGATTATTGTAAATAGCTATATGTTCACACTTTGAGCAGTTAACAAAATACTTAAATAGCAAGATGTCATCTGTATATGTATTATGGTATGTATCATAATCATGTGTATATGGTTCTGTTGTCTTTTTGTAATCATTGACGACTCATTCTGAATGATAATTGATGTCATGGAACTTTTGATTTTACTGCACCTCTCCTAAATCCATAAATGGCTTGTTTAAAGTTTCGCCTAAAATATTGTTAGCTCACCTGGCCTAAAAGGCCATGTGAGCTTTTCTCATCACTTGGCGTCCGTCGTCGTCGTCGTCTGTCGTCGTTAACAATTTTTCAAACATCTTCTCCTCTGAAACTACTGAATGGATTTGAATGAAACTTAGCATGATTGTTCCTTAGATTATCCTGCACAAAGTGTGTGCTTCGATTTTTGATCCGTCAAAAAACATGGCCGCCGTTACTTAAAATAGAACATAGGGGTCAAATGCAGTTTTTGGCTTATATCTCAAAAACGAAAGCATTTAGAGCAAATCTGACATGGGGTAAAAATGTTCATTTTGTCAAGATCTATCAGCCCTGAAATTTTCAGATGAATCAAACAAACCATTGTTGGGTTGCTGCCACTTAATTGGTAATTTTAAGGAAATTTTGCAGTTTTTGGTCATTATCTTGAATATTATTATAGATAAAGATAAACTGTAAACAGCAAAAATGATCAGCAAAGTAAGATCTACAAATAAGTTAATATGACCAAAATTGTCAATTGACCCCTTAAGGGGTAATTGTCCTTTAATGACAATTTTTCACAATTTGTTCATCACATTTGCTAACTTTAAAAAATCTTCTCCTCTGAAACTACTGAATGGATTTGGATGAAACTTAGCATGATTGTTCCTTAGATTATCCTGCACAAAGTGTGTGCTTCGATTTTTGATCCGTCAAAAAACATGGTCGCCGTTACTTAAAATAGAACATAGGGGTCAAATGCAGTTTTTGGCTTGTATCTCAAAAACGAAAGCATTTAGAGCAAATCTGACATGGGGTAAAAATGTTCATTTTGTCAAGATCTATCAGCCCTGAAATTTTCAGATGAATCAAACAAACCATTGTTGGGTTGCTGCCACTTAATTGGTAATTTTAAGGAAATTTTGCAGTTTTTGGTCATTATCTTGAATATTATTATAGATAAAGATAAACTGTAAACAGCAAAAATCATCAGCAAAGTAAGATCTACAAATTAAGTTAATATGACCAAAATTATCAATTGACCCCTTTAGGGGTTATTGTCCTTTAATGACAATTTTTCACAATTTGTTCATCATATTTGCTAACTTTAAAAAATCTTCTCCTCTAAAACTACTTAACCAAATTCAACCAAACTTCAACTGAATGATCAGTAGGGTGTATAAAATAAAGTTTGTGCTTCGATTTTTTATTTCGTCAAAAAACATGGCCGGCATGGCTAAAAATAGAACACAGGGTAAAATGCAGTTTTTGGCTTATATCTCAAAAACTCCAGCATTTAGAGCAAATAAGACAAGAAGTTAAAGTATTTATTAGGTCAAGGTCTACCTGTTCTGAAATTTTCAGCCGAATTGGGTAACTGGTTTTTCAGGTATAATGCCCCTGAATTGATGATTTTAAAGAAATTTTGCAGTTTTTGGTTATTATCTTGAATATTATTATAGATACAGATAAACTGTTAATAGCAAAAATGTTAAGCAAAGTAAGATCTACAAATAAGTCAATTTGACCAAAATTGTCAATTGACCCCTTAAGGAGTTATTGCCCTTTAAAGACTTTTTTCACAATTTGTTCATCATGTTGACTTACTTTAAAAAATCTTCTCCTTTGAAACTGCTGTATCAATTTCAGCCACACTTAGGCTAAATGAGTTTCAGAGTATCTAGTATAAATTTTATATTTCATTTCCTTGTATGTCAGAAACATAGCTCCTATGGCTAAAATAGAACATAGGAGAAAATGATTTTTTTTTTGCTTTTGAAGAAAATAGGACGATTCAAAGAACATTTAAATAAATTGAAAAGCCAAAATAATCATTGATGAGAGATTTAACCAAAAAAAATAAGGTGAGCGATTCAGGCTCTTGAGAGCCTCTTGTTTTTCATGTAGCAAGTTTATAATATTTTTATGCCCCACCTACGATAGAAGAGGGGCATTATGTTTTCTGGTATGTGCCTCCGTTCGTCCGTCCGTCCGTTCGTCCGTCCGCTTCAGGTTAAAGTTTTTGGTCAAGGTAGTTTTTGAAGAAGTTGAAGTCCAATCAACTTGAAACTTAGTACACATGTTCCCCATGATATTATCTTTCTAATTTTGCTGCCTAATTATAGTTTTGACCCCAATTTCATGGTCCACTGAATATAGAAAATGATAGTGCGAAGTTCAGGTTAAAGTTTTTGGTCAAGGTAGTTTTTGGTGAAGTTAAAGTTACATCAACTTGATCTATCTAATTCTAATTCCAAATTAAAGTTTTGACCCCAATTTCACGGTCCACTGAACATAGAAAATGATAGTGCGAGTGGGGCATTCGTGTACTATGGACACATTCTTGTTTTATGTAATACTGAAAGTAATAATAACTTACTTGTCATCCAAAACTGTTGTGTAGTGAATTCTGAAGGTGGACTCAAAAATTGTATTTTGACATAATATTCTGAACACATCTTTAGATTGTCGACCTCAAAGCTGGAGGATTTTGAAATGCTTATATCTTTATATTGTCTTCCAGAATCTAAATACATATCACCTTCTTTTGAAGTGTTAATAGAAATCCGAGACCAAGTTGCCCCTTCAATATTGGTAGGAATTTTCCATGCTATTTTAGCTGTTCTACCGATAAAATGTATTCTGACATCTTTCGGTGGATCTGGCTTTCCTGAAATCAACCAACAATTGGACTTTAAGGATGTTTGCTTGTCATGTTTTTGGAATTTCTGTCAGATTTTCGGAATCCTCTGGTTTTATCCATTTGAATGCCTTTAAAAATATTTGCCCATTAACCCTATTTTTCTTTTTATTAATCTTTGACATATATATTTATAAGCCATCTGTAAAAGTCTTATAAAATCTTTATTATTTTTTTATAGTTTTTGAGAACTTAAACTTGTCAATGATAAAGCTATAAAACATTTAGAGAGAATATTTTCCCGCCAAAATATTTATGGCTTATATCTCGAAAACAAGCACAGTGACCTATATTATATTTATTTCGCTCTTTTGTTTCCTTTATTAATTCCCTATCAATATATAATAATGTGATGAAATGCTAGTTATTTTGAAACCGAGTAACGAACATCCTTAATTCAATAATGTTGTAGAAATACATAATTGTATAGTTTAAGGACAGAAACTAAGGTTTTGACAGATGACAGAAGCTACAAATAGAAATGGTGAGTATATGTCAATGAGATAGATCCAAGCAAATAGATGAACTATGCGGAAGCACATTTAAGAAAATGCTGTATAAATTTCCGCATATTTTCATGGCGATGATGTTGCATTTTACGTCATTAAATTTCTATTGGAGAGTTGTCTTATTTGCAACACTAATATGATTAGTGTCAAATTTATAAATAACCTAATCAGTAGCTATCCCGTATAATCTTCCGAAAATCCAGATTATTCCTGCTATTGCTGGTTTCAAAAATTACTTTTCTTTACCGTACGGTGACTTATATTTGTTAAATTCTGTGACAATTTTGTCTCTTGTGGAGAGTTGTCTCATTGGCAATCATACCACATCTTCTTTTTTATATTTACATCCACTTTTCGTTTCTTGATAATATATTCGTTACTAGTTTAATACACGTCATCGGTTTGAAATATCACATATCTTTGAAAACAGAAACTTCACAAATTTTAAAATGAAAATACCAATACTGAAAAGGTTAAAAAAAAAAATACTTTCATAAATCCCCTAAAGCCAAGCTTTTCATTTGCTCACTCGCGTGTTTAAATCATCAAATGCAAGGAAATGCAATACCACGGATAGAGACAAGCATTACATATCATAGTGCAATAGCATATGCTAAACTACTCATGTCAAAGTTGTTTTGTTTTTTTAAAAACCCTGAATACATATAGACATCCTTTTGCTTCATAATAGTAAATATTCTTTGAAATTACTCACCAGTCGCCAGCTTAACTGAAAAACAACCAACGCTAAAAATTAAGAAAATGATAATTGACTCCATCGGTTTCTTATTAATAATAAACAACAACCGAATTTTGCGGAATACATGTAACTTTGATGTAGCCGGAAATCGTCTCTTTTGACGACAGGAAAAGGTAATCATTTATAAAATCTCTTTTCCGATTCTAAAACAAGTACCGAAACGTTTACTTGGTAAGGATATTAACTTCCTTATTGTTATCATTTAAGGAGGAGGTATTTAGAAATAATTAAAAAGTAAAAATTATCACTGTTAAATTATTATTTGACCTAAGATCCCAACTTGCTTTCAGAATTTCTTCAGATATACTTAAAAATCAAAGGAATTCCATGAATTAGTTCTTTTAAAAGTATTTATGTATGTATTTATTATAATTAATTAATTGATTAGTTGGTGTTTTAATTACCGTTTTTTGTTGTTGTTGAGAAAGCTGGAATGCCCAGACAGACAGACAGACAGGCGTATTATTTTACCAATATAATGCTAATCAAAGTAACTGTGAAATACTACATAAACAGTTTATTGATTTGTGTGTCCTTTGTTTCAGATAATTTATCTGAACTCAAATTATTTTTTTTTAGATTAAAATTAGAGTTGTTTCTCTTTTCACTTTAAAGAACTACTCTCCTTACAAAGTTAAATATCGATACATGTTTAAAGAAACCAATCTAGACCATAAACGGTTTTACAATTGAAGACGGATTATGTTGTGGGTAATGTTAGGAATAAAGTAAACTATAATATAATTTTATAATAAAATAACTTCGAGGACAATAATCAAAATTATGGTTATATAAAAAGTTCAATATCATTAAACCAATGTATAAAAACTGTCATATTCCTAACTTGGAACAGATATTTTCTTATTTAGAAAATGTTGGCTTAAACCTGGTTTTACAGTTAGCTGAACCTCTCACTTGTATGACAGTCGCACAAAATTCCATTAAATTGACAACACTCTGTGAAAAAATCCCGACATACATGTACACATGTACATGTAATGGGTCAAATATGTCAGAAATAGGGGTACAGCATTCAACATTATGTTATAATCTTAATCACTCAAAAAACAAAGAAATATATAAACAAAGAAAAACAAAAAGAGAGGATATTCTCATAATTATATTTTTTAAACAGGCAAGTGCTTTTAATCTCTATCGTGATGCTTTTGATTTCCGTCGCCACTCATATACAAGACAGTAACTCGTTAACCTCATTTTGATATTGCTATAGCATAGAATTTCAGTCAAACTGGACGTTTCAACCGGTCTATTCACGTCAGTTGTTATCTGTGACTGATAAGGAAAGCATAAGAACGACAGTTATTTGCTTTCAGTGTAGTCATTTTGTATTATGAATTCATACACCTTATCTTTTTTTTTTTATTATTTATATGTAAGATAAAAAGCATTTAAATTAACCCGATAGACTGTCACCCATGTGAGAGGTTCAATTTAGCCAGTTATAAAATCAAAAACCAGGTTTAATCCACCATTTTCTACACTAGAACATGTCTGTACCAAGTTAGGAATATGACAGTTGTCATCTTTTTCAGCCTTTGATTTTGCCATTTTATTGTGAAATTTCCGTTTTGAATTTGGCATCGGAGTTCGGTATTTTTGTTATTTTACTTTTTTTCTTACTTTCCCCCCAACAAATTAAAGTGTGCTCCGCCTTTAAATGTAAACTGTTTATGGTCTAGATTGGTTTCTTTTAAACGTTTATCGATATTTTACTTTGTTAAGGATAGTAATTTTTCAAGTGAAAAGAGATTCAACTCTAATATTAATATAATAAAAAGCAGTTTAAAATTAAATAAAGGCAAATAATCTGAAACAAACGACACATTAATTTCAATCAACTGTTTATATCAAACGTTCAGATAGATTGGGATTTTTCAATAATCTATGCTGTGTTTCAGTTATTTTGAGTAAATCGCACACATTTGTCTTTCTGTCTGTCTGTCTGTCTGTCTGTCTTTTTCTTTGTATCGATCTGACGAGTTAAGCCTTTTTCAACAAATGTTTTTATATATATATATATAGTTTCTTCTTATGGTGTGCTGTTCCTGGTTAGAATGATGACTGAGCGCTCACAAAAGTGTTTAACCCGCTACATTCTTTGTGTACCTGTCCCCAGTTCGGTGGTTGGCGTTGGTTCATGTCTGTCATATTTGTTTTTCGTAAATTGTTTTGTTTTAAATTAGGTCATTAGTTTTCTCATTTGAATTGTTTTATCATATTTTTCATGTCGGGGACTTTGATAGCCGACCAAACTGTATGAGTTTTTCTCGTTTTGAAGGCCGTACGGTCGCATACAATTACATTCACTTTATTTGAACTTTTGTGGATAGTCGTTCCATTGACAATCATACCACATCTTCTTATTTTTTATATAGGATTGTCAGTTTTCCTAACAAAGGTCTTTGGTTCTCTCTGTGCATTCCGGCTTCCTTCACCAATGAAAGTTAACAGCCACGAAATAGCACAATAGCACAATAGTGCTTAACGTGACGTTAAACAACAACTAATAATCAATCAATTATAAGAAAGAAAGCAATATTTAAGAAATAATTCATGGAAGTCATGCTAATGGCAGTTGGATTTAGAAGTAAACCGAATTTGTTTAAGTTTTCCGTGATTGTTATGGAAAATTCATATAGTCAAAGCGGTCGCCGTAGGCATAAAATCAAAAAAGGATCGTAATGACAGAAAGGAAATCCAGAAATTAACTTGAACAGATTTAATCTACAAAATCTGATAGTTGTTTTCCATTCATATGATGTGTTTGATCTTTTGATTTTGTAATTTGATAAGGGACTTTTCGATTTGAAGTTTCCTATGTATTTTTTGTTACTTTGCTTTTTTCCCCCCGAATTATTCACCGACTAATCCCATAGTGGAGGATAATAAAATGCAGTTGTCATACTACCTTCAGGGCACATAGCCATATCGACATACACATGCATGAAATAGTTGCCACTGTATGTTAAGCAAGCATAAACCAACCAACCGTAGCCATATTGTTTGGTTTAATTGCCTTATGTATAGTATTACACGTATAGATATTTCAGATTATCGTACGTTAGAATCACTTCATAAAAAATATTAACATGCAAAGAAAATCAGTTAAGAAATAAGCAAGAACAATACAAAAATTCCAATATCAACTGTTATTCTTCAAAGTAGATTTCAAACAGCGTCAAAGGCATTCTTTATAATGATCTATAATGTTAAAAGTCAAATTCTCTAGAATTTTAATAAAGCAAAATAAGATAAACGTTTTGTCATTGTCTAAGGTATACACGAACATTTCGAACACTATCATATAACATTAAATTAATCTTTATCAATATTTCTTTTAACACAAAACGAATGTTTGCAAAATATTTGATGAAAAAAACATTTTACATTGATAGATGGTATTACTGTAATAAGAGCAGCAGTCCTTTTGCGCCAATTACTGTTTTTCAAGGGTATCATTTGCGCCAAATTTTGTTTTCCAAATGTATCAATTGCGCCAATATTTGGAACTTTTGAATATTTTGGCGCAAACGGATCTCTCCTGTAATAAGCCCCACGTAACATCCTCGAAAATAGAGTCAACTCATGAAACGAAATTCACTTTTAAAGAATAGAAATTAATTGCTTTTCATAAATTTTGGTAAGAGAAATAACAAGAAAACAATTTATCAATGTCTTTTCTTTTCTGTTCTCTTTTTATATTTTGTGCTTTTTTCTTGTTTTTGACAAGACTTAAGCATGATTGTATTTCAATTTGTGGTATTTGCTTCACGTTTAAAAACTTCTTGGTAGTTGGAGAATTTGTAATCACACGAATTTAGAAAAGTGTATGTATTTTAAAATATAAAATGATGTATTTAATATCAAAATATTACGTTGAACAACTATCATATTCAATTTCTTATTTCGATGGTTTTTAAATTGTTATGCGGTTGATTTGTCCATTGAAAACGGAGCTTCATTGAGATTACACCTTATTACTTTATGAAGTGTTTCAATCTAATTCCCTACATGAACATCGTTTAGCTTTACATTAACATATATCTCTATAAAGCTTTTCAATTTCGTTTTATTACTTAAATTTAATATGTAAGTTATTTTCTTTGTAATCATATCCGTAAAATGAATTTGTAATCAGATTTATTCAATTATTAAGGCTTTTTTAAGATTTGTAATGTTAACCCCATAAAAGATATATTTATTTAATAGAGAGTAAACGACAATGTCTGATATGATGGTTTTTTCCATTTATGTTGATTTTCGCAGTTGGAATCGTCTCTTCTTCAATTTCACTAGCAAAAACTTCATAATTTTAAGTCTTGTAAACAAGCGTCACACTGGTACAATCTTATTCTTTTGAACGTTTATTTGTTGTGATCTTATTCAAATGAACGTTTATTTCAACTCTGCAGCGGGATATGTCGTCAAACAAATAGTATGGTCTGTGATCACCAGTATAAGAAAACATTCATCATGTTCCAATGTAGAAGTAAGCTGGGCTGGAAACTTTGATATATATGATATTATTTAAATTATAAATGTTAAAAATATAACGTTTTCTAAAACACGTCCATCTTTTCGTTGGAAATCAGTAAACACCGTTTATTACCTACTGTGAATCAGTATTCGCATGTCATAAAGGCAAATAGTCGCTCAATCTTTTTGTCAAGTTATCAAGTTCCTCTATTAACCATGCGACTTTACAGAGAAAAAAACTTGCTATATATTATATACCATACTTGTATGTCTTATTACAAGATCAATGTACTAATCTACCATCAAAGTATGTTGTTTTTCTTTACGAATATCGCTTTAAAGCCGTATAGTATATCAATCATTGGAATATAAGTATGTGTTCATGTTGCTGCAAACAAAAATGAACAGTTACAATGTCACACCTGTCGAAAACAATATGAAACTACAAGTCCAGTTTTTGCATGAAATCAGTATAATATTGTTTGGGCTAAAGATGTGCATACTTGTCGTCGTTGTAAAAAAATCATACTTGATGTAAATAATGCAGACGTCAATTGATAAAATTTGTTTTTTGAGTATACAACCATCTATTCAGGGTACATGTAATACATAATTAACACAAGTCAGTTTCTATAAAAAGCCATAATTTTAGTATCATAGGAAACTTAGGGACCGGGAATGACTATAAAACCCATTCTGAATGTTGAATCTTATAACGACACATTGTATGAAATTAGAAGTCATAGTGTGCCTCTTTTTCAGATCATAAAGACTGTGTTTCAATGTTTGGAACTAGTACTCTCTTGTGTTCAATGAAAGGCATTATAATTTCTTCGGCACGGGTAAAATGTATTGTTTTGACACGGATTGTCTGTCCCGTATGTTAAACGTAAAGTGACCATCTTCCTGTAAATGCATATGTCTCATTTGCAACTTGAAGGTAAACAAAAAGTCATAACGAGTCATGACTTACGACATTTTGTTGTATGTACTGCATTTAGCATTCTACAAATCTGATGTTTGTGTCTTCAAATGTTACTGGTAATCGATATCTTAGAATTTTGGATAGCAATTATAAGAGAGCATATTAGATAGGGCCTTCTATAGTTGACTTTGTGGAATTGGTTTTGCTTGTTGTTGAAGGCCGTACGGTTGCCTAAATATGCTATCTTCAACTTTTTTTGGTCTCTACTGTTGTATCATTAGCAAGAATACCACATATCCTTATTTCTATATTGGACATAAAAATCCTCTTGAATTAAGTGAATTGAGGAAAATTAGAATTAATTGATTACAATTTATTCTGCTTTTTTAATTTTTGAACTCATGGTCAGAAATCAAGTCATTATCATATTTATCATGGTGTCAGCAGCTTCAGCCAAATAAGATGTAAAAGCAAAATCTCGGAGAAGGACATTTCCCAAGTCTAAAGCAGTAGTACATTGCAAAATATATTGAACAAACCTGTTATCTTGGATTAAAAAACTAAGGGTTCCTTGTATATCTGATATTCTTAGATGAGATGCCATTTTTTTATAAGTTATCAGTGTGAAAAATTCCTTAATCCGTTTAGAAAACTTCACATTTAAAGGAAAATTACTCGAAAAAAACATACAGTGTTTTAAGCTTATAAAATTGAAAATATACTGACACGATCTTTATATTCTATTGCCCCTTCGAACATCTTAGATCACACCCGGTATATAGTTGGGTTCGTGTTTCTCGGTCTTTGTTTAATATGCTTTGTTTTGTAAACTGTTGTTTGTCTATTCATCGTGTTTCGTTTTTCGCCATTGCGTTTTCAGTTTTATTTCGAATTTGAGTTTGAATGTCCTTTTGATAAACGATACCATGAAGTACAAATACATATAACTTTTCTTTCATTTTCTATTATTCTATTGTTGTGTGCGTTAAACATTGTCACAGAATGTGAAGTGTCTGGTAAATGACCTAGTACGATTGTTAGAGTATTAATGATTTCTGGTCTGTGAATCTGTTCGTCCGTTTTTTCAGTCCAGTTTCATGTTAACGTTTGTTGTCAATTCAGTTGCCATACCATTGTGGTAACGTTTTTACTTGAAACTTTTCTAACATGATTATTTGAATGTTATTTTTTTTTTAAATATAATATGCCAAATAAGGGGTGGAACTAAATAGTTCAGTTCACTAAAGATCAAACTGGGATAGTGCGCGCGTGGCATGGTGTCCGCTGGACGTATACTTATTTTTGTCTATCAGTTTTGTATATACTCAACCTTAATTTTGACATCATTGGAAACATAAATCAAAAGTTATAAACATATACGTCTAAGTTGTATTTTTTTTGTAGTTCAAACTATTAAATAATAAATATAGATAATTTGTACAAATTAAAAAAATCATAGACCCTAAAATTGAAACATTCTGTAAAAAATTTGAGTATACTGTATTTATGACTTTGATTGAGGACGAGCTTTAATGATATTTGTAAAAACAGAAGTTATGCTTTAATAAGCTAATATGGTAAACAGAAATTCTATGTCGAAAGTCATTTTTTCTATTCCACTGATGATAGCCAAGACATCTGCCCTGGTGATAGATCATTCTAACATACGTTGTCTTTCTATGTTTAAGTTAAAATTCCCTTGTCATATCAAATTGAAACTTTAAAACGATCTCTATATACTTGTAACCATGCGGTAATATTTCATTACCGTCTGCTGAGAGTCGTTCGGAACACACTGAGAGCAGAAGATAGTTTGGCGCCGCTATCAGTCGTCTGCATGTTAAGCTGAACAAAACACGCGTTTGTCCCCTTTAAAATGTCTAAAATACATATGACTACAGCTAAACAATCGATTAAATAGATTTAGTTAATGCTATTTGACGACGAATACGAAACCTAAGCACCACCCTCCGTGTATACGCTGATCAACACCTCTTGTAAATTAGCATATTTATTACTTTACGAATCATTAATTACAAAAATGAACATAAATTGAGGATGGCGTGCTAATATTAAATGACATACGCTCATAGATTTGCTTTATAAATGTATTGCTGGGGAATAATGAAAACGCGTATAAATTAATTTCGCATCATTTCATATTAAGTAAAGAAAGATCAAAGGTCATAGCTACTTGCATAACCAATACAACTATATTAACCTTAAGCGTAAACATTGCGGCCTCAGTAAATAGACGAATGGTTAGAGACAGGTTTGTGTTTTGGACACTACTTAACTATATGATATATAATTTGACCAGGAAAAAATATATTAAAAACATTATATTATATCATTATGAAATGTGTCTAAAATCATAATTTTTAAGTTGTATTCATTAGTTGTGGTCCTTGCTTGAAATACAATAGTCTTTTTCGTTAAAATGTAGCGTATATCCCAGATTCTTTAAATTTCCAAAAAAAGTATAGATTTTTTTTACTTTATCATAGTTTGAACAAAGAAAGCAATACAACTATATTACATGCATAAACATTACCATTTCCGTATATGATTTCCTTCGTAGATGGATGTTGCTTACATTAATGAGGGTCCCGAATGTGAAAGTACATGTAATCTTGTCGATGGGGTTCACTAACACAATCTTGATATGTTTGGCCATCATGGAATATTAGTAAAACAGGAGACCATGGATATGTTCCTTATGTCACAGAAACAATCCCGAAAACCTCATTTTTCGGTTTACAGCAGATTTCATTGAGTGTGTATCCAAAGGTAATATCGTTGGTTAGCTTGCTTGTTAGCTGAAGCGTGAAGTCATTGTTAGGTCAGATAAACTACCCTCCTTTAAGAGTAGACTAGTCCGGCAGATAACCAATCTATCTGTCTGTTGGACTAGGCTACTTCGAAAGAAGGGTAGTATACCTGACCTGATAATGAATTCACGGTTCAGCTAACAAGCAAGCTAACCAAAGATACTACCTTTGGCTACATACTCAATGAAATCTGCTGTAATGACTATGGAATATTGTGTGTCATTTTATCATCTCAAGAACATTTGTTTTTTTCAGTTTGTCATCAAGAACCTGTTCGGAACCGTCATAAGTATTACCAAAATTAAAATCATTAAGCGACTAAATGTTTCAGGAATTAAAACTTCATAATCATAGCAACCCTATAGATAAAACCATGATAACTATAAGATTATAAAGATCTATAAATAACGCCAAAACAAATCTGTTGTTCAGTGGTTGTCGTTTGGTGGGGTTCATACGTGTTTCTCGTTTTTTATATAGTTTAGATCGTTAGTTTTGATGTTTGAATTGTTTTACATTAGCTATTTTGGGGTCTTTCATATCTTGCTGTTCGGTATGAATCGAAGCTCTGTGTTGAAAGCCGACTTTTGACCTGAAATGGTTTACTTTTCAGAAACTGTGACTGGAGAGTTGTCTCATTGGCACGTATACATGTACCATATTCTCTTTTTTATATCAAAATCATGATGTAAATCTTCTAACATTTAGATATTTTAAATTAAGCAAATATATATGGAGATGCCACAAAAATATTACAATTGCAATATTTAGTGTGTAGTCTAAGTGTCTAATGCATGCTGATTTTGTAAGCATCCATGTAAGTTTGATAATTGGTTTTAAAGATTAACATAAATGAAATATTCAAAGACGTCATATAATCGCTAACATTTATTTTAGCTAAACAATAGCTACAAATTAATCTGTTTAATTTGGAATTGAAAAAAAAACTTCACATGAATATAAATTGAGTAGTACACTACAAGATTGTAGATGTTAATTTGATATGTTATATTAACAACTGTGTGGAAGACATATAGAAACTAATTAAATATATATTGAATAAACCGTTTTTATATAACCGACTTTTGACTTCTCTGTAGTTGGACATCCTGGTACTCGGTCAAGAAAGAGCAACGTAAATGAGTAAATTTAAGATTTTAATCGGTATGATTTTGGGGGAAAGTTTACTGTTGAATGCTTTCTATACACATGAATAAATCATCAGAAAGCAGTAAACTTTCCCCCAAATTGCACCGTTTATATATTGGATTTTACTTTTTGAGGTAGCTCGTAATTGACCGAATACGAGGATGTCATACCACAGAGTAGGTAACCTGTCTAAATAATATAAAAACCGAGGTCAAAAGTCGGTAGAAGTACATCTAACAAAACACACGGAATGGCAGGTACTTGTACATTCAAACAACAAAAAGACAATAAGTGCAAGCCTAAGAGTACTGTCAGTTACTGAATTTTAATTTTCAAATCCAATAACACTAATATAAAAAAAAATCATGCATCTAAGACTAAATTATCAATCAGTACGGATCCAACTTACAATGGATTTAGTTTAAGACATCGTTGACTGGAGACTGGAGAGACCAATATCATAATGTATCAATGTAAATTTTATACAAAAAAGTCATTATCCCATTTCATCTGTTTGAGTACGCAAAATTGATATCCTGGTCTCATATGTGTATATATATTGCGAAGACAATGTTTTTCTTTAAAAGCAAAAACTAATAAGAAGGTGAATAGTCCATTTAGGTGCATAAGATTCTGTAAAAAGTTCATTGAAGTGTAGTCGTAGGTTTCATAGAAGTTACCGATATAATGAGAGGAAGCGTAGAAAATGTGTTGTTTCTATTCCAAGGCAAACAAACTCTAAAAAAAATCAATGAACATCACAACTGACTAACAGCACGGTAATTAACCATGTTAAAAAAATCGCCTATCTTCTATGAACACCCGCATCTTTAATATAGATAAATTGCTTGCTACCGTGGTGAAGTTAAAGAACATAGTTTTAACCAATTTAGAACCAAAATACGACACAAAGGGTTCATTGTGAGAGGTTGTTGTGATTTTTTATCAGATAGGTCTTCACTACAATGTATTATTCGAATAATTAAACATAAGTTCGTAAACTTAAGATTCCGGGCTCATGGTTTCTTTTTCAAGAATCAACGCTTATCCATTGTATCTATATCACTTAAGATTCACGAATAAAGACAACACCCATTAGGAAAGACAGAGATACGGAATATATCTTACCTAAAATCAAAATGTAAATTGAGTTATTTGCTAACTTAAAGCAATAGTAGTTTTAAGATGTTCAAATCTCATAATCAATTAAGAAGACAAAATCAAAGTTACAAACTTAAATAGGGAAACGCATGAACTCCGAAAATGAGCAAGCCTCTTACCGCATACAGGGTGAGCGTCTCCCGACAAGCATGCATCAAAGGCATAATAATAACAAAAATATTATTTTGATATAATTTGAAAAAAATATATGATGCCAACAACTTGTTAAAGCAGGAAGGATAATATAATGACATTTCATACTGACTGTCATGACATCTTCAATTATACATATATATCAAATGTATGACTGCCAATAAGATAACTATGATCTATCAAAGTGCAAATGAATTGGGTGTAAGCAGTTATGGTCAACTGTACGGTCTTCAACAATGAGAAAAATCCATACCTTGTGGTGGGCTATAAAAGGCCCTCACATGAAAAATATGAAACAATTCAATTGAAAAACTAACAGCCTAAATATATAACAAAACAGTTTAAGAAAAGCAAATATGAACCAACGACAACCACTGAACTACATGCTCCTGGCATATTGATAGGATTATCATAACTAAACGGTAACAACATAACTTTTAGAGGCTAATAACATAAATACATGAACAAAGTTCAAGAAAGAGGAAGATAATATAAGATGTAGGAAGATTTCTTTTCGGTATACAAAGTTTCTAAACTCCAAAATATGTGATCTGGTTGCAAAACACAGGCAAGACATTTTCTGCACTGGTGAAAAAGGTAAAACAATTCAAATGAAAAAAAAAAACCTAACGTCCTGATTTAGGTAAAAACCAATGAACGAAAAACAAATATGATAAACAGCAACAAACGACAACAACTTACCAAATTATCCTCACATGGAACAAACCAACTCAGAATAAAGCAGGGTTAAACATAATTTCAGGCGCGCAAACACTATACTCTTACAAGGGACAGTGGTGTAACAGCAGAACATAAGAAAAATCTATAAAAATCAGTTTAAAGGGGCTCAACTGGTCAGATAGATTTCTGCTTAATATTTTTCTCTTCGTGAAGTCATAAGGTCATTTTATTTTTGTTCTTCAATTACTGACTTTAAATTGTTTCCTTGGCATCTTTTAACAAAACTATTCGAACTTATTTTTAAATTAGATAGATTGCAGATACCAATGGAGAATTAAACGTTCATTTCTCTTTTCCTTCTCTCCTAACATAAACAACTTCTCCCGATGTGCTTGTGCGATCAGTGGTTTGTATTATATTGCAGCTAAGCACCTTTTAATTCTGTCAATAAACCCTAAATGTATAGTAATTTATATTTCAAAAAAGTATTTAAAGCTACATGATTATATGAAATATATTTGGAAACTACTTTAAAATGTCAATTGAGTTTTCTAAATTTTTAAAAGATGTAAAGTTAATTAAATGCTATACACTATAATCACCATATTCAATTTCATCTACTTTTGTTTAATTGTAAACGAACAGACGTATCAAAAATACAACTTCGTCAAATAGTCTCCGTAGTATTGTCCTGCGATGCATGCCTGCGGGTAGAAAAATCCTTTTTGAATTATTAAATATGATTTCTTTTCTTTTTACTTAAAATATCAGTTATTTTTTGTAAATCTTGCCTCTCATATTACTTGAAATGTTCATTTGTGATCTTTCATTCATAGCAAATATCAATTTATTTTCTAAATAGTATTAAAGGTTTCGACAAGCACTTCATTTTAACACAAAATACTGCTAACTTAAGTAGTTAAGTGGATTACGGGTTTCTTATTCATTAACAAACAGAAGACGCTAAAGAATTTGTTTTCAATTTACAAACTATCTAATTGAAGTTTTCTACCCGTATGATTCTAAACTAAAAAAATTACATGTCTTTCACAATCTGATAAACTCAACAAAAACCGCCGGCGTCTTAGACTGGAGTCTAAGCACAACGTGTTTCAAGACCTCCTACTGGTCTAACACAAAGTGGGTGAAATAAACTTTCACTTCTGAATTAAAGTTTTTATATCTGCTAACATCTTTGCCTCAGTACACACCAATGCGCATATTATGGGATTCAATTCTTGATAGTGTTACGGGGGGAGTCAAAAGCCAAACGCAGTCATCAAAACTCATTGTCATTTACAATGAATTCAATCTGTTAGTATGCTTTCATAAAAGCTAATTTATTCTGCATCAACAATTTAGCTCGTATAATTAATTTGTATATTGTGTCGATTGAATACTTCATGAACAGGTAGTAACATTGTTAATTCAAACACACTCGAATGTACTCTAAAAAGTCCCATTCATTTTAGTGATTCGCCAGAAAGGTATGATAGGGCGAAATAAATGTTTGTCCCTTGAACATAAGAATATCACAAAAGTTCTCCAAAAACGAATGCATCAATACTACTAATAAAGAGAGGCAGAAACACCAAACGGATGGATATTCACACTCATAAATCAAACCATTACTAATACCGTCATGGGGGGGGGGGGGGGGCAAAAGAGGAGTAACAGACTACACAATACAACACAGAAAACCTCAGACTGAGCTAAACGAACCACCAAATCCGGGGTGATTTCATATGCACCTGAATAAGAACACATGAGGCACCTTTAGTGTTGCTCATAGTGTTAAAGACAAATCAGTAAGGGCTTCCATCGACTGACGTTCAAGAAAGACATTCAAAAAGCATGCACTAACCCGTTGTCATTTGTGGTCAAATATGATATGCGCAACGACCTCAAAGAAAACTTTTGCCACATGTCTTTTACACAACACTCGTGTTGATTGGCGTTACTGTTTGGAGTAAGACTCATATATCTGTAATGACTGCATCTTTTTCGGCTTAATAATGATAAACAAAATTTGTCAGTCATGCTTAGTCTTTAGTTTTCAATGTTGTGTCGTCTGTACTATTATTTGTCTGTTTGTCTTTGAATTTGTAGCCATGGCGTTGTCATTTTATTTTCAATCTATGAGTTTGACCGTCACTCTGGCATCTTTCGTTCCTTTTCTGTTCCCAGACTGAGAAGACTGCATCACCGACCTCATTTATAACTTGTATATTCAAGATTCTGGGAGGATTGAGTAGTTTTACTATATTGTAAAGTGATAACATGGACACATAAAATGGTTAAATAATTTAAAAATATTTAACAAATAGGTTCCATTGTTAAACTCGTATATGTATTTTTAATTTTAGTTCATTTTCTGTGTATGTTTTGAATTTAGTGTGACATTCATTTTCACTGAACTAGTACACATTTTTTAGGGGCCAGCTGAGGACCACAACCAGTTGCGGGATTTTCTTGCAAACCCATTGGTGGCCTTCGGCTGTTGTTTTCTCTTTGGTCAGGTTGTTGTCTCTTTGACATACTCCCCATTCCCATTCTCAGTTCCATTTTAGAACTGTCTGTTTAAACAATTAATGTGCAGCCCCGGTAGTAAGTCACACATTCTTCAGGGAACAACCTCGACATTTTTCAATAAATCAAATGAGTATGCATCTTTTGGGTTACTCCATCCACGTGTCAATCGTTGGAAATACATGTACAAAATAAGTTTGAACGCATGTAATTTGTTTGTAAACTGCTTATTGTATATAATGATATAAACTAGCTGTATAAAGGTATTATTAAAGTATTTGCAGGATAATACGTGACTAGCAACGAAAATGCAGTTTGCTTCGTTAAAGATAACTGGGGCGTCCCTTCCTATTAAGTACGGGGAAAAGGACCACGTAAAATATGCGTACATGGAAACAACTATATATATAGGCAAAATTAGAATTTAGACCTTTGCAAATAAAACAGACCAGAAGCATTGGAACTGTAAACGGATCATAAAGGTTTAGGACACAAGACAAAAAACTGATACAACTATTTATTTTAGATTGAAAGCCAGATAACAAATAAAAGTTTGAAATATACAATTTCAAATATATAGATGAAAAATTGCATAAGAACATAGTTTAGATCCGTTACGGTTACGCGGAACTAGGCGTTACATTTTGTAACAAGAAGCTTTTCCATAGAAACAGCCGAAAATTTGACAATGACCTCATTGTGACGAGGGACCTTTACAAAACTTCAATTTAAAAACACAATGTTGTGCTCTGTTTTCAAGGGCCATCTCGACACCATGATCAATGGCGTAACATCGATATTCAACATCTAATTACATGTAACTAAATAATAAAAACATGTTACACTTTGAGAATTAAAGAAAATTTATAAATTGATTTATGTAGCAAGAATACAATACAAAAATCTTAAGCTGTTTGATATACGATGTCGTTCGTACAATGTCGAGACACGCGAAGTGGATCAATTTCACGAACGATTGATACCGCTGTCAATTTCATAACTACCCGTTGTCTATTTTTGTCATCTGATATTGAATTCGATCCATTTTGGGCGATGTAACTTTGACGATTTACTGCTAAATATTCGGATTGTTTGTACATAATTTAGTCCGAAGAGACATGTTGTAACTACATTTTTCCTATGATAATACTTCGGAGTTTAGTCAAGAAACATGGCAGTCCCTGCGGTTTCCAAATCCGAGTTTTCTAGTGAACTATATCACACAGACAAAAACGCTGGATAGCACTGTGACTGAGGGTACTAATTACGTGAGCTGTTGTCATTGTTTTCAAAATAATTTAAAACTACTTTGCCATTAATTTTAAAATCATTACATTCCAATCGGAAATTTATAATGACTTCTGAAATTTATGACAAATCGAATGAAAAGTCTGTGACGGTTACGGAAGTTGCAAGAGTAAACTTAGCTTTATCGCAAGAAAGAATAAAAATGTGAATCTATTTACTTCACTATAATGGTTGTAAGACTCTTTTCTGTCTTAACTGTAATCCATGTCCACGGCCGACACTCGGCTAACCGAGAGATTGGTCGGTTAATCTATATTGAGTATGCGGCTATATGGGCGATTGGTCTGTTAATCGGGTTGGTTATACGTCTGTTAAGAGTAAAACGCTTAATTTAATGTTAAACTCTATTAAATATACAGATTTTTGGCATTTTATAAGAACCAAATCAAAAAAAGAAAAGTGTCTGACAAAATGATATCTATCATAGAACATTTTGCACTTGAAAAAACATTTCTTAGTCTGCGCAGTTTTCAGTAAAACTAAAAGGCGTGGCGCAAGTATGTAGTATTGATGATTATACGCATAGCAATTTTTTAATAAAAAGCGAAACAAACAAATTTAGATGTCATTTAAAGGACAAAAAATAGTACTGTGGTTCTAAAAAATAAATTGACATTAGTAAATATTTCATAATTGTAAAATAACGTGAATAATATCACGTTTTAGTGAAAATTATGGGAATAAAGTCTGTTAATGGGTTGGACAATTGAAATTGTGTCAGTTAAGAGTTATTTAGCCACGACAATAATTTTGCTACCTTTATATTTTCCCCTTGAAAAATTTAAGAATGAGATGTTCCTGAGTAAACAAAAATGACAATACGGTGCCACAGTATCCTAGAAAGAGCATTTTTATTTGGACTTTCTTTGCATTTTATTGAAGGGTGTGTCACTTCAATATAGCGTGATATGGATTGGCCTCTGGAATATGCATGCATTTTTTATTGACCTTTTCAAACAGCCTTAATGTTTGTGTCTGTTCGAAGTAGTACGTTCTCAATTCCAACTGAAAGTGTCTTTCTAATACAACACAGGGTACATATAACGTGTTCTCGTTTTCATATGAACATGACATTTGTCACTGGACGTTAAACCCTAATTCGTCAGTATCATCCAATTGGTTTTTTTCTTCTATTACTTAATCATATGTTGTTTACAAACCATTCTAAAGAAGTAAACGGAAAGGAACAAATGCAGCTACGTTTGGTTATTTTAAGTTTCAATTCATTTTATTACGTTTAGTTCCTATCTTCATAAGTGCAGAGGAGAACTACAGTTGTCTATGGTGGCCGGTGAAGTCCATTCGCGTTTTCGCGTTTTCACGTTTTCGCATTTCATATTCTATAGGGCGAAAACGCGACATCGCGAAGGGATAAGGCGAAAACGTGAAAATGAGAAATCGCGAAAAGGCGAAATCCCGAAGTCGAAAATGCGAAGTCGAAAACGCGAAACCGATTTCGCGTTTTCGACTTCGCAATTTCGCGTTTTCGCCATATAGAATATAAAAGGCGAAAACGCAAAATGGCATTAACCTGCCACCATAGTTGTCCGCATGTAAACTTCTAGAATTTGTCACCAAAATAAGTACATCGTAATCCGTTACTGTATCAACAGTCATAGGTGTTTCATGTGTGTATTCTTAATCAAGTATTATTTTTTTTCTCGTTTTTAGCAATGTATCACTCTCTACTGTCCTTATCTATTATTCTATATTCTGCGTTTCCATCCAGATTCTCGTGTATACCATGAGGGTCCGGATTGGGGGTATTGTTTATTTCTGTATTCTTTAAATTGCTATGTCATTTTTGTCTTCATTTTATTTATCTTACTCATTATTCTTTCTTTATTTTTCATATTTTGTCATCCCAATATATTTTACTTACTGATGTTTAGTTATATTACGACGTTTATCTCTGATTTGTATACTGGTTACCAATGTAGATGACAAATTTGTGTCATTCATGACAATTAAACAGAATCAACATGATATATGCGATCATTCTTGGATGAAAATAATATTACTTTAATATTACCTTTTTTTTAAAACCATTTTTATCAATTTTCAATTTCATGTGTTGTTTCCGTATATGTTATGTTTCATTGCTCATGTGTTGTTTTCGTATATTTTAGCCGCTCGTCTTGAGCCTATCCATTTGATCTGATAACACCCCATATAGCAATAAGATTATTGCCATTCATAACTCTTAACAGACCAATTAACAGACCGGGTTTTATACATCCGACCCATTAACAGACCAGGTTTTAAATAAAGATTGATTTATGTCACCAAAATACAGATTTTCGTGTAGATTTTTCACACAGTGATATCAATATGGTTAACAAACATATGGCCTTTCTTTTTTTGATGTTCAAAATATTGAATGCAAGTAAATTTAACCAATGTGTCATTTTGTTTACATTTTATGTGTGTAAAATGTGTATAAATTTATTGATGAGTAACCCGCCTTTTCATTTAACAGATCGTACATCGAAGCTAGAAAAATAATAACTACACCACTGAATTCAGTACATTGAATTGTTTTGTTAGACATGAATACTTTTTATGATGAAAATATATTTAGAAAGTTATGCAATGAAACAGGCTGAACTTTCAATGGTTTTCTCGATAACACCTCATTAACAGACTTTAGCCAACCCGATTAACAGATCAACCGCCGATATAGCCGCATACTCAATATAGATTAACCGACCAATCTCTCGGTTAGCCGAGTGTCGGCCGTGATGTCTACACATTTTAAAAATTGAAATATAAAGTTAAAACACATTTTACAATAATATGTAATTGCATTTCTACCCTGGGAGTTTGTTATTCAATTTAAGGACCTTCTTGTGACATAGATCCCAAATTCTATTTTCAATGGTTTACTTGGAATTTTTCTAATTGACGTTTTCGCTGTATTCAGTTATTTTTGATAGAAAAAAAAGACAGACAATAAAGTCCTGATGTGATCTAACATACAACGAATAATGTATGCGAAATTGAATAAACAAATCTAATTTGCATTCCTGAATTTTGAAAGACAAGTTTGTCAATGCTTTGGTTTTCAGCACTTTTAAAACTTTGTTTATGAATACACTGTTAGCCACTTGTTTCTTTTTGACATGATGGTGTCTGTTTTTCTTCGGCTTGTGATTTTGTTCTCTCGGTATCTTCCTTTTCCCCGTTATGTCTGTCGTAGACGAAACTCCATATCATGCTTAGCGAAATAATCTATCTCTGTGTTATGTATTTGAATAGTACGTGTTGTCTTCTCCATGAACATTTGTCATCTCTTTCGGGTTATATCATTTGATTTTCTGGAGCAGGATTTTGAATTTGAATAACTTGGCTGTGTAAGAACTGAAACATATAACTTGGCAAATTAAGGAACAGAAATAAACATGCGGAGCAACAAATGAAAATGAATTTACAATGCTGATAAAACCTCCTTTCGTCATAGTTTTCCCCTAATTTTCTCAGATAGAATATGATATATATCTTACGTTGTACTTGTCGTGTTTAACTAGAGTAGGACACACAGGGTTACGATATACTCTCTTAAGATATGTGTTAC
Source organism: Mytilus edulis (assembly GCF_963676685.1). Taxonomy (NCBI): domain Eukaryota; kingdom Metazoa; phylum Mollusca; class Bivalvia; order Mytilida; family Mytilidae; genus Mytilus; species Mytilus edulis. The sequence goes on along the minus strand of NC_092348.1, from coordinate 44,955,233 downwards.
AATATCTTCAAAATGATTTAGTGCACGGCAAAGAAATTAAATATGGATCAAACATGACTTAGAATTAAATAATTCATCCATACGTGTTGAACATGTATCCATTTTGCTCAAAACAGCACGTTAAAATAAATTAACAGGTTGTTCATGTCAAAGGCTATGAATAAAAGAAAGAATTCGAAATATATTGCTAAAATGCTTGGTCGGATTTATGTCCTTTAAAATGATTGCTCCCACCTGGTTAAACATTAAAATGTGTGTCCAAATGTCCGGACTGGTCATCTAACACGTGTTAATTCATTGTAATTCGCAAACAGTGGACATTGGCTTGCATAATGTAAATGATCTTTACCGAATACCACCGTGAAGAAGAATCTATCTTGTATTCTATGCAATTAGATTGTAGTTACTTGTTGAAGTTTTAAATTAACACTCGTTTTGAAGTTTGTGATGGCATTGTGGGATTTCAAGTATATACTACAAAAATGTCAAATATGTTAAATTGGTATTTTTCGGGGGTACAAAATAATTAAGATTAAGATGATCTCAAAGATCGTTCAATCGATAGATGTGTTGATGACATTAAATTGACAAATTAAGATGTCAAACTTTTAGACATATGCAAATGCAAGTAATTAAAATTAATCTGTATGTTGCAATTTTTCAAATTGATTCTTATGTCGAGTTTTAGAACTTGTGATATCTAGTACTAGTACTTGTATATATGTTCCAGACCATATGAGTATTTGGACCGTATGCCTATATTCGTATGGTTCGATCATACCGAAAATGATATGCGTACGGTCGAACCGTACAAATATGCTCATACGGTCTAGTACGAGCATGACCATACATGTATTTGAACCTTATGGTTTCATTTATAGACAAACATTTATCAAAAGACTTTTATTGAGAATTACAAATTAATATTAGTCTGTATTTAATTGTCTATCTAAACCCTATTTTTTCACTCTCACCCCGGGTGACACTTACTACCACAAATAAACATAAGATTTCTTACATTTACATGTTTTGTTCATGCCTGTTCCTTTGCATTTGTATTTCTTGCTTGCAAGAGAAAAGCTTGCTTGTTTTGCGGCAGCACGCAAAGACATTCTTGTGCAGTTTCAATTTTGCGCGTCCTAGGTAAACATGTCTATATTACCCAAAACATAACAAGAGTCCAATATGCCAAATTCACATGATAGTTTGTACAAACTTGTATCTTTACCAATAATATTAACAACCCTACATCCCCATGCTTTTCTCATAGTAACAAAGCTACCCTTTTCAATCGTTGCATTAGTTTTCGACACTTTTTTTTAAATTATTTTTCTCATTGTATTTTGAACAGATTTTTTATAATTTTTGTCATGTATCTGACGTATTCTGTTGTTATATACAGGAGATTAACTTTTAAATATAGTGAAGAAAAAAAGTTTTTATTCCAATTGCAATTTAACTTTTTATATTAATTTAATTTTTTAGTTATGTTGATCTGTAATATACTTTTGTATATAATAAAATTGACTAACTTCTTATAATCAGGCAGACTGTACGCGTACAGTCCAACCGTATGCGTATTTTAAAAAGTACGCATTATACTTCAGACCGTACTCGTACGATCCAAATACTCATATGGTCTAGAACATAATATATTAACCCGAAATGTTCATCATAGACAATTTACTGCCAATGATTTTATTCTTATGCAATACCAAAATCAAATACAGTGAGACCTGTTTAAACCGAACCTCTTCGGGACTTAGGATTTTGTTCGGTTTTGGCCTATGTTCGGTTTTATCAGGTTCACAACGCACATAATTTGATATGACGGTGCTTACGACCATGTTTGGTTTATACAGGATTCGGTTTAGTCAGGTTTTACTGTACAATATTCTGGCACTGTGTTGAGAAGTATGTGATGTAAAAAGAAGATGTGGTATGATTGCCAATGAGACAACTATCCACAAAAGACCAAAATGACACAGACATTAACAACTATAGGTCACCGTACGGCCTTCAACAATAAGCAAAGCCCATACCGCATAGTCAGCTATACTAGGCCCCGATAAGACAATGTAAAACAATTCAAACGAGAAAACTAACGGCCTTATTTATGTAAAAAAAAATGAACGAAAATCAAATGTGTAACACATAAGCAATCGACAACCACTGAATTACAGTCTCCTGACTTGGGACAGGCACATACATAAATAATGTTGCAGGATGTTACTTCTGTTAAAGGATGAAGACATATCAAAACCATTATTCCAATATAAACAGCCAACATCATGGGGAAAAAACGACAAAACGACATACTTTGCTACTTAAGTTTGAGCAACACTAAACCCACATAAAACTGGAGCGAGTCTGATTTAACTTCTGCTGCGACGTTAACATGGTCGATTTGCATCCCATTAATGATCTCGATGAGGCAACGATATTTCCTCATTCCATAATCGAACCCGGCAACTCATTTCACACTACTGTGGATTCATTATTATTTGTTTGATACCAATTTTCGTGTTTTTCGTTGATACAGGTGAACCACGAAATTCAATCTAAATGTTCAACGAATCAAAAACGTTCGATTGTGTTATGTACAGACTTTAAAAAAACATGAACTAAATAATATCCATGCACAAAACTGCAAGATCTCCTTAATCCACGAAAATAGATGAAATCATACTATATCTGCCAAAATGATTTAACAGTTCATTTGTAAGTACCTTGTGTTATATTACGGTATATAGGGAGAAAAAATCGGAAACAAGTGCCTGTGGGTGTTTGGTATGATTTTAAAATGCATTCAATAGGAAGTTTACAACTTGATTATGATCTATAAAACTTTTTTTTCATAAGGATTGGAGGTCCATGTAAAATGTTCCTTTACATGTAGATAGTTTTATGACTCGAGGGATTTTTCAATGATAAATATTACGGAGGCTATGTCAAAGAGTCAGTTGTTAGCTAAAGTGATCTTTTAGCGTAGTAACTCAATGATCAGTTGGTTATTCCAAACAACATGCTTAACGTTTATATACCGTAAGAATGAAAACAGCACGTTATCGGTTTTCGTGCGTTTGAAGGAGTTACCTTCATCAGGAACCCTAACAGACAAATATTTGAAAACCTAGAATGTATAAGAACCAAAAAATTGTGTCATGCTTTGTTTTGTTTCTTTTTGGTGTGTCTTATTTTTTTAATTGTAGGCCATCCGACTTATTTGATTCCTTGTTTTGTTAATTCTTATATCGATTGTCGCAAATCTGTTTTTCTCATGATCTGGAAATATTAGTTGTAATTGATATATTAATAATGTGATATGATATCATTTCCAATGAGGCAACTGTCAATCAAAGACCAAAGGACAAACAAAGACCATGAGAAACAAAATATACCGTATAGTAAGAAAACCACAAGGATAACAACGTTTGAAACAATTCAAAAGAGACAGCAACCGTCTGATTTAGCCTTTGTTGTATAAAGTAAAATCACAAAAATACTCCAAGGAAAATTCAAAAAGGAAAGTCCCCAATCAAATGGCAAAATCAAAAGTTCAAACACATCAAACTAATGGATAACAACTGTCATATTCCTGACTTGGAACAGGCATTTTCTTACGTAGAAAATGGTGGATTGAACCTGGTTTTATAGCTAGCTAAACCTCTCACTTGAATGACAGTCGCATCAAATTCCCTTACTAGTATGTCATTTATGACGTCATGAGTTTTGAAGATTTATTGCACTAGTGCAATATTGGAATTTATTGCACGCTAACTTTTGGTTCCTTTCTGTGGAAAATATTATATTGCCATGCAACAAATATATATATTGCATCCATGGTGGAACTCTAGCATGCTTTACTTAACAAAGAGTTTTGTTTTGAACCATACATACACGTTCGTGTATTACGATTATTACCTAGGAACAGATATTATATTTCTAAACTTCGATGTTCTTTCTAGTATTTACCTTTTGAGAGTTCGATGGGCAATGATTCCGCGAGAAAAAATATGATGTACTTTATGTAATGAGTCGAGTATACGTTATGTTTAATAAATTTTAAGAATAAATAAATGTGGTATGATTCCATCTCCATCAGAAGTTAACTATGTCTTGTAAAAATGCTGATACTACTGCTCTTAAATAAAAATTCATACTATATTTATATTTATAATTATTATACTAAGCACTAAAATGATTGTTTCCATGGCATATGTGGAACGAGCTGATGTAAACTAGCCGTAAGATTACACCGTGGCGGATAACCCATATCAGCCGTATGTGCCGTCACGTGGTCGAGCGGATATGCAGTATCAAGTTTGTACATCGAGTGTCGCTATCTCCTTTTCAAATATATACGTTTGAATTGCTAATAGAAATATATAAAGAGTTCATGCATTTTCAGGACAAACTAATTACAATAAATTCTGCTGAGTGATGACGTCTTTACACTAAATCCATTGGATGTCGGATGTGTACTGATTGATAATTTAGTCTTACATGCATGATATTGTTTTTGTTGTATTAGTTGTAACTGGCTTGTAACTAGCTGTCAGCAATTGCGAGTACTCTTTTATGTTTATACTTATTGTCTTTTTGTTGTTGGGATGTACAAGTACCTGGCGACGTTCACTTTGTGTTTTTGTTAGATGTATTTCTATTTGTATTCATCTGATGAGTTAAGCCTTTTTCAACTGATTTTTATAGTTCGTTCTTATGCTATAATATTACACTATACTGTCCCAGTTTGTGGATGGTTGGGATCCCGCTAACATGTTTAACCTCGTCAAATTCTGTATGTGTCTGTTCCAAGTCAAGAGCCTGTAATTCAGTGGTTGTCGTTTTGTTGCTGTGTAAATACAAATGTGTGCTTCGTTCATTATTTTGTGCGTAAATCAGGCTTTTAGATTTTTCGTTTAATTTTTTTACATTTGACATATCGGGCTTTTTTTATATAGCTGACTACATATGCGGTATGGGCCTTGTTCTTTGTTGAAAGAGCTCAATGCTCTTTAACTTTGTACTTGTTTGGCGTTTTAACTGTTTTGATATGAGCGTCACTGATGAGTCTTATGTAGACGAAACACGCGTCTGGCGTATTTAACTATAATCCCGGTACCTTTGATAACTATTTTGAAAGGTAGTACGATGACCTATAGTTGTTAATTTCTGGGTCATTTGGTCTCTTGTGATGAGTTCTCATTGGCAATCATACCACATCGTCTTTGTATTTTATCTTAAGTTAGACTTATACAGTATCAAATGTTGTATATTTGTTTGTCACTGTATTGGTATAGATGGGTTGCTGACTTGGTGACTTTTCTGAATTATGCTTTTTCATTCATTAATTCAGCTAAATCATTTGAAAAAATGTCTGTTTTATTACAAAAATATTAATACATAATCAAAAAATATATAATATCAAAGTACAAAAATATAAACAAAGATCTTAAATTATTATCTGAAAGAGCATTTTGATATGTGTTGAAGTTTTTAATCCAATATACTGGAAGCACTTTTACACGTGACTCGTTATGGGTACTTCGAGATTGTCGAGCAATCCTGTGACATAATGTGCTTAACCATTACACATGATAACATATATTCACAAATAAATAATTAGTACACATGATTATGCACTTATTTGCATAATTGAAATCAAACCAATTCAATATTAAGACCTATTAAGGGGTCATGATGAATCATTGTCCGAGTCACTCGGTGATACAACTGTTTCGATCCTTGCTCTCGGTCCAGTTTGATTTGATTGTGATTTCAGTCCATTGATTGTGTATTTTACATTTTGTGAAATATCTATCGAACTCGGTCGCATATTTGTTCTTTCTGGCAAAGTACTGTTAGTGGCGATATTGTCCGAAGTCCGAGAATGAGTTTGATGATGATGCCCAGAAGTATTTGCTTTGTTCGAGTCTTTATTCATGATCTCTTCAATAGACCAAATTTTTGGTTTTGTATTAGTCGCATTTGAATTACTTTGTCCTACGTTAACTGTCGGACATTCGTTTTGCGTCGCTGGTGACGAATTTGTTAGCCTGTTTTCACACCGGTAAGACGGTACGGTATAAGTGGCGGGTTCTGAATGTACGCTTATTCGACTTCCTGTTCCGATTGATCTGCTGTCTTCTAATTCGATTTCTGCGTCTGAAATATCAGAAATGTCTGAGGTGACTTTTATATCAATGTCTTCGTCATCTGAATCATTTCCAGAACAGCTTATTGATGACATCTTCGATTTATCTACAAATATAAAAAACAGAAATTATAACAAATATTAGTTATAAATATTGGGATGGTTGTTATAATGAGCCGCGTTAACATATGAACTTGTCGCGACGAGAATATGTCCTACAATCGTGAATGTATCAAAATTTGAGGCAGTATCAAATCAGGCTTAAAATTAAAAAAAAAAACCTGTATACAATGTATGTAACATATTTGTCTTATAGACAGACAGAAGAAAATCCCAGAAAAAATTAACCAAAATTATTTGAATCATTTTGGAAAATATTTTTTTCTGTGAAAGATTGAGGAATAGTTTCGTGTTTAGTATATTCAAGCCGATCAAATACAATTTTCTTATTATAATATGTTTCATGGCCATATATTGGGCGGAGGCAATGTACTCTTACTAACGATATATATTTTAAAACTTTGCTTTGTGGTCTTTATTTATCTTGTAATTTAATAATCCAAAGGTCCGAGCGATAAATCAAATTCTTAAAGCCAATAAATTTTACTTTTTGACAAGGCATCTGTTTATCCATATTAAAAAGCTCTATAATCATGTTCATAATTCATACCCTGTTATTACTGTAATAATATGAAAATTTGAATATCATACATAATATAAATTATTAGTCTAGATAAACGTAGAATGTATCTCCATTCTACAATTTAGAATTTATTAGTTTAATGGTAGCATTATTTGTTAAGGATGATAAAATTTGACGAAATCTGACAGTTTACATCTTTAAACTGTAATTGAAGACTTGACAGTTGAATGAAAACACTTCTCGTAATTTATCGCGGTATTTAATTCCAGATCATTAATCAACGTCTCTAAAACGTTTATATTATAGGTGAAAAATAAAATATGTTATCACTACATTAAATCACTCAGGAACTTCATTACCATTTCTAATAAGGGTAATCCTACCCGAGTCTTGTCGGATAGGGACATGATAACATCTCCGGCAAAATACGGGCGAACAAACAAATCTGAGATGTGTGCTATTTAATTTCGTGTAGGTAGAATGAAGCTTTTTCATTAAGTTGGATCATCGAATCGTTTTCCTTTAAAAGGGACAAGATATTAAAGATAAAGGTGACAATGTCGTGTTCCGCCTCGTTTTCATATAACAAGGAAAAGGAGATTTGTCACGGATGAATGCCTGTGTATGCTAGGTTGATTTTTTATTTATTACATTTATTAAAATCAATAAAAAGTCAAAAGAGTTAAAATTTTATAAAGATTTCAATTTACCAAAACAGCCAACCAGGGAGAACCTGCTGTGTAATTTATTCAAAAAACGAGCGGGTTGTAAAATGGCAAAAACGTATGTTTTCGGACTCGATAGCCATGTTAAATTTCAAGAAACAAAATTTTCTTTATCATTTCTTGAATAAATTATTAAACAAAAGAAAAGATTTGTTTCAAAACATCTGACAAGACTTTCTGTTAGGGTGTATCTTTTTGAAAAATGTATCATTTTCTTTTTGAAAATAAATATGATATCCATATGAAATTTTATATAACGTTTTTATTATTACAATATTTTTTTGAAACAAAAAAGTATTGCTTTCATGTTGACCAAACCTGGTTTATTTATTAACATGAAAATTTAGTTCCGAAAATTGAATATTCTTTAACTAAATCGTTCCATTATATTTTTCTAATTTTGTTTTAAAAGGTTTAAATTCAAAATGACAAAAATACTAAAATATACGGTACTCTTATATATATATATAACAGTTTAAACAAGCAGATGCATGTTTTTTTGTCGAAGAACATCGATCAGAAACATTATCTTGATGCAATTTTACTGTCAATTTATTTCCATCTTTCAATATCCTATCTATATTTAAAAAAAAATCTGATTAAAATGCAAGATGTCAAAATTAATCGTTATTAATTTGCATCAAATCATTACGTCTATCCAAGGTTAGTTTGATAATGAACCTTTAACGTGGGATAGGTGTTATGCAAAATTTACAACTTCATGAAAAAAAGAAATACGAAACGAATTTTAAATTATAAATACGGACATGGTGTTCCTGTGGTGTTACTTGACACCTTTAAGCGACAATTATTAATAGCAGAACAAGAAACCTCAATAGTATACAATGTAAATTCTTTAAGTGACAACACTGATATAAAAGATTTAAATCTTAAATAATATCAAATATTAATGTGTGTCGCCTTATTATATTCGCAAAATACATTAACATTTTTAAATAATGTTTTATAATAAAATACACAATGACTTGAGAAAATTAGAATATTCAATTTATGTAAGTCTATAACCTTTTGAGATGTTTATCTTATAATTTGTTGTAACTTTATAGTTTCGGAGATTAATGCTACTCATAAAATTTTGCCGATGTTTCAAGTATTGAAATAAAAAGGGGCTTGAACGACTTAAACAAAGCCGATCTGTTGTCGAGATAAGATCGCTTGTCAAATTTGAATACCTTTCACCATCAACTAAGAAATAGATGCCGACTTAAAACGTATACCGTATTACAAATTTAAAAACTATATATGACAGAGTTAAATATGTCAAGGGAATTTGATGATCGACGGTCGAGTTTTATGTTTCCTGTAAAGCGGCGTTTTTCATTTGCTGTATCGTGTTAAATTTTTGTTGATCAACAGTAAATTCGACATAAAACTCTGATTTCTACTGTCGGAGACTTTGTGGTCCAATTAGGAGCAATTATGGAAATTTGCTGTTTGCAAATTGTCACAAGTTGGCAGATTTTCCATATCTGTCTTACATTTTTATAATCGCACATTCAATCTTGTCCGATATGTTATTTATATGTTAATAATGATCTTGACTTTTCTTATCGTATTTTATTTCATTTTTATTTGAAATATATTTTCAATATGATTGGTCAGATATCCCGAAAAGGTCATCCGATTGGAAGTAAATACTGACCTTCATTTTCATTGGTTCTTTCTTCGCCATCTGTTTCAAAATCACTGTCATCTAAATCTCTATCTTTTCCGTTCCATCCCGTTTTACTTTCTTTTTTAAGCCGCCGTCTGGCGTTTGCAAACCAGGTTGAAACCTGAGTTAGTGTCATTTTTGTAATAATTGCAAGCATGATCTTTTCACCTTTGGTGGGATATGGGTTTTTACGATGCTCGTATAACCATGCTTTGAGCGCACTTGTTGTTTCTCTAGTGGCGTTCTTCCTTCTTGCAGCGTTGTTAAGATCAAGACCACCGTAGCTGTAATATAAATAAATCCAAAAATTAGCAAACAGTTTTGTTTTGTTGTTTACTTTTTGTATTATCATTTTCTTATTTACTTGTTTAATTAATTTATGAAAAATACGTGTAAACAGCACTAGTTTTCTTATGTTTTGTCTCTTGAAAATAGTCATACAACACTGAGAGAAAGAAAATGCATTTTCACTTGGGAATTCTGATAAATGAAACTACGTCCGTTTGCATGGTATCTGGCGAAGAGATGTCTATTTGCTATCATACCATTTATGCTTTATTTTATTTTTTTTTAATCAAAACCCTTTTTAAAATTTCGATACCCGTTTGACATGAATAAAAAAAAAATTGCATAAATATTCAAAGACATTCTCATTGAGAATTACTGATGTTGGGTTCGACTGTATCCGATACGGCTCATTGCAAATACGACTTGTGTCCTAACTGAAAAAAAATCCTTACAGTTCTCTTGGGGTCGATAAACAACAAGGACTTGCACAATGCATAACATTTTAAGTATCTTGCTTTTGGGATTTTTTTTATAACAACATGTTCCCTTTTCTATCTTTCTCAATTTTGAGAATTGTCCATAAAATCTATAGAAAGTTACAAATCGCTATTGAACTTTTAAAAACGTTTACAAAATTTCAATAATTTAAATTTCCAACATCAAATAAAATAAAAAAAAATATTCTGTTCATTAATTAAATTGTGTCAGTAATAATGATCGGTTACAGACAAATTAAGAGAAACCTACACACCAATATACTGAGTCAAAGACGGACTAGGTTTATTATTCAAAAATAATTTGCAGTCACGGTCATCTACGTAGTCTGATTTTTTAACATCAAAATAGTTATAGCATTTGCTGTAATATTTTGATATAACAGTACATATTAAGTAAAAGGAGATCGTGTTGTCGTGAGGCACTGCGAAAAACAGGACATGTATTGGCGTTCTTGTCACATAGTTTCATGCAGCAACATGAAATTAACATTCATATCACACATGTCAATGCAGCAACATGAAATGAACATTCTTAAAACACACGTCAATGCAGCAAAATAAAATTTAAAAGATTATTCTTATCATACATGTCCATGCAGCAACAAACAAAACCATTCTTATCACGCATGGCAATGCAGCAACATGAAATGAACATTTTTATCAAACATGGCAATGCAGCAACAAAAATATACATTCGTCAATGTAGCAACATGAAATGAACATTTTTATCACACATGTCCATGTAGCAACATGAAATGAACATTCTTATCACACATGACGACAATGCAGCAACATGAAATGAACATTCTTATAAAATATACCAATGGGCAGACGACAAATAGACGTTCATATCGTAGCAAAAAAAATCCAAAAAATAACAGATACATTAAGGGACTTTCTGTCTCATATAGCAAAAAATATTAAATTAATTATATAATTATATATATATATTTGTAATTTTAAACATATTTTAAATTGTTTGTCTCAATTCAATCTATTCATGCAATTTGTTTCAAATGTTCGTTTGACACAGAAGTTGCTCTTATTTACCAAATTATTGACATTAATAAAAATATCATTTAAAAAAAGCGTCCGAAAGCCTGTTTGACAACAACACTAAGAAATTATCTACTTACAATGAAGCATATGGATGGCAAGCTAGCATTGGATCAAATGGATACATAACTTGAGATTGTCCTGGTATCCCTTTCCATTCCGGGGAACCGGTCAAATGACCTGGCGGACTTCCCTAAAAATAAAGACAACAATCAGTTACGATGCACATGCACACGTGTATTTCTATAAAAGATTATTTAGCTGTAGTCAATACAATGTATATACATGTATGTGGACAGCAGAGTAAGCAATAAAGAACAAAGTAAGAGCGTAAAGCACTGAACAGAGGCAGACATCTTTTAATATTTCAATCGAGCTTTGCTATCACCCTTGATGTTTATCTGATATTGAACATTGTAATATATATGTTATATAAAGAGTTGTTATGTTGCTGTCTGGTTGCTCAATGTTTTTTTAAGACTGATCGATAACTGCAACTTTTAATAACAAAATATACAGAAAAAAACCCAACTGAAATAAATATTTGTGCTATCTCAAATGTTCACCTCAAATAACCCTACTGAACTCGTAAATCATATCAGCTATTAGAGACATGGTGTGGATTACAAATTATGTCCAAGGTGAAAATATCATGCATTTTGTCACTTTGTAATTAAAGAAATGCGACACCTACCATTGGATAGAAAGCTGATGGCTCTACACCAAGTCCGTTTGGTGTTAATGGGCCTTGACCATATAGGGACTCTGGTAATCCATTCATTCTTGGTAAAAAGTGTAATAACGGCAGCCCTGATTCGTGCAACAATGCTCTGGCTTGCTCCATTGTAGATGGCGCTGTCGGTGAATGTGATGATTTTGATGATAACATTACCTGAAAATCAAAAGAGAAATAAAGATGTAAAGACGTCTTTGCTGTTTCCACTGGAAATACTGGAAATAAAATTATTTCCATTGAAGACAAAAAGAGTTACGGAGACAGATATCATGAATATAAAGAACAAAACTAATTGATTTTTGTTAGTACCTTCAATCAAATTGTTACATGTAATTGTCGAACCAGTTTTACTTCTCCGTACGTACGAAGAGCACGTTAAACTAAGCTGAAATGTGGCACTCGCTTAACACTATAGATTTAATAACTTGAATCAAAAATAAAAAGGGGGTTGAACCCCGTTAATTTGTTGATAAATTTCTCACATTAGCCATACACAATTTTTCATTGAATATTTAACCTGAGTATGTGCATACTTAGCTTTATTTTTAATTCGATTGATCAGAAGAAGTGAAGCGAAATGATATCTGTCATTTTAAAGCAAAAAAAAAATGTTAAATCAAACCACTTTACTAAAAAGAATTATACAAAAGCATTTGAGATTTGATTTTACCCTTATTTACGCAATTGTAAAATTATCCTTTATTGTAGCAATAGTATCATCAATATGTTACATGACTTTATCTTGTAATTCATATGAAAAGATTATTTGAAAAGATGTTACATGTACATATGCAGTAAACTGATAAAAAAAAATCTGCCATTAAGAATCAATTATTTGCAGATGACACGTTTTGTATTCTTCCTATCTTTTTTAATCTTTTCGTGATTTTAATTATTTCATTATCGACAATAACATTTTTATTTTAAAAAAAATATGTAATTTGAAATTGTATTGCCGCATCTAAAATCCTATTGAAATCCGATAATTACAATTAAACTTTAAAACCGACATGCGATTCAAATGAAGTTTTTATGTTATATTTATTTATCATCTAATTTGTTTTGTTAAGGGCATTGATTTATCAATTTTAGCGTCAATTAACACTGTATGAAATCGTATGTTTACATGCAGACGTTCCGTGTGTATTGCTGTGCATTCAATTGCTTCATGTACTACATGGGCGGGTATATTTTTTCCAATTGATTTTGTATTGTAGTTTCGGATTTTATATGCGCTATCAATTGTAAAATCTGGTCTAATGTTCCGTTCAATGCGTTATGCAACAATATTAGTATGAAATTTGTATAAAAAGATATATGGCGTTTTGATCGAATATCATTGGTTTCTCTAGATTTATTGCAGAAAATTAAAGATAACTATTTTATCATCATTTTATTGCTGCAAATTGCGTCGCTTATCGGGAGTCTTTGTTCGATGTTTTTTGTTTAATCGAAAAGTTAACACTGTAAAAATATTACTGTTTATGGGAAGCAAATTAGTAGCATAATAATATAATAAAATTGAAATTTAGCTTTCGTAGTACCTAAATTTAAGTGATTTTCAAACTAAATAAAGGAAAATTATAATGGAAACGTGATATAAACACATTAAAATATTCCTGCTTATAGTAAAATTTAAGATATTAAAATGAACTTGAAAAATATATTCATAGTGATTAGATTAAAAAAAAAAGTTTTTAAACTAAAATAGAGAACACTCTATTGCAAGGCGGTTTTTAAAATTCAGAGATATTAACGAGAAGATATTCGAAAATATATCTGTATTATTTTAGGTTTTTTGGTCGAAACGAACAAATTTATTAAAGACAAACTAAAAGACAAGGATAATACCATTACAAAATATACTAAGAACTGTCTGAGCAACAAAAATTATTTGGCAAATATTAAATAAATTAATTAATAAAAAGAAAAGAAAAGAAAAGAAAAGAAAAGAAAAGAAAAGAAAAGAAAGAAAGAAAACATCATAGCATTTAAAATAGCATTCAAATATCAATTACAATTTTGAATAATAGTAAATTAAATTTTATGGTCTTTACCGAAATTGAAGAGTTTATCATATTCTCCTAATAAGTTTAGTTCCTCAATTGTAAAAACTTTCAACAATGTATAATTTTTCAAAGTTATGTCTTTAAAATAGATTAAACGGAGGAAGGAAAATATTTATATGTGTTAATTTATACCCTTGATGTTTATAAACCGTTGTGTTAAACCACAAATATGTACTCGCACTTTCTTAAAGTTTTAAAATCTTTGATCATCTTAAAATGAAAACATGATCAGAAAGTAAGAAAATAAACGGAAATTGAAATTTGTTTTCAATGTTATTTAATAATTATATCTTCTTTACAACTAATTGTCTAAAAACGTGATTGTTATTATGCGCGGTTCTTTTTTTTACATTTTGAGAAAATACAAATGTCTTTTAAATTAGGTTACGCGTTAATATAGACCTTAACCTGTTGGTTTTAGGTATGTCTCCAATGTTTATTATATTTGATGTCTAAATTAAATATTATATATAGATATAAGAAGATTTAGTATTAGTAACAATGAGACAACATGAACTCTCCAACGAATATAAATGTTCCTTTACAGTAAATTCAAAACTTAAAATATTGGTTCATTCTTCACTGAGGACGGAAAATATTTCAAACAGCAATTTACGAACTACCACCTTCTTGACTGGACACTTGTTCGTCACTTTTCATTAATAAGTCAGATATAAATATCATATCACAGACTTATACAAATTCGAATACATTTCTAAACTATTTTATAAAAATAAGGGGTTTTGATGATTGTAAATGAGACAAATATCCACAAAATTATAAAACAAGTGGGTGTTAGCAATAATGTTCTTAATTTTAAAACCCAAAATTTAAGTTTTGTCTGCAGTCATTACCTTTTTTAAGCAATCTTTAAAATGCAAAAACGATATCCATGTCCGTACAAAACAAAAGTACATGTTTGATGTGTATATTATATATTTTTCATATTATTTTATTGAATTTTGTTTTGTAGTTGCTTTACATATAAGAATATAAAATATTCCAAATAATATAAGGAATTTTAAAGACAAAACATTCTTCTGACTTATTGTGTAAGGGTTATTTAGATCAGATTTGAAACAGTTTATATTTTACTATGTAACATAAAAATAAACGGGTTTTTTTATTAGATAAAATTGCTACATATATGTTATAATATTCTTGTCAAAATCTTTACTCTGGAATTTTGCTTAGCATTTAATTATTTTTAAGTTTCTGACATTTTATTTATAAATATGAGGTCCTTTGTAGTTTCTGTTTATTTCGTAACCCTGTTTACATCTGCAATATTCTGAGTGGTAAACAACTTGTCGTTTTATGTATGTATACAGTTGTTTGTTTATCACAGTCCTCTTAAACAGGCTTCAGCGCTTGTTTCTTGCCTTTATACCACTGTTTGAGTAAGACGACATGCACAATAAGTGTAAAATATATACTTGTATACTCTGATTGTTACTGATCATAACCTTTTTCGTATAAAAATCATGCAGAAATGTATTTTACAATGCGTCATAAAAACATTCAATTTGTATTATTTCTCTGGTAAAAATATTAAAAAATTAACAAACAAACAAATCTTCCTATATAAAATATTATATGAATGTTATGTTGTCATATAAATCTTAATGACTTGTTACAAAAATTACTAAAATACTATTGTACAAGAGAGAGACAAATCCGAACACAATGTAGACTTATCCATTAAAAGCATGTGAATTGCAAAATCTATTGCAATATGTATGTCAATACAGTGTGAAGAGTTATACAAATTACAGTATTAAAAAATGTACAAGTATTACAAGTAGGGAGTTTACACATATTCAAACATCACTTAATGATGTGAATATTTGTTACATCACGAGAACAAGTTAAACGCACGTTACAGAAAACAAAAAGTTACTAATATGAAGTTTACAAATACTTTCTTAAAGTTTAAGTTTTCTTAATAATAAATTACCTGTGATCCTGGCATTGCTGCTGTACCTGCATGAGTATACTGATGTGCAAAGGCCATGCTTAGTAAGTCCAATCAACCAAAAACAATTGTCATCAACATGAAACAATAATGCACGGATAAAAGTTAGTTTAAACGTTTTATGAAATTGATAATCGGTCCTCTGTCCGCATGAACTCTGAAGAGATAGTATTTTGTTTTATCACGAAGGTTAAAAGTACCCGACTAATTTTGGGTATTGGGTTTGTCTCAGATAAGCAAGATTATGTCAACTGCCGATTGGGTATTTAAAAAGACAAATGAAGGGTGTTCACACTATCTCTTCTTTGATAAAATCTTTGGTGCGAAAGAGATGACAACTTTTATCTCCGCCCCTTTTACGTTTCGGGTACATCAAGATTTATGACTTTTTGTCGATTTTAGGCGTGAGTTACGGTACAGCTATTAACCAACGTTGATTCGTCAGTTCCGATTCACAGATCTACCGTAATGTATCGTAAACAGCTGGGATTATCCATTTAAAATTAAAAAGTGTCTGTCATATAATTAATCAATTAAACCTAATACCTGATTGATAAATAAGTGATTGAAAGAGTTGTAAATTTCTTTTATTAATGTCAATAACCTAATTATTCGAATGATCATTTGGAACAGTAAAATGCCCTAAGGTTTCAGGTGTCACCGGTAAACCTGAATTAAAGGATATGTAAGGCAATCCGGGTAGATGTTGTAAAACTGACCAGAGATGGCCAGTTATATCAGATACCATGTAATGTACATTGTTAAACAATACTTTAATCACATGTCAATTTCATATTTATGATTAATGTAGATTAAATAACTGTTCTTGGTACATGTTTCAATTTAAAGTTTTATCAGCAGAATCAAGATGGAAATAGCTGATTACCAAATTGGGACATGCTGATCTATTGTCTGATTAAAATTGAATTTTAAAATTAATTGAAATGATTTCAATTTTTTTGTTTTCAACATATGACAGGATAATAAAACAAAAATGTCAACATATTTACTGACAGATTTTTAATTTTTCAATTTCACTTGAAGCAGAAAAAAATAAAATATGGTCCATAAACATGTATTAAATTTTAATTTACTGGACAAAAATATAAGTCTGTGACAGCTTAATAATAGATATATTTAAAAAAAAATATAATATATATACAAATTTACAACACATATTTTATTTCAAAAATATAAATAGACAATTTCTCATTAAAATAGATACCCCGTTAAAACAGCAAAAAAAAAAAAAAATTAAAAAAAAACTTTAATATACAGTACAGAATTTAAATTCAAATAATTAAAGATTTTATTTTTCAGTAAAGTGAATAAATATGATCGAATGAAAGAATGAATACAGCTAATAATTAAAACACACTAAAATGAGAATATGTTTCATTTTGTTTTATAACAAGTGTGGAAAGTACCTTTAATGTTGTTTTTTCATGTTGTTTTTCCATTAACTTTGTCTAAAAAGTATTTACAGTATTGTTTTTATTTATTTTCCATCCCTCACTAAACAGATAACAAATTTAACTCTTTTAAGTAATAACTCTTTTTAAAAGCTATTTACTAATTCTCCTAATTTCAACTACTTGTAACAATAAAAAAAATAACCCACTTAATTTCAAGCCATGCAGCATTTTGCATATTCTCAGCTGCATCATTGGACTATGTTTTTAATTCTTTTTGTTTGTCATAGGAATACCCGGTTTGTCAAAATTCAAAGCTTTGTTTTGTATATATATTTTTTGAATATCAATTGAATCACAAAATTAGGAAAAATCAAGTTAATTTAATAAATAATAATAAGTTTAAAAGATGGACCGCAAAACATTTATTTCAAAGTTTTGTCTAAGATCAACATTTAAACAGAAATTGGGAAGAACAAACGATTTTGTTTTCAATAATATTTCGGTCAGGTTTTTTTTAAAATTATATATTATAGTTAAACCTTAATGATTGCGCCAGTAAAATCGCAGATTTTGTTCCCGGTAGCACAAAGTTATTGACAGTTACTGAATCAAATAGTTAATGTGTATTTCGAGTGTTGCTGAATTATTGAAATGTGATCTACATTCCTTTGCATTCATATTCTTTTTGAAATCGTTACCATGGTTTGATATACTCATTGGCAACATATTTGTATCTTCAAAACTTAAAATTCAGTTTGTCTTTGAAATTTGCAGAACAAATATTAAAAGAAAGTAATAAAAACAACAACTTCGAACATGTTCATGTATTCAACGGAACAGCAAAAAGCAAATGTGTTTGGTAAGACATATTCCAGTAAAACATATCCTATACATGAAATTTACACGTACTTTTTGTATTTGTACAACTATTATGCACTGGTTGTAAGATAACTAATTTTCTATATGTCACACTGACGGTTTCGAATTTTATGGACTTTATATTATTATACAAGTCATATATATACATATACTTTCGTTAACAGTGTTGAAAAGTCATTTATAGTAGTTTTAAAAAATGTATGCATTATATTCTGTTTTGTTTATTTTGTAAAGAAAATGTTTTTAAATACTATTTAATGAAAAATAACAATTACACAAGTTTCATGCGTCTGGTGAGCTGTTTGGGATTCAGCATTATCGGGACCGCGGATCTATTGATATTTACAATTTTTATGAAATTATTTTGAATGTTTGGAGCTTCATGGCCAATTTGACTCTCTTAATAAAAACTATTACTATTATATAGAAAGAATCGACAATTGTCAAAGAAAAGAGGGACGAAAGATACCAGAGGGACAGTCAAACTCATTTCCGAAATAAACTGACAACGCCATGGCTAAAAATGAAAAAGACAAACAAACAAACAATAGTACACATGACACAACATAGAAAACTAAAGAATAAACAACACGAACCCCACCAAAAGCTAGGGGTGATCTCAGGTGCTCCGGAAGGGTAATCAGATCCTGCTCCACATGTGGCACCCGTCGTGTTGCTTATGTGATAACAAATCCGGTAAATAGTCTAATTTGGTAGGTCACATTCATGAAAGGGAAGGGAATTGTAGTTACGACGTAAGGAACATATCCGATATCATTTGTGAAACGGTTATTCCATAACGGTCAACCAACTCGTGATGGCGTCCGTAAAATTTACCAAGGGATGATTTCAACTTCACCATTTGGAACTCTTGGTTTAATAGCTTCCTTGTGAGCAGCAACCCTCAATCAAGAAAATCATGATATGAAATACAAGCACGGGAATATCGTATCAATTGGGAGATATATACCCGTATGGAGGTGCTGCTGGAATGTTGCTACTTAGAAATGGAAAGTTCAAGAGAGTGTTTGCCTGTGTATGCAGAGACGGAATCACAGTAGTCTATTTCGACACATTAGACTACCCACTGCTAAAGCCAACCAGTGAGGTTTTTCAATTCGCCGTTTCAGAATCTATTGCATTCTGGGTAATATTTTCAAAAATGTACACCGAAACGTCGTAATTGGTTGAAAACGTCCAAAACAATGGAAATTCAACCAATGTCGTGACGTTATTTTCATTTTGGGGTACGAACAATGAAATTACCCATAGTCCTTCAGATTCTGAAACGGCCAATTTTGGCAATAGTTTCTCATAATACATGTATTAAATGTTCTGAGACATTTCATAGTTTCATCCGAAGAGGTAACGAAAAGGCAAAGCAAAGTAGGAACTTGAGAAATGTCGTAATGTGCTTCACAAAACATACATGTAGTTGGCACATTCCCCATTTCCATTTTCAATTTTATTAGTACCAAAAATGAATTAAACAAAAATATTTTGTTTTCAAACATGCACCAACAACATATAACCGAAATAGAAAAATAAATAATCCTTATTTCTGTACTTAAAAAAATGAAATATTTATCACTGGCAAGTATAGCATGAGACAAATCGCCACCAAAGACCCAAATTACATTATCAACAAAGGGTCACTGTAAAGCCTTCAACAATAAGCAAAACCTATACAGCATCTCAATCTATAAAAGGCCCCCAAAAGACAGTTGTAAAACAATAAGTATAGAAAAACTAACAGTACCTCATTGGTTGTGTGTATTTATTGCTGTCATCGCATGATACCTATATACAATGTTTTTATTGATTTGTAGTTAACATATGAAATGTGTTATATTTTTTCAATAACTCATGACAGAATCTTATGTAGTTGGATTGACTTATTTTTCGCAATTTTCCCAAGACGGGTTCATAAAACAAACTTGAGTATGTGAATACTAGTACGAAAAGATCAGAATAGTCCATCCACATCCACTATACTCACCTAGTTCTATACTCTCTTGGTTATAATCAATGTATATATATTCCGCGTGATGATACAGAAGGGGTGGTTTCACGATGAAACTCTTTTTTGCCTGTAGCAAGTCAGGAATAGGACATTTTCTATCCATTCGTTTGATGTGTTAAAGCTTTTTTTTTGTCATTGACTATGGACTTTTCATTTTGAATTTTCCTTGGAGTTCAGTATTTTTGTTATTTTACTTTTTTTGCAACAATTCAATCCTGTTTTGTGTCTGAATGCCATTTTAAAAGTTTATTGATAATGAAACAAAGCAAAAAATAACAAAAACACATAACAACATTAGGACATCAATTGAAAATGAAGAGACTTCAAATATGAAAATAAATTATTATGCAAATATAAATTTATTAGTATATATATCTTTGTTTTCTACTCTACAATCTGCTCAGAAATCGGATATAACGCGTTAAAGAGTGCAGTTAAACCTTATGTTTATTTCAACAGTTATGCAAAAACTGTAAACATTTAAGTCAAATGGGTAAAACCGATCTCTTTTTCTTTTTACTGAATGATATACTTAATTAAATTCTTAAAAAAGTAAAAAAAAAAAAAAAATCTACTTTCCTGTATTTTAATTTATCGATAAATCAAAGCGATGCGCATCTCAAACATCTTAACTCATTTTTATTAATGATGTTTTAAATCACCTTATTTAAACCGTGTATATTGTTACCCTGTAATTACAATTTTACTTTTACCGATAATCTATAAGGCTATTCAATTTCATGTTTAACCAAATTTTGATTTTTATCTCGGCGCAATTTCACACTGTACTTATCAGTCCTGACTCGTTGTATAAATAAAATAAGACTACTTAAGACACCGTTGGTCTACAGTCTAATACAATCATATACAAAGTGTGGTCAACGCTCAACAGTTAAGAAAAACAATTATGCCAAACTACAATTTAAATCGAACAAATTGATAAGTGTATTATCTTTTGAGCATTACCGCCGACACATTGAAGCAGATTGTATTCGTCTGCTGGAACAAACATGGTTGTCACATGTATATTAATCACAAGAAATGTCCAAACAGCTCACCATGTTTGGCTACAATAATAAGCCAAAGATTAAAACAACTACATAGCTGTGGCTATAACAACTAGTAATGAATGTCCAGTCTATTTTTGTCCGTTTTTTTTTTGCTTTGTGTCAATGTACCAGAAAGTATGTGGTACTTGAAATCAGATACAAAATCAATGCCTCCACTTGAAAAGAGCAAAGGAATGAAAGAGCGTTGATATTGCTGTTCTTCGTCTCAGTGAAACGCTTTAACTGTTATCTCTTTATCTCTATAAGCCATAGTGATACCTCTATACACGTTCCTCTCATTGCAGGTACACGACGTAGCCGAGTACAATTATGTTTAGCCACTTAACGTCCAGTAACAAATAGTTCATGCATTTCACATACCAGGCGGAAGTAAGGAATTCAGCTGCCAATGAACATGCATAAAATATCAACAAAGTGCAATTTAAAACAAATTCGAACAGAGAAATCTTGCAACTAGTGTCATATTTTTCTGAAATTCTTCATAATTATTCTCTTTTTTATGTTGTTATTTTTCATCGTGGTTTTTATTCGCGGCACGCATTTGGTTTACGAATGATATGAGCACACTAATAGTTCATATAAGTGTTTCTATCTAAGACGCGGTATTTCAGGTCCCTATTACCAATATTTTTTTTTTAATTTTCTGGTAATTGAATCAAATGAATGCCACTATGATATATTTGCTAAATATAAAAATAATAACCCGTCTCTTCTACGAGGACAAAAAAGTCATCGCCGAATTTCGGCTATTTGTTTTATACAAAAAAAAACAAAAACAAAAACTCCCCATTCTTCTTCCCAAGAGCTCCAACAATAAGTAAAGAAAAATCTCTAATCAATAATGCTAGGTAAAAACAAAATATACTTTTTAGATGTTATAAGTTTATGTTTTCATACGGTGGCAGAATGTATGTATTTTCATTTGATGTGCCCGTTTTTCATAGCAAAAAAAAAAAAATAAGAAAAAAAAAATCGTGAAATTTAATTTGAGAAAATATTCTTGTAAGAAGATATTAGACATTTCCATTTTACGCCTGTCGGGGTTCAGATAATATTTAACAGTAATTTTATCATTAAGACAAGTAAAATAATGGGGTTTTATTTATTTTATGAATATTAATACAAACATTATTCTTCGCACTGTCATGTGTGTACGGTTTGGGTTCTCGTCACCGTCTTCAATTTACACGAAATACTATCATTAATTCCTTGCTTATGGTTTGTATTACACTGAAAACACTGTCTTCACAGATACGAAATGATCTTTTTGCGACCTCATATATTTTTCAAAATATCAAATTACTTCAAGTAAACAACGTATGTTTTCATGACGGTAAAATGAGTATGATAAGTTAACCACATAATAGACTTCGAGTAGATTTAATAATTTACAAGAAAAATATTAAAACAT
Source organism: Mytilus edulis (assembly GCF_963676685.1). Lineage (NCBI taxonomy): Eukaryota > Metazoa > Mollusca > Bivalvia > Mytilida > Mytilidae > Mytilus > Mytilus edulis. The sequence goes on along the minus strand of NC_092348.1, from coordinate 44,932,614 downwards.
GGAATTATCCTATTAAATCTATTTAGCTTGAGGGTGGTGTTTACGATGAGTGTCAAACAACCCCGAAATCATCCGAACGTAAAGTCACCCAAAACAGAATTTAAAGCCCTCATTTTGTTATCTTTTTGATCAAATTTAATAAAATTAATTTTAGACTGGGACAGTAGTTGTTCTCTATTGTGTGTTCTTAACTCTTCTTGTATTTAATGGACGTTTAATACCCGATTCTCAGATTATGATAACATAGACTAAAAATTTATACAGTGAGAAATTTTACACGTTTATAATGATGCAATATAAATAAAAATATTTATGACGAAGTTTATTTAGACCACCGGGAAAAAGACCCAATGAAGAATGTGTTAGGGCAACCTTTTACTATAAAACAGCACGAAATATTCGCAAAATGCAATCATAGTTCATAACAATACTTTACTGTTTACGTGTAGACACAAAAGAAGGTTGTTGCATGCTGATTTTTGGTTTAAAAAATAATGTTGTCAAATAAAACGGTACTACTAAACCAAGTTAATATCTCTTCATTAATGCTTCAGGCCAAAGTATATGAAAACCAAAAGGTAATGGACACGTGAAGTACCTGTTATACTAAAAGGCCCAGAGTATTGTTTGGAATCAGAAGATTTAAAAAAGGTTATAAAAAAATAAAACACACACAACATTAATTGTAAAAATAGTCCAGTCTGAAACATTCGAAGCGTTTTTTTTTTTTTAATTTAAAAATTTCCGAATACAAGTCAGAATACGATTGACTATCACCAATCAGACTTTTTATCGTTCAAAAGTAAAATAACAAAAATATAGAACTCCGATGTAAATTCAAAAGAGGAAGTCCCTAATCAAATGGCAAAATTTAAAAGCTCAAACACATCAAACGACTGTCATTTTCCTGACTTGGTACTGGCAATTCATGTTTGGGTCCCTGATCTACAACTAATTTCTTATAATTATGCACGTATACAAATATTGCTTGACTGTTAAAAATATTTGACATACACATAGCATTTTAAACGACTTATCTCAATTTTAGAATACAGATAGTTGCATTCTTGATCCTCTGAAGACAGAAGAGAGAATACGAACACATGGAAATAATTTCTATACATTTTGTGTCTTAATAACTAGCTTTTTTAATGTTTAAAGCAGTTAAAGCATACATACATTCTATATATATATATGTATGTGCCTGTCCGTAGAGACAGGAGCCTGTATTTCAGTGCATGGTTGTAGTTTCATTTCGGGGTCTTTTAAAGCTGACTAGTTGCAGTATGGGCTTTGCTTATTGTTGAAGGCCACACGGTGACCTATATAGTTGTTAACTTCTGTGTCATTTGGTCTCTTTTGAAGAGTTATCTCATTAGGGAGCTACCATTTGATTTTTATGGGGGGGGGGGGGGGGGGTGGGGGGGGGGGCTAGGATGAAAAATTTTGTCCTGCATTTTTTTTAGTTGTGATCTCTGTCCTGCCTTTTTATTTTTCACTCTATTCAGTCCTGCCTTTTTTTTTATTAGTTTATCCTGACTTTTTTTACCTAAATTATCATCCTGCCTTTTTTTTTTGCAAAGTGTCACATCCTGCCTTTTTGTTTTACTCAAAACTCCTGTCCTGCCTATTTTTTTCAAATTTCATCCTAGCCCCCCATAAAAATCAAATGGTAGCTCCCTTAGCAATCATACAACATCTTCTTTTTTTTTTAATAAGATTAACAATTCAAAATGTTATAAAACTACCCAGACTATAGGGAACGTCTACGAAATAAGTAAAATATCAGTAACAGATACTAAACTTCTCATGTCCCCAACCACTACAATTTAAGCAGTTTGCTATATATGCTATATAAATGAATAATTAGTCAAGACAATTAAGGTTGTTTTCAAATCATTTTATAAAGTATCCATGCATAAATATATAATCTGTGTTTAACTAAGTATATGGTTTTTTTTTTATTTTGTTACCAAAAAACGTATCTTATTTTTGAAATATACTACTAACGATAAAATAAAGAGCTCCCACAATTAGAATAAGATAATCAGGCCACACTTAAAAATATTTTGGTTTGCCCAAACCCTACCCAAAGGTTGAGACAGTGGGTAGGTAGGTAGGCATTTTCTTTTGAAGTATCAGATGTTTATTAGTCTTTATGCCTATTTGATTAAAAACAAAATTCTTCAAATCAGGACAATAAAAGAATTTGAGTAGGCAGCTTTTTTCTGGGTAGGTAGCGTTTGGGCAAACAAACCTATTATTTATTATGGCCTCAGAACGCAAATAATTGACCATTCAATATTGTATATATAGTATATATGGTCATGGCTTGTCAAGAAAATATAATGGAATAGATGTAAATTATATTAAGTTGCATTAAAATTCCGAGTATCCCTTCAACTGCTGTATTTGTTATAAGAACAGCATGAACTTAAATGAAGAGTCAAATGCAATACATATAGTCAAGAAAACGAGTTTGGAAAAAGTAAAATCACAAAAAAAATGAATGAAATGTACAGTATCAAAAACGGATTGACTGAAAATCGGGCGTTACTCGACAGCCTTCTAATGAAATGAATTTATAATAATTTCACTTCAGATAAAAAAAAAAGAAAAGAAAGAGAGACAGTCACCATCGTGGTTCCAGACTTGGGATATGTACGCGAAAATGTTGCGAGGTTAAATTAGTACTAGTTACAACCATATATCCCGCTCATATAGAACACTGAAACACAGAAGTACAAGAAAGACAATAACGAACGCTAGCATATAACAATGTATCTGATGTAATGTGGCATTGTAATATCAATTTATTGCATAAACTTTGAAAAGCGTTTTAATTTTTATGAGAAAAACAAAATTTTACCTCTCAATCTAGTTTTGTATAGCATCATTATTTATTCAAAATAAAAAGTGTGGACTTTTAGTATTCACATCTAAATTTATTCTGAACTACATCATGTACATATAGGATATAAATACAAGTTTTATATGTAAGACTGAAACAGATATATGTTCATCTATAATCAGTCTCACTCTGGAACATGACTGATAAAGTTATCTTACCCATTTCGTCATGTTGTCGCGGGGTCCACTATCTCTAAATAAATTAATTATTATATACATCACTGTCAATGACTATTTTTGTTTTACATGAAGTCGATAAATTGATGTGCAGTTCGTTTGTTAATTATTAACCTCTTTTTTCCTTTGTTTCAATCTCTACTTCACAAACAGAATTCTTCCGCGATGAAACATTAGGTACACTGTAACATATGCAACTATTCCAGTCATAATTAGGTTCGATAACTCTGTATGTGACTGGTTTAATTATGGTTATGTAAAATGTACTGGTTACCCAAGTAATAATTTCAAAATATATATATAGATAGATATTGCATCTTTGTTTCAACCCATCCGTGGTTTCCTTTCGTTGATATAAAATATTATCATAAAATGATTTCATAAATAATCGTATAATACTAATATATATATAAGTCTTGTCAAAATTTACATCGTGATTAGGTCACGTTGCCATGTTTGTTTTGTTTGATCACGTTGATGACTTAATTAATATCTCCACAATCTTGCTTTATCCTTAATTATCATACGAGTTACAATAACGTGTCATATTTAATTGCAATACAAACAGTTAAATCTTATTGAATTATTTGCATGTGTAAACTAAGTGTCGAACATCCTCTACGTTTGAAATTATTTGGTCGCCATTTTGTTATATGTAACTTCGAAATTTTATCAAAACAAATAGCATGTATCCACTTTCACAGAGGGAAATAGTGTTTAAATATATGCTGCATTAAGGTAAGACAATTATTGAAAAGACATGCATCTAACAATTTTACGATTTTCATCGTACAAATCTTCAAAAATATATATGTCCATGTCGCCCCACGCTATCAATGTTCTAAACTGCATGGTCGGTGCATGTAAATCTTTATTTTTAGTGTGAGAGACTGTTTCTAATAAATATATTGAAGAACATGTGAAAAAAGAAATTTCTTAAGTACAAAAAGACACACTTTGATAAATATTTGAAATATTACTTTTTGATTTATAACTAAATGAATACCGGCATGTCGTGTCGTTATGAACCTTCAACAGTGTCCGCCATTTTGAAAATATTGCTGAAGACTGCAAAAATATGAACTTTTCAAACAAATTTCGAAGCAAAAAGTTTAATACCTGAACTGATATGGTTTGCCATTTACTTTAAATAAATATGTTGTCGATCTTTTTAGAGGTTGGAAGGATATAAGTAACAATAAATTAATTGAGAAAATTGATTTTACAAAAAGGTCCCATTGCAATTTTGTCGAGTTTTAACGAAGATGTCAACGGAGGCTGTGTGGCTATGTCACCTCAATTTTCAAACTTATTTCGAAGCACGAAATCATATTTCTGAACTGAAACTTAAAACATATTTAATTGTAAAAATTTATAAACTGTAAAACGCGGGGTTGGAAGGAAAAATATACTTTATAACAAAAAAGTTATGACCGTTTTATCTATGTACCCCGTTCACTTTCATTGATAATCTATCGGCCATTAATGATATACAACAGAAGTGTAAAAGTCACGTGATGACGGAGATAGTTGGATATGAGTCGTGCTTAGAAATTAAACACTTGTATTACATGTTCATATCTAAACGTGTTTATGTTTGTGTTTAATTTTTTTTAACACATTTCTCAGTATGCACATACTATCTAAACATGACTGGAATTTAATCACTTTTAATGTGTTCAAAAATGAAAATGTTTTGAAACTAAACACGTATTTCTAAGCTAAACACGATTCTAAACACAATCATAAACACATTGTACTGAGACATATTTAGACCTAAACATGGAAAAAAAGTGCACAAAAGATGTGCTTAGAAATATGCTAAGGTCCTAAACATCATTTTTACAGTGTAGACAATAACTTTAACATGCAACTATTCCTTATTGATCACATAAACGTCACAGATGTTTTTGTGTCTTTTTTAAGATAATAGTTTTGAAAAGAAAATCAGATTCTATAAAGTTTGCTTTCATATACAGTATTTGAAAATATAAAACTAGCCCTGCAACTTAAAAAAGAGGTGGAAAATACTAATGAGACATTCAAAAATTATTTATAATAGTCGAAAATAGTCGAAAAATAGTCGCGGGGTCCACTATCTCTAAATAAATTAATTATTATATACATCACTGTCAATGACTATTTTTGTTTTACATGAAGTCGATAAATTGATGTGCAGTTCGTTTGTTAATTATTAACCTCTTTTTTCCTTTGTTTCAATCTCTACTTCACAAGCAGAATTCTTCCGTGATGAAACATTAAGTACACTGTAAAAGTCGTGCTTAGAAATTAAACACTTGTATTACATGTTCATATCTAAACGTGTTTATGTTTGTGTTTAATTTTTTTTTAACACATTTCTCAGTATGCACATACTATCTAAACATGACTGGAATTTAATCACTTTTAATGTGTTCAAAAATGAAAATGTTTTGAAACTAAACACGTATTTCTAAGCTAAACACGATTCTAAACACAATCATAAACACATTGTACTGAGACATATTTAGACCTAAACATGGAAAAAAAGTGCACAAAAGATGTGCTTAGAAATATGCTAAGGTCCTAAACATCATTTTTACAGTGTAGACAATAACTTTAACATGCAACTATTCCTTATTGATCACATAAACGTCAGAGATGTTTTTGTGTCTTTTTTAAGATAATAATTTTGAAAAGAAAATCAGATTCTATAAAGTTTGCTTTCATATACAGTATTTGAAAATATAAAACTAGTCCTGCAACTTAAAAAAGAGGTGGAAAATACTAATGAGACATTCAAAAATTATTTATAATAGTCGAAGATAAACTGACAAGCCATGGCACAAAAAAACCAAACAAACGAAAACCGACAGAAAGTCGAACAGCAGTCCACAAACACTACACAGAAAACTTAATACTGTGCAGCATGAACTCTAATAAAAGAGGGACGAAAGATACCAAAGGGACAGTCAAACTCATAAATCGAAAATAAACTGACAACGCCATGGCTAAAATGAAAAAAGACGGGGTGATCTCAAGTTTTAAGTCTTTGTTAATTAACACCCTAAGTATTAAAATTATAGAAACACCTATATACAGTATACGACAATTTGAATTTGCGACTACAAATCACGCGTTTTAATGTCACAAAAGAAGATAGCTCAAATGTTATAACTTTTATAAGGTATACACTGAATTAAACAACCATTAATGTAAATTATGGTAGTCTCTTTTGAAATCAAACTATAACATAGATCATCTAATTGTATAAAATGTTACATCGCATTGTGATAAAGGTATAACACAAATTGTAATACAGTATTCATATCACACCCCTTGTAGTCTCAACGTCGTCAAATTTGATCGAAGTCATAATTAAAAGTTAACTTGTTCCGATCAAGGACGTATAACTAACATACGTCTAATGTCCTTGTTCCGATGTTAAGTTAAAGTCCAATATTAAAATAGTTTTATGTTTAATTGGGTTTAATAAAAGTGATGAGCTATATATTTTTTAATCTTTTAAAGCTAATGGGGATTTTTTTCTCACATTGAAGTTTGCAGGGTAAAAATAGCTGTGGAGGAAGTTCCGAACTTCTGATCCATCCGGATTATCAACTTCACAAACTGTTTCCTAAGCTACTACTTATGTGATTCAACATTTTGTAGTCCGTTTGCCATCGTTAAATTTCTCTGATTTACCATTGAATTATCCGTCCGTTTTTATATTCAACCACTACATACATGGTTTCTGTATACAATGTGCTTTACTTACACTGTTAGCTTAATGTTTGAAGTAGAGATTTGTAAACTGCATGGTTTTTTTTGTCATTACGTCCATGTTTGGCTGGATTTTGTCGCTCTCTCTTCTACTAGTCGGCAACGATTCTCCCTGTGACATATATATATATATTGTATTCCTTTAAGTTGTTTCTAGTCTTGATATATTTTTCCGTTGGACTAAGTATACTTACATTTAATTTGGCCTACACACATTGACAATCCCAATTTTGCCATTAAAATAAACAACAAAAAACAACAAAACTATTTTCTTATTATAAATTGTGCATATATATTCAATTATTTTAAGGATCGTAATAATATTTAATAATGATTAGAATCATTTATTATGGTTTTATTGAAGAAATGCAAATTGTATTATTTTCGTGTCAACTACAATGTTCTTGAAATTTACTTGTAGTAAAATTATCTACGTGTTATCATAAGCTGTGGTTTTGTTGAATACTGATTTTGTAATTTATTTTGTTTAAGTCTATTTATAAACTTAGTAGTTATAGAAAACATTAAAAAAAATCAAAGAAATCTGTTGAGTAAAGACTGATTTTCTTGCACTTGCGGCTTCACAAGTGGTACAACTCAAAACTGTTTTCACGTTTTCTCGTCTTTCTTTACACAAACAAGGCTTACAGAGAATTTCATTATCACAAGGTTTTTGTGTGTGTGCTATTAACTCCTTCATGTACATATTCCCACATCATTTATTCATATATCACAAGTTTTTGTAAATGTTATATATGCTGTGATAATTCTGACAGTTTTGTCCTTCCATATTTGTTTGTTTGAGATTTACATTTGATAGAGCAGACGACAAAACATTCAAATGTGCATGCTCGGAATGTGTTTTTCTTATTGTTGAAGCCTTTTCTACTTCATTTTGGATCCTTATGGGGAGTTGTCTAATGTAAAATCATACCATATCTTATTTTTGAAAGTAAAGTTTCGGGTTTTTTTTTCAATAAGGAAAGAAATATAACTTAGACTTAGGGGACATTTCAGGATTTAATTTCTGCACCTACACGTGTATTGTATATCAATAAATGTAGATTTCCTTGTAAGTAACAAAAGAGGCTCAATTTTCTTGTCGGTAATTTATTAAGTTTTGAATGTCAAATACTTGAGGTTAATTTCAAAATGTATTTCGTTTCCCGTTTTCTGTCAAAACTATTTCCTTACTGACGCAATATTTGCATAGTTCCGCAAGCATTTTTACACTGCAAATCGATGAATACTTATTCACTGTATCGCATCTCTCTCTAGATGGCTCTTCATATACAACCGAATCATGTATTTTATAACAGTTTTCTCACAGTGTTATGTAGCATGTATATCATTTAAAACAAATCTGTTTTCAAGGTTTATTCTTTTGTTTCTGTGACACATTTAAGACTTCCAAAGAATACATGTAATGGGATATACTATACATTATAGCCATTGTCATCAACAATGTTCGTAACATATGTTTTGTCAGAAATAAACACTATAATTTTATTTGTTCTACTTTGAATATCCCACCAGAATAATGTTAATATTTAGTTACAACTTTTAAAGCAATGTATGCTTTACAATGTTATTATAATGACACCACATGACGTTCTGTGTTCTTGTCGAAACACCTTCTGTACAAGTAACATAGTGTATTCAAGTAGAGTTCGTTCTGTATGATGATATGTTTATGGGGAGTACTATGAAAATCTTTTTGTTTGTCTATTGTCACAGCCATAAGCCAGCTGATGGATTCAACACCTATTCATCAGCGAAAAAAGCGTCAAAATTGAGTAGGGCAATTTAAAACCAGCTATTAGGGTGTCTTTAAATTGTAGGATATAAAAGAAGTATACCATACAGGAGCTATGGAGTTATGGTACATTACAATATCACCGGCAATAAAATGACCTTTAACCCCTTTAATAGGATCATAATACGAAAACAGATACACGTTACATACATTAATGGTTCACGTTGATTTACATATGTTTTAGAGTCTTTATTGCCTTAAGAATTAAGTATCTTCTGTTTTACATTTGTATTCATACGCAGGGAATCATTTACATACAGGATAGACGTAAATTTAACCGATTTCTATACAAAAATCATGTGAATTGTCACATATACTGACATAAAAATTTAAAATAAAACAGTGTTTAAGCAATGTATAGTGCAGTAAAAGGTTCAAATTTATTTTAATTATGTAAATACGATTTAAATACTGAAAAAAGTTATATAGAGTCTTCAAATGCATTTATACTATTTGATATGAAAAAAATCCCCAACATTTGCCAGTTTTCACCTGAAAATACGCGGATTAAACAAAATAAATCAAAATTTTGGTTTACATGTAGTCTTTGCTTAAATGGATGATTTCTTATACTGTTTAATTCGTTTTTTTCTTTTGGAGTGGGACAGCAAACAAAATTACATGCAACGGAGACCAACCAAAAAGACTGATAGGTTAATAAACAGAAAATTATTTTGATTAAAAAATAAATATTTTTTTCATAGAATTTCAGAAATTCGTTACATTTTAATAGGCAGTTAATTCATAAATAGAAATATATAGAAGGTAAACATAATTATTTTTAACTACTATCGTTGAATAGATATATAGTCGCCGTCACGTAAAATTGGCACCATGTTTTTTGTCAAATTTTTTTTTAATTTCAGCCGCGTTTACTCAAGATGATGTTTTTCATTTAGCGGAATTAAAATCCTTTCCAAATATCCACTACTGTCCTACCTTTTATTGTGTTTGCACTGTATAATCCTGACCTTCACATTTTTCAAGATTATTTACATTGTAAAACCGCCATCTTGGTTTCTATGAGGATCCCTTATGCCATAACATTCGTTACTCTCTGGTTATATCATTGTCATTGATGATACAATTTCCCGCGCTTTTTACGTAAAGATGACGAAAAGCTCAGAGAGACACAAGAAAATGGAGAGCACTTGGAACTCCACGGCAACACTTCCTGTAATAACAATGTCGGATTCCACCATACAAAATAATCTTGGATTATGTGAAGGTCAGGATTGTACAGTGCAAACACAATAAAAGGTAGGACAGTAGTGAATATTTGGACAGGATTTGTATTCCGCTAATTGAAAAACATGATCTTTAGTAAACGCGGTCGATATTTAAGAAAATTTAGACAAAAAACATTGTGCCAATTTTATGCGACGGCGACTATAGGAAGATGTGGTATGAGACAACTCTCCATTCAAGTAACACTTTATAAAAGTAAACCATTATAGGTCAAGGTACGGCCTTCAACACGGAGCTTTGGCTCACACCAAACAGCAAGCTATAAAGGGCCCCACAACTTACTAGTGTAAAAATCTTTTAAACGGGAAAACCAGATAGAAATTGTCGCTGGCGTTGAGTCAGTGACACTTTTTCAGACAGTATCGTTAAAGCTATACATGTTATGATAAATTTAAACGGCAAAGCAACATGTATTATGGAAAACTAATCCACTAGATGAATCATACGATACAATGTGACAGGTCTTTGATTACACAGGAATTAAAATGGCGATGATTAGTTTGTGTTGGACACCAAACTTAGTCCAGTATCACTTTACCAGATTATCTGTTATAGACACTGTGGGCAACTGTCGGATAGGTTTATCCTTCTCAAGTGGCAATGTTTGTCCGATCTTAATCTATAGAAGTTAAACAGTTTCCTGAATAGAAATGTGTCGAGTATATTTTTTTTCATTTTTATTTTCACATGTTAGTATGGATATTTATACATAAACTTCATTCTGCTATGTAAATTATGTAAATAAATTTTACATGAATAATCGTCTACTAGTATTTTATAAACACGCTGAACAATAGTGTCGCCTGATAAATGACTCTTTCTACATGTACATGGTATCAATATTGCAATAAACTACAAACGTGATCCCAGTATTACACTCAACCTTAACAATGACATTGAAAAAAACCCCACGGATTTGGAATTACGACCCTTGTTTTAACCGCGAGTAACAGCATGATTTTTGTGCTCTGGTACTCAATGTGTCTTTTCGGTAGCGAGTTAAATACAACAATTAAAAGTCTTAGGCAAACATTTTCTTAATCTGAAAGACAATTCCAAATAATAATATCATGAATGCAATTTTGCTTGTTTCTCTTTTAAAACCTGTCTATCTGAGGTTAAACTATAATATTAAATCTTCTAAGATGTTGATGGCAATATGTGTCTAGTCAAACCGTGCATGGTCACATATATAGATGATTATTTTCCTTTAATTTCTGGCATAACACATTTATAGTTCCATGCCAACCCGTTTACACCGAGAAACAATTGAAGAACAATTGCCTACAGCCGAAATACACAAGCTGAAAAACAGAAAATGTAAGGCCAAGAGAGTTGGAACGGGAATCTGCCGTTGATTTCGTTGGATTCATGCGGATGGAGCCTGGCATGTTTCAAAAGCTTTTGCCGAGAGTCGCCACTCGCATCATAGTTGCATAACAGTTGTATGACAGTGGCACGACAGTAACACGACAGTCCAACGCGCATCCCAATACATGAAAACCGGAAAAACAGCCCCAAACAACTCACGATTGTCGCACGACCGACTTACGACAAGCACACGACAGTACAGTTACATATTTTTTTCTGTCTTGTACCCATCGTGGGCATGTCGTAGCTGATGTGACCACTCGAAATATTATATTGACATTTTGCACGACAGTGCCACGACAACTATTTTATAGATCTTCCACGACAAAAAATCGTACGATCTGTTGTGACCGGGGCTTAAGCATCCAGGTTTTATACTAAATTAGAGGGAAAACTTGTAGGTTCAAAATACTTGGATAAAATCACAAGTTAAACATGCTCATGATAATATATTGCAAAAAGCAAAGGAAAAAATCAAAACCTGTCATTACAAAAGTTAAAAAATAAACAGAAAATAAATGCAAAAAAAATATGACTTCAACAGCCGCTTTAAAATTATAGTAGTTTAAACAGTGTACAGTACTAGTATTTCAATTATTTCGTGTTCATTATCACGCTGTCAATCTATGCTACCTAAATACAGAAATGTAAAACCTTGTAAAGATATGTCAGATAGCTGTTTGTGGTCATCTCAGGGATAAGATAACTTCTTATGAATGGTCATTTATTTGTTTAGACTAATGTCCGACAATGTTTATCTAATTTTATGATAAAAGTTTTATGTTTGACACGGAAGTGTTGTCCCTGTCTCCTTCACAGCAGGATAGTGCTAACTTTGATGATACCATGTTCACTTTTCGACAGCATCTTGTAATTATCTCCCTTTGTTTTTGTCTAAAAATGCGGAGGACCTCAAAAGGGGTCAATCAAAACACACAAGTTGGATGGGAAACACAAAGAAATGACAAAAAAACAAAAGACGGTGAGAGAAAAACAAGCAAGTCTACATAACAATTATATATAAAAAGTCAAGACTGGGCATCAGAAATGGGGACAGATCTCAGTTTTCCACATGTGGCACCAGTCTTGATGCTAAGCTTTATATAAGTGAAAATAAGAAACATATAATGGATGCTTGCCGTTCGTGTGATTTGAAAAGTAATGCTTCTGATATGTTTTTCGACTTAACAGAATATGGCTTGGAGATAAGAATTGTCGCTTGAAAAAAGAGGATACGATGGGTGGGGTTGTCAATTGTTAAATTAAGATACTCATACTAAATATGCTTAAGATGTATGTTTCGAATGTCCCTATTATACTGAGGTAATAGAAACTTACAATTTTGTAATAATTCTCTGTCTCCTGCACGACATCCATTGGACAATGTTATAGGTTACAATGTACGAAATAAAGTTAGATGGGCGCAGCAATTTGTAAAGGGAACATGACCTAGAGATAAAAATAGATGGCTATCTGTGTTTGGTTGGTATATCATTTATGTATTTTTCTTCTGGAAATAATCATTAATCAAAGTTTCATGCAAGCACAAATTTGTCTTCAATTGTAAATGATTAAGGGCCGGAAATATATTTTCTTTATTTTGTTCAAACTTGGTTAAAACTTTCAGCGAAATCGTAAGGTATATTAAAAAAAACAAAAATCACAAAAAAGCCATAAGACCATATAATGGCTAAGAGTGGCAAAATCACAAATTAATATCGAGCTCCAATTAGGCAACAACAGTTTTTCCATAAATAGTTTATTAAAAACGCCATATAAGGTGATAATTGCTAAAATAGCATTACAGCAATGGGGCGTACATTTATTACTTTATATTCTAAAAGTAAGAGTACGAACCAATACAAATTAATGATACTTTGTGCTTAAAGATAATTACAAATAGTACAAATCAAAGTTTTTTTTTTGAAGAACTCGCAACTGTAAAGGCTTAATGTTGACAACACTCAAGTTACAAGTTATGAAAAAAAGTTAATGTATCATAGAACATTAACCCATACCTATAATAATGCAAGCAATAACGGAATTAGTTATTCTGCCACATTTTTCAACAGTGGTGAAAAGTCCAGATTTCCGTTATGACATTATATCTACCAAGATAAAATGTGTCCGTTAAATTCACGTTATATGATTAAGATTGGAATTTAATTTACATACAGATTGAACATTAATCGTTATTTATCCATAATATCTTCGCCAGATCCTTATACAAATAGTTATATAGTGTGAAATGGTATAGATAGATATGTGTAAACAACCGGATGTAGATAAAATATTGACAGCATGTGAATGCATAGAAAATGGTAGTATTGTTTCCTTTCATTGGCGACAATACTAACATTTTCTATATGTACCACTTATATGGTAAAAATGTGAACAAAACAGTTGTTTCAACTATCTTATTAGTACTTATTTATAATAACTATGCTTTAAGAATCGAAGTCAAACGGTGGCATGTGCATGTTTATAGTATTAGGTCCGAGTACACAGTTATTTCGTAGTGCATTTCTTTTAGACAATAAATGAAAATTAAAAAAATCCCACCTGCGCTTTCTCAATAATATTTTTACAGTGTGTTGTACTACTTTTGGGACAAATTATAGAAAAATTATAGAAAAATTCATCAGCTCTAACTCAAAATATGGACAATTTTATGTTAAGGGGGTCTTGCAATCTTTTGACAGCTTCCGAAGTGCTAATTTTTGACCTTTTTCAGTTGGACATAATCACTACTTTACATTAATATTTATGACCCAAATGTTTCATTGTCATTTCAACCTCTTTCTTGCTATATGAGGCATAAAACATGGAGAAATAAATTTGGAAGGGGTATAAAAGAAATTGGCAAATAACACACTGTCCACACTAAGGACTATATTCGTATTTTGGATTGATATGGAAGTCTTTCTGAATAATTCTCAAGAAAGTATATTAGCTATTTGTTTAAAAAATATGTTGTAAATAAACACAATCAGTTACTTTTAAATGAATTAAAAAATATAGTATACTTTTATTGTAACCTTATATTCAATTACAGCACGCTAAAGTTGAATTTTGTCACCTGCCTTGGGAACACAAAATACTGCTTTTTCACTACACACGTATGTATTTTCCCCCCTAATTTCTAAATATTGTTATCAATTACAAAATTAGATAAAGGTTCAAATACTAGTATATGGAAGAGCACAATGGAGAAACAAAGATACAATGTACTAGACACATCAGTAAAAATAAGATTCTCATTAATTGATATATTATGGTTTAAAATAAATAAAAAAATGTTGCAATTTAATTTGTTTACTAAATTAAATTTAATACGTCATATAAGTGATAAAAGAGACAGCATGTTATTGTTTTGTTCTAAATTATTCATTTATGAATTTATTCAAAATACTTCTAATGACTGTACTATTTCATGTTTTTTTTTTTATATATATATCATCCTTCTGTTGTTTTGACTTTAATGATTTCTTAGTGTAATAAATACTGTGCAACTTTGAAATTAAGTTACTAATTTCCAATAGGAACCATGATAAATTTTAATAAAATGTGTCTTTCGACCTGAATTTTTAAAATAAATATAAATAAGCGGAAGATTTGTCAAAAAGTCTTTTTGAATGATAAAACGATATAAACAAATGAATTAACTATTATATAGGTAAAACTATCTATAAGTTAACTCGTTCTGGTTTGTTTTCAAACTGGTGGGAGGAAAATGGTAAAATATTTTTTTTTTGTACATTACAAAAGAAATGTATCTTCACATACATATATATGTAGTCATTTGACGCGTCAATGAGACAACAAAAGTTAGTAAGCGGTCTCCATAAAACCATTTCAAGATTTTAAAGAAATCTGTAGTTGACAAAACGTGAAAAAAGAAGTGCTACATCTATCTTTAAAAATGTTGTTAAGCTCGAGTCCTACATGTACCTCCATGACTAGTATAGAATTGTGTGTGGGATACAGAGTTTAAAACAATATCAATTTTGTTTTGAAAATTATATTATATACACACACATATATATATAGATAGTTAAGTCTATTGGTCCGGAAATTAAACATATTATACTCCCACGACATTCGTAAAAACAATTACTAGTATAATAAGTTTGTTTTATACCCTTTTGGAATATAGAGTAAAAAGGGAAAACTTAATTCCACTAAATTCCAGCTGAAATAAGTATAGCCTTATGAATACCGCTATAATTTTACATGGCTGCGTGAAATACCCAATGAATGCCACCCTTTAAAAATAAAATATTTGTTTTTATATAGATATTCAACTTTTTTTTTCTAATTCATGTGCAAAGATATAGTAAGCTGTTACAGTAGACACCAGCGCAAAAACTACAACATCAGTCTATTTAAAAATACTGTCTGTTATTAAAAGGAAATTGTTGCGGAGTTATAAATAATAATTATAATTGTATTTGGATATTAATGAAGCTTGTAATATTTTTTGTTGAATAATTAAAATGTGCACACTAATATTGCATTTAATGGTATTGCACTGCCATGTCAGTAGTCGAAGGTTTGCAATATTTCTAAATGGAATACACACATTGTATTTTTAATTAACATACACGTACATGTAGTTTCTATTCTGGTCAAGAGTAAGTATTTGAAAATATTTTGTTTTTCAAGGAATAAATGTATATGCTTTTTAGATTGAATAACTATGAATCGTAAATATGTTTTATCCATAAACAAGTTGGACGATTCTTTATTCGTCATGAATAAAAAGAAGATCATGTTGCTGCTTTTGCTGATTTCGCCAATTTTGATCATGAGAACACAGTTGAGGAAACAGATGCAGGAGAAATAAAATATGACATCATATTTAAATAAAAAAATGTTGACGTCACACGTTCCATGCAGAAAATGCTTTCTAAATGCATAGAAGAAATTAAAAAATCAGAAAACCTAATTGTATTGTGAACACAATTATCTTTATTTTATTTTGCCAATTTTGTTCCTCAGAACACAGTAAAGGAAGCAAATGCAGATGAAATATTATGACCTCACCTTGCAAAAAGAAAATGCTGACGTCACACCTGCTATGCAGAAACAACTTGCTCAAGGCATAGGGTTAATGAAGAAATTTGGAGACTTTTTGTATGTTCTAAAATAATAATAATATCAGTCAGGGCTAAATCCACATCTGTTTGAGCAACCTTCTAAAGACGGATCGACTTGCTCTAAACATAATTTACATCACAAAAACAAAATCGACACACTTTAAAATGCATTTCACATCAACACCAAGAAAACAAAACCAACAAGACTTTAAAAGCAACTTTGCAAAAACAAAATTGACATGCCTTTTGCAGAAACTACGCCAAAAAAAAAAAATCAAAATGACTTTAACGGCAACATTTCGAAAACAAAATCGACATGCCATTTATGGTAACATCGCAGAAAACGATATTAAAATGCTTTTAAAGCAATATCGCGAAAACTGTCTTATATTTGGATGCTTATAAACTGTCTGCCAATGCAACACTGAAAAGTATCGTATGGAATTGAATTGTAGCCGATTTCCCCGCTTGCTACTTATTCTTACGAAATAAATCATATATTGGCATAAACAAAATGACTACGAGCATGTTCTTGTACTTCGAACAGTATTCTTACACAAACATCAGATGTCTGTACAAGCTATTCTTTAATTACAATCTGAATTAGCACGTTCATGCTAATCTTTATTTTGTATTTACTAGATACTATCCGTGTGGTTTGATATACACTATTTATTTAATGTAATCTATTAGATTTTAATCGAATTGATTAATTTAAAAACATTATTTTATTGATATTGTAAAATTTATATAGCGATCTAAATCATCGCATTATACAAATTTAAATTTTCAAAAGTTTAAATGTTCAAATTTTGTAATACGCTTTGAAATGTATTGTCTAAACACGTGCCGTATGAAAAAGACCACCTCTGTTTTTGGAAGAAAAATTTGATTTGGTGATGTTTAGAATTTCGTTAACAATTAATTAGCATGAATATAACAAGGGATTACCGATGTCAATTACCCGAATCCGTGGAAAATCTTCTTTTGATATGTTTATACATAGTTGAAACATAAACATTAGATTATAATACATTAAATTGTGTGAAAAGTTTGCAAAACATTGGTTTTAAAGGAATAACACGTGTTGGTGTATTTGTCGGAAAGGGTATTGAGCTTTTGATTACGATTAAACATTGGAAATATTTAAATAATTATACAAACAGTACTAGGACGAGACCCGTTTTGATATCACAAGGTGACCACAAGTCAAACGAAAAACGAAAACAGAAATGGTTATAGTTACTATTTTATCAACTCTCCTCACAGAAGATTTTTTTCGCAACCAAACACATAAATCTTACATTACGCGCTATATAGTCTATATATAAAACAAGATGCAGGGATATGAGAGTCTAATATAATTCTGTCAAATGAACTTCAAAAGACATGAACATTTAAAACTTGAAATGATAACACATATGTACAACAGGAGACGCACATAATTAATAGAAATAAATAATATTTGAATAGATAAGAACAAAAAACTTGAAAAGCTAGCAGCATTAAAAACAATTTGACAAATTTCAATGAGAAATATTTCGGATGACTATATAATAATTTATTATTCAAAGTAAATTACAGATATTTTAACACGAGTATTATTCTTCTGTTTGAGTGTCATGTGTCTTTAAGTGATGCATCAAGCCAAAATATCAAAAAAGCTAAAATAGCTGTTGAAGAGCTGGACCTGAAGCAAAGCCAAATCAAAACAAGAAATCAGAGATATATATAAAAAAAAAAACATAAAAAATAATCTTATTTAATATTGTATATACATTTGTTTATTTTAATTTAATTTACAGTTTCCACACATTCAGTATGTTGTTTCAGTCCGATGCTTTTTTAGTGAAACCACTCTAGGCAGCCATCATAAATGAGTGATGCAGCAATGTGCACGTCGGTTTTGCAGATTTTTATTAAACTCTGCAATTAGATATAAGAAGATGTGGTATAGATCCAATGAGAAAAGTCTTTAGTCCATCTAAGTCGCAATTTGTAAAAGTAAACCAATATCATAGGTCAAAGTCTTCAACACCGAGCCTTGGCTCAAACCGAACGGCAACCTATAAAGGGTCCCACACTGACTAGTGTCAAACCATTCAAATGGGAAAACAGTCTTATCTATATAAAAAAAACAGAAACACTTATGAACCACATATAAAAACGACAACTACTGAACATCAGATTCCTGACTTAGGACAATAACTATTATTATTGTTATATTTTAATGTAACCGTAGCCAGTGCCTTTTTTCATTTACAAGCAATCTTGGTTTCTCTTTTTTCCATACCCCCTAAACGTGTCCGATCATTTTAGATTGTGTCCAGTTAAAAACGCCAGAATATTTTAAAACTCATTCCACCAATAATACTCTATGAAGTCAAACACGTTTACGGTAATTTATTTTTAATGGTGTGGGATACGATAGAACTCGTATTGTACGGTTGGAATATAAAAAAGTCGAAGCAGGTATCAGGAGGAAAGGTGTATTAATCCGTATAGACAAATGTTCAAGATATGCTACACTGTGCACAGTGATTTCTGCTTGC